>NC_071511.1:61761037-62064068 GCF_027887155.1 Malaclemys terrapin pileata | reverse complement strand
ACCCCTCTCCCTCAGGGCTCCAGCCGCCTGCTCTGGGGCTGGCTTGGTCAGCCTGAGAATGTGTGCACAGGGCACCTTCGAGGCGCTGCTCCCCAGGAGCCACCCTGGGCACAGCCAGGCTCCAGCCCACAGTGCCAGACACAGTATGGAGGTGGCCACTGGCCTACTAAGGAGCTCCCTGGGGTGGAGAAATGGGCTGTTCCTACTGAGCTCTAGAGCCTGCAGTGCCACCCCCACCCCGGGGCGAGAGCCCCAGCAGCTGATCTCCTGGATGTTCACCAGCTGCAGCTCACAGCCAGTATGGCCAGGCAGCGGAGAGGGGCCGGGCAGACAGCTGGGCTGGAGCACATGCGCTGAGTGATGCTCCCTCTCCAGGCAGCTGGGAGCAGCAGCCTGTCCCAAGCTGGGCTCCTCAGAGGAGGGGGACGGGCAGTGGCTCTGCCCCAAGCACCCAATAACAACATGTCTCAAGGCAGGGCCCGCACTGCCTCCACAAAGCCCTGCTGCCTTTGTGGAACGTGTCCCCCTCCCGACACTGTGCCCATGATCATGAGCTCCGGGGCTTCCTATCTCAGCCCCAGCAGAGCCAAGTGAGGACAGCCCCTGGCCAGAAGCAGCTGCAGCTCCAGCACCCTTCTCACCACACAGAGCCAGCTTCATGCCCGCCTCCACGCTCTCTATTCTCGGAGCCAGCACTCCAGGCGTGTCCAGCAGATACATAAGGGGCCTCTCGGAGACCTAGACAGGCAGAGGCAGGCTTGTTACGAAGCTGTGGGTCAGAGAGCAGAGCCCAAACCAGCACCCTGAGCAGTGCCAGCACAAACGGAGGGGACCGCTGACACTTCAAAGCCGATTCCCCCCACCAGCTGACTTGGGAATGGCGTGAGACAACACTGTGATCCACCAGCCCAGGGCAGAGACTCTGTGGAGCATGAACGCTGGCACTGGAAACGGCCCAGTACAACCGGGCACCCGCCCCAAAGAGTCCCTCGAGCAACCTGCCAGCAGCCCAAGGGCCAAAGCAAAGCACAAAGCAAGGCAGAGCCCAGCCTTCTCCTACATGGGTCATCCACAAAGAACCATACTGGGCTGGTGTCATCCAGGATCTTTCCTGGCAGGCAAAGGAGGCCAAGGAGGGTTCCACACCAGGTGTGGGCTTCTGGCGCTCTGGCTCTGCTGGGGGATGAATGGAGGTGGGTTCAGAGCTCCCAGCCCTTACCCAAATGGGTGGGGGTGCTGAATCCTTAGAGAGCTCTTCCCCAAACCCCCTGGGGCTACTGGAGCGCACCCCAATGTAACAGGCCCCATCATCCAACAGCCTGCATAAACATCGCCTCTTTCCTGAAGCCAGCAGGTCTTCTAGAGCCAGCCAAGAGAAGGCCCGAACCCAGGGCCACTTCCTTTAAAGGTGACCTTTACCAGCAGTGCAGAGACTACAGATCCTGGCATGCACTTCATTGCAGTCCTGGGGACCTAGCGAAGCAGTCCCCTCAAGCCAGGCCTGGGGGCCCAGCTCCCAGATTCTATCACTATGGAGCCACACGACCAGGCAGCACCCCAGGGTTATTCTGGAAGCTACCAATGCTGTGTTGTCCCAGAGGTCTCTTAACCCGGCCACCTTCTCACCATTTCAACTGAATGGCTACTGGCCTCACGCAGCCCCTCGCGCTGTGCACACATTAGCTACACACTGTGTACATGGCCAGCAGAGCGCCCCAGCCGGCCGTGCTCAGGGGCACAGCTCCCAATGACAGTACCTGGATTCTGGTAAGCACGGCCTTGGTGATCCCTGGCTCGCTACCCACACGGGACGCTTTCCCTTCAGGAAAAGGAGAGGCCCAGTCAGCTGGAGAAGGAAGGCTCACTCTGGCCTGGCCTGCTCCCAGGGCACTGACGGAGCTTTGCCACTGGCCTCGTGGCGCAGGGGTGGGCCCTGTGCATATCCAAGAGATCCCCCAGCCATCCCTCTGATCAGTGTGCCTCATGGGACTGACGTCCCAGAGCTGAGGCCCTGTTCAGCCAGCGCCTGTTCCCCAGAGAACCCCCCGGTTTCTCTCTCGCTGCTCCTAAGCAAGTTCTGCCAGCCCCTCTGCATCCCTCATCGAACATCACAGCAACGGCAGAGCAGCTGCAGAGAGGGGAACAAGGGCCCAACTCCCCTGTTGCCTCCAGGGCCTCCTAGCTAAACACTGGCTAAGCCCAGCCCTGCTCAGCTTGGGTGACTGAACAGCCAGGGAAAAGATGCAGCCTGCAGGGCCAATTCAGCAGCTGGGGGAGCCAGTTCTCTGCAGGAGAGGGTTGAACCACTAGGAGATCTGATGAACCCACCCCAAGGCCACCTCAAAGCCCCCAGTCCTCCAGGGATTTGTGACCCACAGGCAGGGGGTGCTCTCCCCCCGAGCCGCGGGGCACAATGGGAAGGCACACAAGGAAGTACCCTTTTTGAGGTGCAGCCTCCGCATGGAGTTGATAAGGGAGGATTTCCCCACGTTGGGCACTCCGATCACCATGATGCAGTACTCCACGTTCTGGAACAACAGGAAGGGAGATGGATGAGCCGCTCCCTCCCTTGGCAGCAATGCCAGGCAGCACCGCACCAGGCTCCACGTCCCACCCAGCCAGCCCCCAGATCCACCAGCCGGCACCGTGCCAAGCTCCCCATCCCACCCAGCCAGCCCCCAGATCCACCAGCCAGCACCATGCCAGGCTCCCCGTCCCACTCAACCGCGCCCCCCCACCCCTCCCCCACACACACCATGCAGGGCAGAGCTAACAACAGGAGCGTGGATGTGTCCAGGCAGATTAATTTGGATCTGCATGGAAACAAGGAAAGTCATAAGCCAGCCTTGCCAGGGAATGGCGGCCGGCACAGTTCATTACACTCTTGGCTTCAGCACAGTCAGGTAGACCATCTGGAAGCCCAGGCCACCAGTGGAATGTTTCCATCTGAACAGAGAAGCCAGACTCTTCTCCCACTCAAACCGTGGAAAACCAGATTCACTCCACTGGAGTCAGCTTCTCTGCACTGATGCTAGTGTAACCAGGAGCAAGATCCAGCCCCAGGAGCTGAGAGCATGCTGGGGGCCCTACAGCCACCAGAGCGCTGTATCTCCTGCTGATTCCAATGGGGACGGAGGGCTCTCAGCACTCTGAGAACCAGGACCTCTTTGGGCACCATCTACACGCCGATCAGCGCGTCCAGCTGGACAAGCCCTTTGCCCATGTGGGGAACCGGACAGCAGTGTGTGGGTCTCTCTCACACACTTTCCCCATTCTCACTCTGGCCCGTTAGCTGACCTCAGCTCTCTGGTAGCGCTGGCTTCTGCTGACCAGATCCGTGATGAGAGGGATGACCTGCAAGGCAATACAAAGACACATGCTAAGCAAAGCACTGGTGGCTTTGTCCCGAGTGGGTAGTACCCTGCCGTTAGACTCCTTGGCCAGCACAGTACTGCTACGAGCAGCCAGGCACAACTCACTGGCAGGACAGGCACGCCTCCTGCTACAATGCACCAGCAAGTGGGAAAGCCAGGGACTTCTCTGCAGCTAGCCTGTACTTTAACACAGTTTTAACTGGCAACTGCTTCCAAATGAAGGTGCTAACAGGATGGACAAGACACGGTGGGGTGAGTCCTTCCTAGCCGGCTTTCACTTCCAGTGTGTTCAGAGTACAACTAATGCACAGCTTTAATGCAGGCAAAGCAGGAGAGACTGGGAATGTTCACACTGATGGTTTCGGTCCACATAAAAGGTAAGATTCTCCTCTGCCCTCCGCAGGGTGGATGTCAACTGATACCAAGCTCATTTTGCATGCACAGATCTCCCATTGCAGGGCAGAATATGGGAGCTGAGGACTCCCCTGCAGGTCTGAGAGAAGCGCTTGGCCACGTTTGTGGCTGCATGAGCATTTAATAACATTTAAAATAATCAAAGCTTAACCCTGATGTCCCCGGCACGAGTGCTCAGATCCTACTTCTCAGTGTACCGCAACGGCCATGCCTGCCACTAGGGCACTGCTCAGAAAGGCACATTGTATGGATGTCAGCAGGCAGTGCTGCCCATGTGGTCTCTCAGCAAGCCTGGGGGAAGGTGCACTCAATGTATGAGTAAAGAGATGCTCTTTCTAACTGCCAGCGCCACAAACTCCCCTGGGCTTAGAGGTTCAAGCTGGACTCTTAGATCTGAAGTCAACAATTCCGAGGCGGCATTAGCTAAAGTGGAATCCTGTAGTCAAAATGTACTGCCGTCACTAATGGGACCTGATCTCACCGAGGCACCCGGGGCGCTGAACAGCTGAGTGCAGCACGGCTTGCCCTCAGCTCCAAGCAGTCACATTGCGGAGCGGACACACACCGTAAGGAATTGCTGTTAGAAGAGATGGGCTGTTACCTTCTTGACATTTTCATCTTTTATGCAGTTTGTGAAGAGGATGTTTTTGAGTCCTTCCTGCTCCAAGCGCTCCAGAATTTTCTAGCAAGAAATGAGAGATTTCTATGTCAGAGAATGCAGTGGCCCACGGTGCCCCCTTGCCCCAGTCACACAGGGCAAACCACGGTAAGGCTGCTCAGGCTGGAGCTAACTGGGGTGAAGCGTGCTGTAGCCATCAGCTGAGTTACCCTTCACAGAGAAGGCACTATGCTAAAACACAAATATCTGTTCAGCTCCCCACTACCTGTCTGGAAAGCATGAATGCTGGCCAGCTCAGAAAGGCCGACAGGCTCCTGTGGGAAACCCGGAGTCTAGACCCCCTGCTCTGTGCCTCCTTTTCCCTATCTGTAGAACGGGGATGACAACACTCAGCCAACCCACCATAGCTCACAGGGGTGCGGTGAGGATCAGGGAGTGTTACGTGGCTATGCTACCTAAAATGGAGACTGCAGGCTGAATCCAGGATCGTTCAGCCAAGTAGTATATGACAACAATGACAACAGCCGCAGCAACTCTGCTGCCTCTGCCGCACAAGGACCCCAGCCCCGTGGAGCCTCCATCCTGGCCCAGAGGACAGCTCTCTGGACTGAGCCTCACTGCTAGAGCCCAACAAGAAGAAAGTGTGTGAAGGGATGGTTCAAACACAGAGCTACTGGCAGATCAAGCCATCAGCAAGCATGCCCTGCACAGGTCACTGAACAGCCAGGTATCAGCAGACACCAGTGGGGATTACTGTCAGCTGAGTGAAGGAGCTGTCCAGGGGGAGCCTATCTCCCCCACTGCACCCACTGGTTGGCTGGACGGTCTCCAAAAAGAGCTGCAGCTGGCTTGGACCCTGTAAAGACGTGGCCTGTTTGACAGTCGGGGGGTGTTGGATCTCCTTAGTGCCATCTCGATGGACTGCTGGCCACATCCTGCAGCCGCAGCCTAGCACTGGGAGATGGAGGACTAAAGGAAGAGGGAACAAGGGATGTTTATGAACTGAAAGCCTTACTTAAATACTTCCCCGTTTCAAACACTTCAACTATTTTTCTTTTCTTCTGGATCTTTAATAAAAGACTGTTTCAAGGTGTGTTTGCCATGGCACTAAGCAGGCTGAGGCCTCTGTATACCAAACTCTGAACCTTATTTAACACTGTTTAACGTTGGGACAGTGCCTAGTTTATGTTAACACATTTGGCCCAAAGGGGAGAGCTTCTCCCCTCGGCGTAACTAATCCACCGCTGAGGCGCACTAGCTACATGAATGGGAGAAGCCCTCCTGTCACCATAGCGCTGTGTACACAGGGGGTAAAGTTGGTATGACTGTTTTGCTCAGGGGTGTGGATTTTTCAAGCCCCTGAGCCACATGGTTATACCACTGTAAGTTTATAATGTAGACCTGGCCTCGGCCCCAACGTTTACTCTAGATTACAAGGAGAAGCTGCATCAGTGAATTAAACAGGAAGATGGTTGTGAAGAGTGGGAGGAGAAAGACGTTAAACTGGGTTCTTACTGCTTTGTGAGTCAGATCAGCCAGGTCCATTTTGTTCAGTACAAGCAAGTGAGGTCTGATTCCCAGGGCCTCCTGGAAGGCCGGATTCCGGCCTGAGAATGGGATGTGCTACTGTTAAGGAAGCCAAAGAATTGAGACACCCGCAGTGACAGGGAAGGGTCCAGCCCACAGAACTCTGCTCCATCGGAGACAAACTCTCACCTCCCACAAGGCAAGTTCCCGCAGCTGCGTCAGCACACCACACCATGGCAAGGCCCAGCCAGGGAGGGAAGCAGTGGGGAACAGAGGGCAACACCCGGCCCGTGGGCTCTACGCACTGGCTTTGGAAAGACACAGCAGTGGAGGGGATACACATGGTGCTGCGCAAGGGGGCAGGGCTCCGCTATGCTGCTCGGGCTATGGCGGTGGTGCTACCAGCACAGCCTCCACCCAGGCCACCTGCTCCAGCCACCGAAGGATATTCGGGCATCGTGCACCTCGATGAGGCAGTCCACCTTGCGCAGCGACTCCTTCATCTGCCGCAGGCCTGCCAAAGTGGAGCCAGGTCAGCTGTGCCCACCAAGCCTGGCCAAAGGGGAAGGGACTGGCTCAGCCCTGCCCGCAGCTCGGACCAGGCCCTGGGCAGAGATGCCCCATGGGCCAGGCCCTTGCCTGCCTGGCCATAATAAGTAGGATGACCAGATGTCCTGATTTTATAGGGACAGTCCTGATATTTGGGTCCTTTTCTCATATTTTCTCCTATTACCTTCCACCCCCTGTCCCGATTTTTCACACTTGCTGTCTGGTCATCCCAATAACAAGGCGTCTGCAGGAGTCCGGACTTCCAGCGGGCCCCAAATATTGCGGGAGTCGGGACTGACAGGGCTACCATCTTTGAAAGGCAGCAAACCTGGTACCCCCGACAAGGCAAACCCAGTATCCGGAGAGAGACCACACACAGATCGATCACAGCGGGTCTCCCCCGCTTGGGGCGCCTGCACGTGGCGGGGGAGGCAGCTGTTCGGGGCGGGACGGGCTCCCGCGTACGCTGCGGCGGGGGAACGCGGCCGGCTCCGTAGCGGGCACAGACACTGCTCGTCCCCCGGGCGTTGGGAGAACAAGCGACTCTCTAGCCCCACGGCACACAACCCGGCAAATCCCTCAGCCGGCCCGGAGCACCCTCGGGCAAAGCGCCGCAGCCCAGCCCAGCCCCCCACCTTTGGCCATGTGCCCGGGGAACCAGGAGGCCACGTTCCGGCCGCCGAAATCGAAACGCTCCCGCCAGGCCCGCAGCGCGCCCGCCGCCAGCCGCATCCCGCCGCCGGAACCCACGAGCCGCCAGGGGAGCGACCCGGAGTGCGCCCTCCGCAACACCCCCCGCCCGGCCAACTTCCGGTTCCGGCCACTCACAGGCCCCGCCCCCAGACCAGTCTGCCGGGCCCAGAATAACGGGAGGAGCCAAAACGTCAGAACCAGAGCAGCGTCCCAACAACCATTCTACGGGGGGTGTGTCCCTCATCGCCTGGCAACAAGGCAGTCGTAGGCGCATCTATGACCCACCCCTGCCCGAACTCCGGGCCCTGGGCACTCGCGCTGTGGTGTGACTCCATTGGGGGCGGGGCTTTGTGACGTGGGTGTTGGGCGGGGCTTTGCTGGGGGCGGGACGGTGGTGGCTGCGCATGTGCCGGCGGAGGCGGCCCGAGGTGAGATGGCGGCGCGGGAGCTGCAGTTCTGTGAGCTGGGAAGGGAGGGGGCACGGCGGGCTGGTCGGTACCTGGGGCGGATTGAGCCGGGCTGGTACCGGGGGGGGGCAAGGCACGGTACTGACCGCTGCTCCTGTGACACCCCCCCCTTTCTCCCCCCAGGCAGCGATGGCAGAGCCGCGGTGTGAGGGGCAGCCAGGGTGTGGCACAAGGAGTACGGACTCATCCCCTGGCCTGTCAGGCACGTCCCCCCCAGCTGGGGCAGCACCCCCCGCAGCTCCCCCCGCCAGGGCAGCGCCCCCTGGGCCAGGCCCAAGCCCCCTTCCCAGGGCAGCTCCTCCCGTGGCGTCCCCTGCCATGGCATCAGCACCTGTGCCAGACAAAAGCCCCCCTGCCAGGGTAGCTCCCCCCACTCCATCTGAAACAATGCCCCCCATGCCAGCCGAGGAAACACCCATGCTGCTGCTGGATGATGTGCGATACCAGATCGCTTGCACCAACTGGTACTAGAACTGTCCAGCTCCACTGCATCTGGAAGGCAAGTCTCAGACCCCGCAGCGCCAGGCACCCAGTGATGCAGATGGACTCCATGTCGCCTCCAGGAGCACCTGTATTACTGCCCTCCTTGAAGATGACATCCTGCGTACTGCTGCATCTGATGCTTTGAATAAAGAGCCAGGGTCAAAGCTGCTGAGTTCCTGCTCTTCTCTCCGGCTACTAGGCTCCCATTTCTACCAGCTTTCATGCTGATATCCCCAAATCACGTGGACAGCGACCCCTGTCATAACCACAGGGCTTTACTCTCTCCCCTCACCCACAGAAACTTTCCTTCCCAAGGGGCCATATCCCCTCTCTCTCCCATGCACACATGTCCTGCCTTCTTGTGCTTTATACACTAACAGAGTCTGTACACACAGTGTGCTGACTGCACAGCTTGCTGTTTTCAGAATCAAATCCACTTTTTGCTGGATTTATGCTTCTCCCCAGCAAAAGATATCGCCTTCCCAAAATTCACCTTCCAACCCCCACCCCACCCAATTGAGCTACAGCGTTGTTCAACACAGAAGACCAGGTTTTTTTAATAATGGTGAGTGCATTCCCTCTCCCACCACGCTAATACTCAAAGGCAGCTAAAATCTTTTTTAAAAACTGCCCTCTGCCAGAAAGCAAGTGTGAATAGCAGGAGCCCAAACTGTGAGGTTTGCAGCGCTGTGAGTGACTGTAAACAGTGTGAAAACAGAAACCATTGTATAGCCTTAGTTGGAGAAATTGGGGCTACCTCTACCATCATTTTTGCTGCTCACTTCCTAAAGTGCTGAGTAAAATAATTGCCTTTAGGCAACATTTGTCCGGTTGCTAGAAGTGCAAAAAGAATGAAATAACCAGCGTGCAGACTTCCTTCAATGTTGCCAATGCCATGTACACAGGGAACAGAAAAGCATGCCTACGCACAGCGTAAGATTCCTCCAGCCAGCAAAAATACATAGACTCTCACGTGATGGGGAATTGCCACAGGATCAGAATGGGCTCACCACTTCATTGCAGTAGGGTTTCTTTGGGTTTGCAGTGGCTTAGCTGGGAGCAGCACTGGGCTCCATGTGTTCAGATCTAACCAGACTTGGTCTATGAGGCTTTAAGTGCATGTCAAATCTGAACTTGTGCAACAGGTCTGAAAATAGCAGTGTAAATGGTTCTCAAACTTATTTGATCGCACCTCCCTTCTTTGTGGCTGTAGTAGTTTACACCCCCCAACTCTGAGTGCTGCCCAGCAGCCTCTGCAAATGCCCAGCTCTAAATGTGTAAAGTGAATTTTTTCCCTAAAGCTTCTCATGGTCCTCAGAATACATTCTGCACCCCCAGTTTGAGAACCTCTGCTGTAAGAAGTCTCTATGTCCCTGCTGAGCAGAGGGAGGGGAGAGTGGCACTTTATTCAACTGACAGAATGGCAATGCATTACAGTTTTCTAAGAATTAGTGCCAGGGTTCATAGTACTTGACTGAAACATGCAACTTGGTGTGGTGCCAAGGCCACTGGGAGGAGGCTAAGGGGTGCCATTGACACCTCATCCCCACTGTGTTCCAGCAGTCTCACTTCACAGCAGCTTGGCTGCTGGCCACAGAGGCTCTCTTCGCAGCAGGCTGAACCTTGGTCCTAATAGCATGGTAGATGAGGCACTCCTCTGCAGTGATTTACTGCCTGGGCAGCTTCTTGTAGCAGATCCTCTGATGAGTCTGTCCTCCTTGGCAGGTTGCACAGCAGCTGGCAGTTCAGTGTGACCAGCTGGTGGTGCTCTGGGAGGGGGACAGAAGGGCATTGGGGTTTCTGGCTCAAGAGCAAGGTGATGGCTGTGGAATGGAATTGTTCCCGGTGTCATTTTAGACAGGACAGTCTCCCACATTAAAGCTAGCTGCTCCTTTCCTTACCACCACCCCAAGCTAATTTCAGACCCTCCCTCCTTCCCTTTGCCAAGTGTCCGGATCAGCCCTCCCTCGTGGAAGGGCAAGGAATTGGTTCCCTCCTTGTGTCCTAGATTGTTTCAATGGATTCACTTCCCCTCTCCTCACGCCTACACTCTCCTCCTTTCCCTGCTATCTCTCAGTGCTGGAGGATCTTCTTGCCAGCAGCCTGGCCCTCTAGAAAATGAGCCCCTACCCACTCCTGTAGTTCAGTTCTGCCCCACTCTCATGCACCCTACATTGCGATTCTTGTCAGCAACTTGGGCTTTGGTGCTAAATCCACCTGTCTCGTCCCAGGGCTGGGCTGACTCCTCCAGCTTAGTAGAGTGCTGGGGGCTGGTATTCCTAGTCCCCTCTTGCACAGTCACATTGCTGGGGGGGTCCCAATGGCTATAGGCAGAAACTGCCCTTTGCATGCCTCTTCTGATCAGTGGCTTCAGTTTACTTGACACCAGCTCTCCAGGGTGAGAAGAGCCTCCACCCACCGCTGCATGTCTGCCCCTGCTAACTCCACCCTTCACTCATCTCCACTCCACAACCTTGGCATCATTACTGGCCCTGCTGTTCCCACCCTTGCAGCACGGCCTGAGTACACCACAGCCTCATTGGCTGTTGTCCTGGCTCCCGCTGCTCATCTCCATGGTCTCTGGCTTGTACGTGGCTTAAATCAGGGCAGGTTGAGTGGAGAACAGCCCAGCCGAGTTCGGAGGGATTTTAACCTGGCACTAATCTTTTCCAGGGAGCAGGCAAGCTGAGGCCAGACTGTGCTTTCACACTCCAGGACATGTGTAAGATTCGTGCTGGTGTCTCCTGCTGGCAAGGGGAGGGGATGCTCGGCCCCCAGGAGCTGCTCTGTTTTGAACAGGAACAGCAGTTTCCAGGCCTTTAGGCAACAGCAACGAGAGCCAAGTGCTCCTCTCCCTCCTGTCTGCACAGTCACAGGACGGGGTGAACAAACTCCTAGCCAATGGAGAACTCGCCCTATGGCCCAGGAGAGGTGGCTGCCCCTAGGTTTCCCTTAGGCTGTATTACCTGGACTTGCTGTTGGTGGCTGTGGGGCAGGCTGAGGGGCATAGCATTCAGCTCTATCCTCCCCACACCTTGGGGGCAGGGCCCTACTGGATACGGGGCCACCAGGCCTTTGGGACACTAACGTTACCCCTCAGGCAGGCAAGGATCCACCCATTTTTGCCCTGGAGAGGACAACAGGGGAAATTCAGCCGGCAGTTTTCACACAGCCCTTCCATGGGCCGACTTCCCACCCTAGCGATGGGAATGTCAGAGCTGAAGTCAAGGCCCACTGGAGAGAATAGGACTCTGCCCATTGCTTTCAGCAGGGCTTATGGGTCACAGATTTACACTGCTTATCTCAGGAGTGTTCGGGGCTTGTGACCTGGCACATGGGTCACATGTTTACACCACCTGTCTCAGGAGCGACCGGGGTTTGTGGCCTGACATGTGGGTCACACATTTACAGCACCTGTCTCAGGAGCATCCTGGCTACCATGTTCCTCTCAGGGGCAGGCAGAGAAGACAAGCTGCAACCACAAAGCCCTAACAATAGAGATTTACTTGTTACTACTGACAGCACTCCATTGCATAGTTAGGTGACGTTTCAATTCCCCAGTCCTCATCCGTGTGGGTGCTGCAGCTCCCAGTGTTGGGTTCAAGCCTACAGCTACCCTGCCTTTAGTCTGATCGCAGGGAGATCAGAGAGACAAGCCACAAAGAGCGGGTGCGCCAGCTAGAGACAAACTAACCCCTTTCTCTTGGCAACGGCAAGGGACAGAAGGAATCAGAGGTTGAGGAACGAGCTGGAAACCAGAAGCTGGCAGCATCCCGGCAGCAGGGAGAAGCGAGCAAGTGGTATCAGAGCCGAGGCTTGTGCTGGTGGGATTCAGACGTGTCATACAGGCTGAGTAGACGGTCGGCCTCCCGCCAGCCTGACAGAAGGGCCCCATGCGTAGTGGAGTAGAAAGTCCGATGCGTGGCTTCTCCAGCAAAGAGAACCTGCTGCGGCTGCAATGGGAAGAGCAGAAGGAGGCGTGAGCACAGCACAGCACTTGCAGGGTTAATCACACTGTTCTTGGACTCATGCGGAAAGGCGGCTGCATGCCCCTTTCAGGGATAATCGTCCAGCTTCCAACAGAACATGTGATGCATACAGAACCGGGGAGGGGGACTACTCCACTGCAGCCACAGCTTTGTGCATGCACCACACTACGTATACCACACCTCCCATGGCACTTCCCACACTGGGGACAGCAAATGTCCCGGTAACCTGCCCCGGGTCATGGTGCCTAGGGCATTTTGTTGAACCGTTTATAAGGGCTTTGCTGCAATATACCCATGCCCTGTAGCTTCATTATGGCTGGGAGAGGCCCCGATCCCACATCCTTCTAGTTTAGCTGTCGATGAATGGGGCTTTGTTAAGCAGTGGATTCCCTGGGTATTTCAATGCCAAGCTGCCCTCCCCATTTCCCTTGGCACATGCGCCAACACTGTAGCTGTCATTCTGGTGCTGTGCTGCAACCAGGGATTAGGCATTTTTGTCATCAGCACATCTAGCCCTGCTCAGAGTTGACAAATGCCAGTGTCTGGTGTGTCATCCATCCCCTCGTTAGCCCTGCCAGAACTCCGGCTGCACTAGTGCGAGGGGGGAGATTTCCCCATGGCGGCAAAGCCTGTTGCAATGCTCCACGCTATGCCAGCCAATTGGGGAGAAACGCTTCATCCCCCACCAGAGGGGGACAATGCACCAGCTGGGCCCTGATGAGTCAGGCCAGAGGGAGCAGTGAGAGACGGTGGGGGGAAGACAGACATCAGACAGGACCATCACAATCAAACAAAGGCAGCTACTGTAATTCCCATCTCCAGCCCTCCACGGCAACTGCAGTTGTTCACCCCACAGGCAGTGCAGAAGGAACGCTGCACTCCTTTGCTACCGTACCCAGGTGTGAAAGCAAAGCCATTACCCGGGGGTCAGCTGCATCCTCGGGAAGGGGTTGAGCCAGTGCATCAATATCATCTCCTGAACTGCCGACAGCCACGTAACTGTAGGAGCCTCTGGTGTAGGGAGCACTGTGCCACTGAGATCGCATCACCTTCTTTGGCGGGGCGAGGTGAGGGTTCCCTGAACCACAAACACAGCAGCTGAACACCTGGCAAGGGGGGGCCTGCATCTCACAGCACAAGCAGCATTCATAGGGCGTCAGGCACTAGGACTCTGCACAGACATGCAGAGCTGGTCTGCGACTCATCCTAGCAACCAAACCAGGTGAGTCACATTAGCTCCAGTTCAGGATTATAAAGTGAACAATAAGGGGCCATGCAGGAAGGGGTAATTTGGGATCCCACCCAGCATGCAGGGGCTGTGCTAGCAGACGAGGAGGGGGATAATACCATCTGCTTACGCATCATTTACAAACCAGGACATGGCTGAAGAGCCCAGCTCAACGTTCCACACCCTACAGACGCCTGCCTCCGCAGTCAGCTCTGCGAACCAGTGCGGGGCCTCACACTTCAACTAACACAGCAAAGCTGGAATCTCAACAGCCGCCATCGCCCCAGACGAGCTCTCCCCTGCGTGGTGGGTGGCTCACTTCCTACGGTGGGACTCTGATGGCGTGGAGCCCTCGGCTTCCTGTTTCATGGCCTCCATTTTCAAAAGGGGCTAGTGCTTTTGGGAGCCTCAGCTGGAGGCACCAGGGAGAGGCCTGATTTCCCGAGCGAGGGTGCCCAGCACTTGCTGAAAAGCAGGTCCCTTTAAAGCAAGTCAAGCTGAGGCCCCAGGCAGCGAGGCCCCAACATCACTAGTCCCTTTGAAAGCTCAGCCCAATGAACTGAAGAATTCACATGTAGGCCGGGGGGGGGGCGCTACCTGTCAGTCTATGAATGACATCAGTTAAGGCCGTAAGAACTGCAGCGTCACTGAGGGTCTCCATGTACTCAGATTCCTTCCCAGCAATAAAGCCACAGAGGACGTGCCCATACCTAAGAAAAGAGAGGTGAGCAGCTTCATTCCAGAGAGAGGATCTGCTAGGCATGGGGGGACCCTGGTACAGCTAGGTAAATAGCTGGGGGCCACAACTCCACTGAAAGCAAAGATGGCTGCTGGGAATGATGGGAATCTGGCAATGCTAGGAAAGCTGCAGGCCAGCGCTTCAGCCAGCGGGGAAACTGAGGCACAGCTGGCAGGTGCTGTGGCCCAAAACTCCCAGATGCGGTGAGTCACTGGTACAAGTAGGAAATAGCTGTGGGCCAGGACTCTGCTGGGAGCAGGACAGACTCAGGGTGGCAAGAGATCTGGTTTCATGCTTTCAGGGGTGACAGAACCCTTTGGATAAATACCATGACAATGAAGGTGTGGGTGGAGTGAGTTGGAAGGTCTGATGGGAGACAGCATAACCTATGCCAGTGGGCGTTAGGGGCTCTTAGGGTCACAGTTGCACTCCGTGGCTGCTTGGCAGAGCTCTGAGCAGCACTGGAGCTGCCTGTCGGCAGACTCAGGAGGGCAACACTGATCCAGTCACACTTGGGCCGCACTCAGAAAATTCTCTGTGCTGCTACAAGGACAAGAACCAAGAGTTTAACATAAACTGGAGTGGACAAATCAATTCTGCAAGGCCTGGTCAGTAACATTCATTGCCCTGTATTCCCTGGCATCCTGCCCACTTAGCTGGGTACCGACAGTTCTCAAGGGGCTGAATGGGTAGAGTTTGCTGGATGGCTCCAGTGAGAAAAGGCCACAACACTGCCATGAACCAGTCCCCTGAACGTCAGGGAAGTGTGGGACTGGTGCGTGGCACTCTCGTGAGCTGAACTGTACCATCTATTCTAACCCAGAGCACCCCCAGAAGCCAGTTACCACACCCCAACTCAGGCCCCCACATACCGTTCCGGCGGCTGGAGGACCAAGAAGACGATAAGTTTTCTGAACCAGCTGGCCTGCAGGTCGGTCCCAGCCTCGACCAGAGGAGACTCGTCCTCCCAGACAACCTCGATCAGCTGGCAGTCCGGTGGCCAGAACGGCTGCTCAAACTCCAGGAAGACCTTGTTGTTCGTCCCGAAGCCCAGCTGTCTAATGGCGTCTGCTTTCCGGGGAGGCAGCGGAGGGTCGATAAAGGTCTCGTGATGCTCTTTAAGGAACCCTACGAACATAGGTGGCGAGTTATATGGGCCTGTGGTGCCCGTGCTCCACCACTATTCAGGAATGTGGGCCAGGCTCCACCAATGTTTGGGCTTATATTTTACATACATTTTGATGTGAACAATATGTCTGTTCACAATTGTCCACTGAGCATCAACTTGAAGGGCATGCTTAACCTTATTTCTTAAGATAGTGCAACCTTGTGTCGTGAAAACAGGCTAAATTATCGAAGTGCTTCTGTGACGTGCAGTCTTCCAACAGTCTGCATACGCAATGATGACAATGATGCGGGACTGTGATGGAGACCCGCATTATTCTCATCATCGTCTAAATAGAAGGTTGGAAGTCTGTGTCATGAATTCACCCACTCTGCACCGCTGCATCTCTTACAAATATGGCCCTGATCCGGATTCATTTGAAAGGCGTCTGTATATTGTTTGAGTGCCTGAGGGGAAAAACACGCAACTTCAATTTGGCGGTCAGTTTGGGGTACGATCGTATTTAGCACAATACTTGATTATTTTATACTCTTTAAAGTAAAGTATATAATTGGTTGTATAAGCGTACAACAAAATATAATGTATTGAAACAGGCGAGTGCTGCTTCTGACTTTCCACTTCTAATTGGCCCTTGTAATCTTGTGGCGCTTTTTGCTCAGTCTGCAAAAACTGTTCTGAAAAGAAGATTTAATATTTTCTACGAAGGCCGAATCAATGTTTATTTCATCTGGATTCCAAGATGCACATTGTGTGGTTTTACATCACACAAAAAATCCTTCTGTCACAAGGAAGGGGTAATGAAGAATGCTGCTCTGCAATCGCAAGTCAATGTTTCTGCACTAATGTCGGCCAGTTACAGAAAAGAACCACAATCAGCTAGGAATGCACTACACAACATTTTTAACAGTGTTCAGTACCTAGCTCAACAAGGCATAGCATTACGTAGACATAATGAGAGTGATTCAAATTTGATGCAGCCCTTGTTGCTCTGCAGCACAAATTCAGAGGAACTGAGACTGGCCTAGTCGCACAAAATACAAGTGGCTATCACATGAGGTTATTAACGAAATAATCAAAACGATGGCAATGATGGTTCTAAGACAAATTGTGCAAAAGATAAAGGCTTCTAGGTTTTACACCATTGTAATGGATGAGACTACTGATCTGTCAAGAAATGAACAAATAAGTTTTTCTTTAAGGTTCTTTTCTAGTAAAGACTAGATTTATGAGGAGTGTATTGGGTTTTACCAAACTGACACAATGGATGCTGCTTCTCTTTTCAAAATTGTGAAAGATACACTTCAGGTGTGATTTGCCCTTTTCTGATTGCTGGGGGCAGTGTTACGACAGAGCCAGTCATGTGTCCTGTAAATTTACTGGGGTCCAAGTCAGAGTGAAGGATCGAAAGCCGAGAGTGGAATTTGTGCACTGTGCTGCACATTCCCTTAACCTTGCCACGCAGGATGCCCTGCATAATAGTCCAGAATGTTGTGATATGTTTTCAATGGTGAATGATCTCATCAATGCCCTCAGGGAGTCATCAAAGCGTATGACAGCATTCAGAGAGTTTCAGAGTGAAGGGGAGCCTTCTTTACGACCACTGTGCCCAACAAGATGGACACTAAGGCTCAGCAGCATTAAATCACTGCTCAGCAACTACGAGGCCATGACGAACTGCCTGAATGAATTTAGTCACTCTTCAGATGAATTTGGCTCAAAATGCAGTGGATTCTTGAAGCAACTTCAATCTTTTTCAATGTACCTTACACTAACAGTTCCTCTGAAATCCATGGGTTCTGTAGAAAAAGTTAATGCAAAAATTCAAAGCCCAAACATGTCATTGGCAAGCATTATGAAGAAAGTTGGCCTGTTGCAAGAGGTGTTGCGTGGGATGTGCACTGATTCATCATACAATCACTTCTGGGAAACAACAATAGATAAGGCAAGAAATCGTATTTAGATGATCCTATGTTCCTGAGAAAACACAAGCCACTAATTTGGCTTGACCAAGGAAGCCTTCCTCACACTTTCAGTGACCCCAAACAGTATTTTCATCAAACATATGTCAGGATCATTGATGCTTGCGAAGTTGTCATTGAACAGAGGTTTTCAACAGAAAGCTTTACATTCCCAGTAAAATTGGAGAAGCATATAACTGATGCAGTAAATGGCTCAAAACAGGACAGTGTCCCAATAAGTGATGCTTTCCATGGTGACATTCACACGGAGAGGCTCTCTCTTCATTTAGAAATGCTGAGTGATATTTGCAGATCGAGAAATTGCCAGCTTAATTCAGTGAGCGAAATGAAGCAATTTCTGAAACAAAATGAAGGCTTGAGTGACGTTTTTGTCAAAAGTTACAATTCTCCTGAAATTGTGCTACGCAATTCTGACTACAACCTGCACCGCTGAGCGATCATTCAGTTTCCTGCACAGACTGAAAAATTATTTGAGAACGACAATGGGCCAAGAACATCTAAATCACTTGGCATTTCTGCACATTCATAAGAACTCTACCTCTGATTGGACATTGCAAGTCTCCTGGATGACTTCTTTTCAAGAACCGAACAACGACAAAAAGTGTTTGCTGCCTCCTGAATGCTGAAGAAAGGATCTGACTCAGGGGAGAGAGCGGGGTCCCACCAGACAGGCTAGATTTAATCCCCAGACTGACTGCAGTTAGCCTTGCCCCTGCTTGGCTGGGGGCGTGGCAGGAAGCCATCCATCCAGGGCCCTGCCACTGGGGAGACAATGGGCTTGGGTCATGTTTTGCTCCTGATAGGTAGAGGCTGAAAGAGCTTTAAAGGGAGCGGTTCTTTGCTGCAGAGATAGCAGGGGTGTCCCGTTTGGGGGAGCACTCCTTGGCTAGCTGAGATGTGGATGGGGCATTCTCGGTCTTTCACACACTCAGCTAGGGCGTGGAGAGCTTCCTTCTCCAGTGCTGGGCTGAAACAGGAGACAAACAGCATTTTTAAACAGCTCTGAGTACCACGACCTTCCCCTTAACCAGCCAGGAGGCACTGCCTGGAGACCCTGCCAGGGCGGGCAGGACCCAAACGTCCCAGCCTCTTCCCAGAGCAGCAAACACAGCTACCACCCTCGCTCCTCCTCGGCGGGTCCCCATAGCTCTCACACAGCTGCTCCGCATCCTCGCCAAGGGCTGCTCAGCAGGGTGGACAGCTCATTGTGTCTCTCCCTTGCTGAGCGACATGCGCTCCGCCCCCTGACCTTCCCAAGCTCGCTGGGGTTTCGGTTCTCCTTGTATGTGGCAAGCTGGCACATCCTGACAGGCATCTGTCCCCACTGAGATTATACCCAGCATGGCAGCAGGGTCGATTCCTGGGCTTGGTCAGAGAAAGTTAATCTGCTGCTGTCCCTGGCACTGCTGCAGCAGCCACAGCCAGCGATCCTGCCCCTCGTGGTGCCCTTCGCAGAGCTGCCTCCCAGCCCCTTGTTGGATGGGCTCCTCACCTGAGCACTGGCACACTGAGATAGACTGCAAAAGGGGAACTAGCCCCTCGCCTTGGTCTCTGCTACAGAGAGCAGACTGACCCATACGCGTCTCCTGGCAGCCTTACCAGCCATCCCAGCACCCTCCAGGTCTTGGCTCTTTATAAAAGACACAAGCATTGTTTGAAGCAGCCAGGGCTGCTCTGCTCTGGATACATGGCTACGATAGCCTGCAGTCCTTCGTCATTAACCACCCAGGCCTCTGTATAACTGAGCATGGCATGGATGCCACCCGGCACCAAGGTCTCGGCCTCATCCACAGCCTGAGCGTGCAGTTGCTGCAGGGAGACCAGGTCAGGGCAGAGGTACCTGGTCAAGCTCCACACCCACACAATTGCTCCTGGGAGTCAGTTCCGGTCGTGGGTAGCTGGCTGGGAGAACTCCATCCCTGCGCTGCCCAGCTGCCCCTGCAGGGCTGTCAGCGCCCCTGCTACAGCAGGACGGAGCTGGCGAGGGCGGGCGTGGCTGGCACACCCCAGAGTCACATGTTTGGTTGGTGCTGAACAGGGTGGATAAAAATCAATGATTAAAAAAAAAAAAAAGTCTGATTTTTTTTAAATTTAAATCGGATTTTTTTGATAAAATGCTTTTTGAGGAAAAAAACCTATCTAAAGTTAGTTTTAATTAGGATACATTATTGAGCAAAGATTTCTCATCATGGAATAGTGATTATAAATTCTAATTCCATAGTATGAGACTATATTCATGTAATGTTTAAGAAAAGTCTTGTAAGTGAGTTCCAATAGTTCATGGATTAGAGATCCAATCTTATGGAGTTCCAGGGGCTTCTGTATCGATTAATTAGTTAATCTTTCTATCTACCCAAGGGGACTCAGTGCTCAGGCTAGAAGATACCGCCAGAGATGCTTAGTTTTGCAGTTCTCAAACTGTGGATTTGTGTCTCCAATTTTACTGGTAATGTAAAGCTTTCTGTTGAAAACCTCCACAAATGCTTGTTAAGAGCAAAAATGTTTTTAAACATAAATAAATTAATAATATATAGAGGTGAGAACTAAAACACTTCAATCCTATTGTTCCTCTGCAAATTTATGTACACAGAGTCAATCTCTTACCTCCCTCTAAAAGTGCAAAGTTTCAGAAAGTTCAAGGAATAGAAGATTGTTGGGGGCTGAATATATCTGGACAAGGAGAAGTCTGGAGATAAATGTGAGAAGGGAGGGACAGGCAGCAGAAACAAAAATGAAACTGTTTGAGCAGCATATTCCAGAAGTCTTGAGGTCTTTCTGAGTGTAGCCTTCATTGATTTGAGATCTACCATACCATTCTCTCACTAAAAGGGAAAACCTATATGGCAGCAGGCCGTAAGAGAGACCCAGTTTGGGAATATTTTAATGAAGTTCCTCTACCTGTGGGTAAGACAGGCATGCGTGCAAAATGCAAATAGTGCAACAAAGAAATGCAAGGCCTGGTTGCCCAAATGAAACAACATCATGAGAAGTGTTCCTTCTCAGAAGGAAGCTGTGTTGAAGATGATAAAAGGAACATGTCTGAACATGCGGAATCTTCAGGTTGGTAACAACCAACAAGAATGCACTTTTATGTAGAAATCCATGATTAAATCGAGTCTTCCTGACGAGTGATTTAAATCAATTTGATTTAAATCAAATCCACCCTGGTGCTGAAGCAGCAGGCACAACATGTGCCCAGGCGCTGGGTCCGCGGGCACCTCATTGTCGCAGGGCATGAGCCCTTGCTGTGGCCACTGCGACCCACTACTGGTATCTGCGATCATCCGGCAAGGGGTAGGCCTGGATGGTAGGAACCAGTGGGCCAAGATGGACAATCCATCAAGGGGCCTCCAAAAGCGAGGCTGTCTTCAGGGCCCTTGGTGAGACATGCAACCGTGTCTCTGCCCTCAGGGGCCCTGCACACTGGGTCTCGGGGGGGGGGGGGGGGGGGCGCGCAAGCTCCCACATCCGCCCCCTGCGGGAACCAGCTTGGGGATTACTGATTGGGTTCGCCCAGCTTCAGGGCAGGGATCTGGGTGTCCTACCCGGCCAGCCCTTCCTATGGGAAGCCTCTCAAGTCTGACGGGCTGGAAGGCCTTTCCCTCAGTGTGCACAAGGGCTGCCCCCATTTATCCTGCCACTCCCTCTGGGCGTGGGTGCCAGAATGCCCTCTGGTACTGCCCAGCCTGTGCTCTCTGCTCGGCTGGGCGTGGGCCCCTCAGCTTCTTCAGGAAGTACAGAGATGCCACCCAAGGGGCTTTCTCCTCCTGGGTTTTGACACTGGAGGTTTGGGTCTTCTCTGCCCTGAAGACTCTCTGGGGCCAGGAGATCTAGCAAGCACATCCCAGGGGACAGCTGAGCAAGGGGAATGGGGTCTGTTGGACTAATCAAAGCCAGCTTGTGTTCTTGTTTTACAATGCAGTTCGATTTGGTTTCTCTTGCACAGAGCCCCTTGGTGGGGGAGGGGAGGCTGGGTTTTACCAGAGCTCCTTCCTCCCTAGCGTAACACCCTGCGATGAGGTTTTACCAGGGCTCGGTTTGGGAGGAGGGACAATGCCGCAGCTGGGGCATCAGGGCAGAGCTGTCCTTCCCGTGGGCAGAAGACAGGCCAGTGAGCCCAGGCAGGGCATGGCCCGGCCAAGCCAGCCCATGGGGCAGCGTCTGGTTCACCAGAGAGGAGCTGCAGCGGGAACAGGTGGGAGCGAGGCACTCGGGAGCAAGGGGGACGCGAGGCAGTTCACCTAGAGGCACCGTGATGATGACGTGATCTGCCAGGAACCTCTCGCCGTCCTCACACTCAACCTGGACCGGGAACGTCCGCCCCTCTTGGCTCTCCTCCCGGTAGGAGCCGCCCCAGCGAACCACCGTCACTGGCTTGTGGAACAGCACGCTCTCCTTGGGCAGCGAGGTCAGCATGCAGTCCGGCAGGCCTCCATAGCCGCTGCGGGAGAGGAAGTGCCCATCACCAGCACATCAGCCCAGGGCTCGCTGGGGGCCACTAGCCTCCTCCCCAAGCTCAGACAGACCCACACACCAGTTCAGCTTCCTCCCCACAGGGAAAGGCCCAGAGCAGCCCCAGTGCCCCAGACCAGGCTTAGGCGAGAGGGGCAGCAGAGTGGGCTTTAATTCACCCCCCTCTCTGCTCCCTGGGGGAGCCTGACACCCCCCCACAGCCTTCCTTGCTGCTGGAGCTGCCCTGGACTACTGGGGTGCCCCAGCACGTGGGCGATTGTATGACTGCTGGGCTCCCTCTGTGCAGGCAGACCAGAGAGGGAAGCAGGGGACTGGGGGAGACAGACACACAGACGGGCACATGCACGCCAGCGGGAGACACAATGCATGAGCATTTCCACAACTTTCTAGGGGTGTGTGGGGCCTCTCCTTTTACGGCCAGTGTGCCCCAAAATGGCACCACCACAAGGGCTCCTGCCCCCAAGGCTGGCACTTTGGGCTCTGCACCCTGCCGCCCAGTGAGCTGGTAGTGTTATTACCGCTTTGCACAGACACAGGGGACAAGCCAAGCATCTGGCAGTGCAGAATAACATCAGCCTACCCTGGACAAGTGAGAGGCCACTCTTGCCTGCCGAGCGGCATTGAGGCCTTGCGTTCCTCAGCTCGGCAAGCTGCACACCACACTCCCCTCTGGGACAGCGACACAAACACCGCGACAAGGTCGCTGCTTCTTGACCAGCCAGGGCTGTGCTCCCAGCTGTCCGCGGACACAGCACTATGGAAACACTCCCCTGCCTGCATCCCCCGTTTTAAGTCACCCTCTGGCTCGGGAAAGAGCTCTCAGCTCCTCCTAAACAAGGGATGCAGCCCCTTCAGGCCCAATGCAACACTGGGCCCAGTGCAACACCTGTAAGAGCCTTTCCCACTGCCTTCCACAGGAGAAAGCCCAGCCCACCTTCACCTTGCCAGCTCCAGGCTCGGAGGGGGAGCTGGGACTGCAGGCTCCCTGCGCTGCAGGTGGAGGGCTAAGAGCCAGTCCTTTGCTCTGCAGAGACATTTTTAAAAGCAGAGGCTGGGCTGTTTGCAGAGCCTGGAAGGGGGGAGCTGGGCTCTTCCACTCTGCAGGACTCTACTTAGGATGGGCAGACGCTGCGCCAGGTTGCTCTCAAAGCCTGCAAGCACTGAGAAAGCGCAGCCAGCCCCCGCTTGCCCCACTCACCCAGGGAAGGTGCAGTCCAGGCCGGGGAGCATGGCGTACTCCCCAAAGGGCCCCAGCGCCACGTGATCCATGCTGTGGGTCCCGCTCACACAGCACTCCAGCTTGAAGTACGTGTTGAGGACAGCCAGCTTCAGCCATTTGGTTTCGTCATCATCCGTCCACTCCTTCACCTGCTGGGCAATCTCCTTCCGCAGATACTCGCCCACACTGGGCACAGAGACTTGTGGCACGTGCAGGAACTCACGCGTCTGGTCCAGCAGGGTGGAGAACAGATTCCTCACCCCCTCCACCAGCTCTGGGCTCAGGACTCGCCCTGCGCTGGAGTAGAACACAGCGGGCAGGAGGGGGTGGCCCCCCACCTCGATCTGCTGGTTCTCCTCGGACATGGCTTCCTCATCCAGCAGCCCGTAGTCGGACGCCAGCTGAAAGACAGGGTTCTCCTTGGAGGGTCCATGGATCCAGTGTGCGCCCATCTCCACCACTTCACTCCCTAGCAGGCAGGGGAAACATTACACAGCATTGGCACAGACTCTCACAGCCTGCTGCCCCCCAGCCTGGCACAGCTCCCTACCCTCCTGCCCCAGAGACGCCACCTCAGAGCCTGGCACAAACCCACCCAGCCTGTTGCCCCCCAACTTGGTGCGCATGCACACAGCCTGCTGCCCCCAGCATGGCACAGCTCTCCAACCCCCAGCCCCAGAGCCTGACACAGACCCACACGGCCTGGCACAGCTCCCCAGCCTCAGGGATGCCACCTCCAATCCTGGCACAGATCCACCCTGCCTGGCACAGCTCCCCAATCCCACAATAGGTCTCATCCTGGTCTCTAACAGGTAGAGACCAGCTTGGGCCCTCACGCGGGAGGGTTAAGAAGCGTCCAGAGTGGTTGTTCTCACTAGTCATGATCACCCGCTCAATGCCAGGTGCTGGGACGCAGGGCAAGAGGCAGCTGTACGCCACAGGGACACTGCCCCAGAGCCCGGCGCACCCCCCCCCCCAGCCTGCTGTCCCCCAGTCTGGCACAGCTCCCCAGGGACGCCGCACCCCGGCACAGCCGCCGGACACTGCCCCAGCCCGGCTGGGTCGGGGCCTAGCTCCCCGCGGGGCCCGGCCGGTACCGAATCGCTGGGAGCAGACGCGGCCCCCGGCCCGGCCCGTGGACTCCAGCAGGCGCAGGTGGGGAAAGGCTCGGGAGCTAGAGAGACGCTGCGCAGCGCCGAGCCCGGCGAGCCCCGCGCCCACCACCAGCACCCGGGGTCGGACCCCGTCGGCGGCCTCCATCCCGCGGCGCGCTGAGCTCAGCAGCGCCCGCCCCGCCACCTCCTGGAGACACCTCCTCCAGCCCAACCGGATCCGCCCCCTTCAGCCCGCCCGATCCGCCTCTTCACCGCCTCCTTCCTCTTCCCTCCTCCAGCCCGCCCCGATCCGCCTCTTCACCGCCCCCTGCCTCCTCCAGCCAGCCCCGATCCGCCTCTTCGCCGCCTCCTCCAGCCCGCCCCGATCCGCCCGGGCGGGGACGGCCAGAGGGGCAGAGGCATTACCCTCACCCAGCACTGGTTAGAGAGAACGCAGCTGGGGCACGCATGGTGTGTGATTCCACACACAGCAGCAACCACAGTCCTTTACTGGGACCAGACTTTAGCTCAGACCAAGAGAACGAGCAAGAAAGAACCAATGTCAAGTCCGTCTAAGGGAGAGCACAGAGTGTGTGTCTGCCCAGAATGGGTCCCGGCTCTGCAATGCACAAGCAACAAAGGCACAACAGCCATGCGGCTAGATACACCCTTGCCTTGCCGGTCACACAACACTGTACGTCAGCAGGAACAGCTCCTCCCCTGGACAATCTCACCCCTAAAGAACAGGAGTGAATTGTCCTCCTGGCTGGCACAGACTAGTTGCCAGCATGCAGCCAGCCCGCCCATCAGGGATTAGACAGGCTGGGTGTGAGGCACAAATACATCCAGATGACACACAGCCGGTGATTCTGTGTGGTCCCACACATTTTCAGTGCACTCGCCTTTAACAGGCAGCTCCCGCCTGCCCAGCAATCAAAGCTGGATGTAGTCTGGGCCTCCCCACGAGGTCTGCTTGCAGCCTGTGCCTCCTCTTGGCCTGTCCTCAATGGGATGACAGACTGCCCCCCTTCCCGAGAACAGCAAGGCTGCAAATGAAGAAGGCAAAAAGCAATCCTGAAAGGCTGGGCTGCAGCAGGGGGGCAAGTATCAGGGGGTAGCAGCCCAGCCCACGAGCACCCCCTCACCTGCTGATGCCCCACCACCTCGGCTTGTCTTTTGTAAGCTGAGGCAGGGCGATTCCCCTAACCCGCCTCTCCTCATTCATGCCCCTCTCCTGTTCTCCCCCAGCAACTTCATTCAGGCCAAGGCCCGAGGGAGCCCAGGTAATCCCCAGCCACCCAGGCTGAAGTGCCACAGCTGCATGGAGACTACTGCTGGCTGGCCACCAATCAGCGGTTCGGCAGCGAGCAGAGATCCCAAACCCTCCCTGTTGAGCGGCTGATTGGAGAGCACCGAGCAGCAGCATACACACCACCAGACAGATCCCCCGCCAACAGCCAGCGTGCTAAGTGCTAGGGCAAAAATCCCGGCTGGGCCCTATCAGACTAGGCTTGGCTAAGGGCTCAGGCCACAGTGGGTTTTGCACAGGCAATGCTGGGTGGGAGCTCGCCAGGACAGCTGTTCCAGATTCCTCTGCTCAGGGGCAGCATCCTCAGCTCCGGGCCAGCAACGATCCCGCAGGCTTTAACCATTGCTCTAGGCGTTGGGATACAGGGCAGCCGAGCCATCATTCATAGAATCATAGAATATTAGGGTTGGAAGAGACCTCAGGAAGTCATCTAGTCCAATCCCCTGCTCAAAGCAGGACCAACACCAACTAAATCATCCCTGCCGGGGCTTTGTCAAGCCGGGCCTTAAAAACCTCTAAGGAAGGAGATTCCACCACCTCCCTAGGTAAACCCATTCCAGTGCTTCACCACCCTCCTAGTGAAATAGTGTTTCCTAATATCCAACCTAAACCTCCCCCACTGCAACTTGAGACCATTGCTTCTTGTTCTGTCATCTGCCACCACTGAGAACAGCTGAGCTCTATCCTCCTTGGAACCCCCCTTCTGGTAGTTGAAGGCTGCTATCAAATTCCCCCTCACTCTTCTCTTCTGCAGACTAAATAACCCCAGTTCTCTCAGCGTCTCCTCGTAAGTCATGTGCCACAGCCCCCTAATGATTTTTGTTGCCCTCCGCTGGACTCTCTCCAATTTCTCCACATCCCTTCTGTAGTGGGGGGACCAAAGCTGGCCGCAATACTCCAGGTGTGGCCTCACCAATGCAGAATAGAGGGGAATAATCACTTCCCTCGATCTGCTGGCAATGCTCCTACTAATACAGCCCAATATGCCGTTGGCCTTCTTGGCAACAAGGGCACACTGCTGACTCATATCCAGCTTCTCGTTCACTGTAATCCCCGGATCCTTTTCTGCAGAACTGACGCTTAGCCAGTTGGTCCCCAGCCTGTAGCGGTGCATGGGATTCTTCCTTCCTAAGTGCAGGACTCTGCACTTGTTCTTGTTGAACTTCATCAGATTTCTTCTGGCCCAATCCTCCAATTTGTCTAGGTCCCTCTGTATCCTATTCCTACCCTCCAGCTTATCTACATCTCCCCCCAGCTTAGTGTCATCTGCGAACTTGCTGAGGGTGCAATTAATCCCATCATCCAGATCATTAATAAAGATGTTGAACAAAACTGGCCCCAGGACCGACCCCTGGGGCACTCCGCTTGATACCGGCTACCAACAAGACATCAAGCCGTTGATCACTACCCATTGAGCCTGACAAGCTAGCCAGCTTTCTATTCACTTTATAATCCATTCATCCAATCCATACTTCTTTAACTTGCTGGCAAGAATACTGTGGGAGACCGTATCAAAAGCTTTGCTAAAGTCAAGATATATCACTTCCACTGCTTTCCCCATATCCACAGAGCCAGTTATCTCATCATAGAAGGCAATCAAGTTTGTCAGGCATGACTTGCCCTTGGTGAATCCATGCTGACTGTTCCTGATCACCTTCCTCGCCCCCAAGTGCTTCACCACCAGGGGGCGCCACAAACAGGGACTCAACAGGCCAGGGATTGAAAAGGGGGGTGGGAGAATCCTCCACAGGAACAATATGAAAAATGATGGGTTTTGTTGTTGTTTTTTCCTGGAATTTTTGATGAAATGAACCAAGGCCCAAATCTTTAATCCTTTTTTTGAGTCATTCTTCTCCTCTCTGGCAAATCCCCCCCCCCAAAAAAAACTGAAAAACCAAACGTGCATTTTCTGTTTCAGTCAAAAATGTTCATTGCAATTGTTGAAAAATAATAACATTTTGAAGGAAACTCCCCCTCCCCCCCAAAATCTTTTGTTTCTTTAAAAACATAGGTGCAGGAACTACGGGTGCGGGGGTGCTGCAGCACCCCTAGGTTTTATGTGGGGCTCTGGTCCTGGCCCCACATGCGGGCTCCCAGCCCCATGCCTGGGGCTCTGCTTCTGGTCCCCAGTGCAGGGTCCCGGCTGCCAGTCCCAAGCCCAGGGCTCCGTTCCCACCCCACGTGCGGGGTCCTGGCAGCCACCCAGGGCTGCACTCCTGGCCCTGCGCCCGGGTTCCCGGCTGCCGGCCCCATGTCTAGGATCCTGGCTGAGGGCCCCGCGCCCACCCCCAGCCTCAGTCCCCTTACCCCTGTCCAGGTCCCCCCAACCCGTAGACAATGCCCTGTTCCAGGGGCAGGGGTGGGGTGCGGACAGAGGTGAGAGGGCTGGTTTTCAGCTCCCCCACTAGTAAAAGTGTTCCAGTGCCACTGTTTGAAAACTCATTTTGGAGGGAAATGTAACTCTGCCCTCCCCCCAGCAGTTCCTGGCCTCTGGGACCCTCTGGCCAGGGGCCCCTGAGGGAGCAATGGGGCAAGATGCCTGGATGGAATCCTGTGGCCCGCGTCACACGCAGGCCGAGGCAGCGCTCTGAGTTGAACGCAGCGTGAACCCTGAATGCAGAAAAACCCCATAAGCCTGAGGCGGGGTCAGGCCTGGACAGGAAGCAGGATCCTGGCTCAACCTGTACTCTGCCCCCCTCGCTCTAACTCAGCTCAAGAGCTTGTGGGGTTTGCAGTCACGGTGATGAAGCTCCTGGTCTAAGGGTGATTCCTCTCCTCTCTGTTGGATCGGGCTCCAGCCAGCCAGTAACTACATTGCAAACCCAGCATTTCCTGCTGATTGGGCTGAGAACTGGAACTAGTCTTGCTCTCCCATGGAGTGTTTCTGAGGAAACGGCTGAGCTACATGTCACCGCACAGAGCCACTGGCTGCTGGGATTTCCCAGCTAGGAATGAAACCGCAGAGCTGCCTTTCCCAGAAAGAGCACTGCACACTCAGATGGGCTGGGTCAGCGAGATGGAGTACATGACCGCTAGCTGTGGGTGAGTGAGTGTGCATGTGCAAGTGTGAGTGTGCTGGTGTGAATGTGCACATGAGTGTGTGTGTGCAGACGTCAAGTATCAGGGGGTAGCCATGTTAGTCTGTATCTACAAAAACAACAAGGAGTCTGGTGGCACCTTAAAGACTAACATTTATTTGGGCATAAGCTTTCATGGGTAAAAACCTCACTTCTTCAGATGCGTGCAGGTGTGAGTGTGCTGGTGTGCACATGCGGCTGTGAGTGTGCACGTGTGTCTAGGTATGTGTGCCTGGGTGCATCAGTGTGATGGGTGCATTTGCGTGTGTGTGGGGAGGGGGGGCTCCCCTGAGCAGCTGCAGGGAGCTGGGGTTCAGGAATTTTACCCTCATTGCCAATACAGGAGCCCACTAACCAGCCGATGCTGGTGTCAGATGCATCCACGATTCCCCTGTCACTGGGGAGGCCCCACTTGCTGGCAGAGGGTAAGTCTCTACTCATGCATAATTATTAGCTCTTGTTTGCCCAGGGCCGGGAGACGCTGACTGCTCCAATGACACGAGGGTGGCAGGGCACTGGGCCAGGCCGGGGAGCTGTGCTCCGGGTGACAGCGTGTCAGCTGGTTCCTGGGGCAGGTGATGGGGTCGGAAGGGGAGGGTCTGCATGCTCCTGGGCAAGGGCCTAGGTGAACCACCCTAGCAATGCCAGGGCCCTTTGGGAAGAACAGACACTTGCCCTCTCCCTCTGAAGGATGGGCCCTTCTTCGAAGAGCAGCTCATTCCTGGGCCCTGGCTGCTTTGCATTGCTGGGCTGCCCTGTCACACGGGTGCCACAGAGCACAGGGTTCAGCCAGGGAGGCTGTGATGGATGGGGCGGCAGGTGGCAGAGCAGGACAAGGTCACAGAGCTCTGCCAGATCCTCTGCCTGCAGACAGCATAACTGAGTGCAGCCTTTAGGGTGAGGATGCTCTAAGTTATGCTGGGCTAGTTTCCCCCTGCAGCGGGCCCAGGATTGGGAAGCAGAAGGGAGGCACAGAGCCAGCTGTAGGGTGGTCCCGTGGGTCTAAGAGGAGGGGCTGGTGTCATGCAGGTGGAGAAGGCTGGCTCCCCTCAGACACGCATGGCCTCTGTGCTGACAGCGGGGCTCCCCCCTAGCCTAGCCTGGCCCGGCCCATCACATGAGGCTGCTGGTGCAGGGAGCACATGCTGGCTGGAGACATGTGAGGGTCCGACCTGAGGGCAGGGCCAGCTCTAGGCACCAGCAAACCAAGCACGTGCTTGGGGCAGCACAATTTCAGGGGCAGGGCCACTTTTTTTTTTTTTTCGCTTCGGCAGTTGCGCTCCCAGAAGTTTTTTTTTTTTTTTGCTTGGGGTGGCCTTGAGCTAGAGCTGGCCCCGCCTGGGGGGGCCTTAACTGCCCCCCATCCCTGCTATCCCCCACAGGGCTGGGCCTCAGGCTGAGTCCACAGCTGCACAGGCGAGCAATCCCCAGGGACAGCAGCAGCGCTGATCAGGTGCAGTCAGACGCACTGGGCACCAGGCCATGGCTCTCCCCCGCCGTACTCCTGCCGCAGCCAGCAGAGGGCCAGGCCTCTGGACCACTCCCAGCGCAGAAACAGGCCTTGACCATCACCGCTAGGTTCTCACGAGGAGCTGAGATAGGCAGCCAGATTACACATGACATCTTCACCTGCCATCAAGTCCCAGGAGGGGTTTAGTGGCATCATGGGACAGATCTTTGCTCTGGAGGGAACAAAAAGCAAAAGTCACGTATTGTTCCATTGCGTCAGTCCTGAGCAGGCAGGATCCAACTGCCAAGGGAGGACAGGTCCCCCGACAAGAAAGCTGCAGCCTTTCCCTTTTAGTTACAGAAAAAAGCTGATCTCTGTTTAAACACACTGACAGGTCTGTCTGTGCCTGCGCAGGGACACAAGTGCCAGCTCAGTCATACACACATGCTGATCCAGATAGACACACACATGTACACTACAAGGGATATGTGTGTACACCACACTGAGGGAGCACACACTCACACATACACAGAGTGCACATGCAGACACACACAGGGAGTACACATGTGTATGTGTACACACACAGACAGAAGGAATACCCATAAGTGTACACACTGTGGCAAGGCACCTTCTCAGTCTCACCAGCCTCAGCTGTTTTTAGCCTTGGCGAGATGGGCTTGGGGTAAAACAGTCCCTCTTGGCCACACAGGGACAGTCCACTCCTTCTCTCAGCCAATCTTTTAGGCTTGTTTTTCTCACTTATGGGAGGGAATTCAGCCTCCCCCTGGTATCTTGCTACTCCTCACCTACTGGCAGCTTGGCTTCCCTCCCCACCCAGGGGAGGGTTTAAAAAGGTCTCAGACAGCTCTTAGTTAGGGTTACCATATTTCAACAATCAAAAAAGAGGACGGGAGGAGCCCCGCTCAAGTCCCGCCCCTGTTCTGCCCTAGCCCCGCCCCTTCCCCTCCCTCCCACTTCCCGCCCCCTCAGAACCCCCAACCCTCTCCCCCACTCCTTGTCCCCTGACTGCCCCCTCCTGGGACCCCTGCTCCTAACTGCCCTCCAGAACCCCACCCCCTACCTAACCCCCCCTGTGCCTTGTCCCCTAACTGCCCCCTCCTGAGACCCCCCCCCACCTGTACTCTGACTGCCCAAAACCTTACAGCCCCAACCCCCAGACAGCCCCCCCCCCCGAACTCCTGACCCATCCAACCCTCCCCCTGCTCCCTGTCTCTTGACTGCCCCCTCCAGAGCCTCCCTGCTGCTTCTCTGACCCCCTGGCCCCCTTACCGTGCTGCTCAGAACAGAGTGCTGCAGAGCAGCGCACTCGGCAGCAGGGGGAGCTCCAGACTGCCGGAGGCCCGAGGCGAACGGCCGGCCGGCGATCTGCGAATGCAGGGAGGGGGGGAGGGAAAGAGAGGAGGGGAGTGGTCTCAAGTTGCAGGGGAGAGGAGGGGGAAGTGGAGGAAGGGCTCTGGCTGCCGGAGCCCCGTGCGAGTGGCACGATCCGGCCGGCTGCCCTGTCAGCCGCGCACGCTCTGCATGGGGGGGGAAATCCGGACATTTACAAATTCCCCCCGGACGCTATTTTTAACTCCAAAAAGCCAGACATTAGGTCTGGAATGTCTTTTTCCTTGTGAAAAGTTCCAGTACTGTTTACAGGCATTAACTGTGAAACATCAGTATAACAAGGCCTTTTAACATAAAGTGTGTTCTCATGTATTCCTTTTAACATGTTCAAGAGATTTTCCAAAAGATTAGGCACATTGTACATTTTTACAGTTTTTGGTAATAGCAACACATTAGTTACAAAAATTACCATTAGCAATAACAACAAATTTATTGCAATTGTCCATCTACAATCATGTTTGTCATGCCACACCTTTGGCTCAATACCATTGGGGTTTGGGCCTTTTAGGGTTACCCTGTGACTTCCCTTAGCAACCTCTGCTTTCAAGGGATTAGATGTTAAATTCACTGAGAGACCACAAGTCATATCCAAAGTGTCTAGAGATGAGAGTACACCTACCATCCCTTGCATTCTCGAGAGATTAACTACACAGCTGTTCTGCTCTGCAGACTCAGCTACCCAGTTTTCCCTTTGAACCTGAGACACAGTCTGTTCACTTACAGAATCAGCATGGAGACATTTCTCTCTCAACAACCTTGTCTCCCCAACAAGCTGGCCAAACACAGCCACTTGGTTATAGGACTGTTCAACTTTCTTAATAGCTTTCACTCCATCTGAGACCTTTTCAAAGCTACTCACACTGGATCTTTCAAAAGGAAAGTCAGTGGATCCATTCAGAACAGAAAATTTCTGGCTGTTAGGAACTGAAACTTCCTTGATTAAATCACTTTCACACCCTTCAGTTGCAGTAAACTGCTTGCACAGATTACCATGAGGGTTCCTTTTCCCAGGAGCTTTTCTAAGCAACAGTTCCCCCTTCACAGAAATTCTGCCCTTACTCTCTTCACCTAGGGCTTGCTCTAAAGGAACACTTTCCTGAGCAGCAACAAACTTTTTCTGGGTCTTACTTACATTTAGGATCACCTTTGGCCCATCAGGCGGATTTCTACACAATCCCTTTTCAGGCAAACCCATAGACTCACTAGATGAAAGGTTAGAAGCATTCTCCTTTCCTTTGCCACACACAAGTTTAGGATTTTTTTCCTTCTTGCTACAAGTTTCCACACCATCAGTAGGTAACACAATTAAATCATCCTTCGGCCCTCCTTGTGCCCTGGCTAGGATATCACCCTGATCAGACAGAGTTGCTACACCCTTTTCCAACCACACATAAGCAACAGGTAAAATACAAGCACCAGAATTGTCTGGTCTCTGGGATTCTGCTAAGACACTAACTGGATGCAACCTAGTTACAGTGCCATTCTCCCCAGCACACACAAACTTAGGACCATTCCCTTCCTGGGCTTTAGTTGAATCCAGAACCAACTCTGAGACAACTACACTATTTTCAACTAACACAGACTGAAAGGCACCTTCTGTCTGCTGCACAGATAAAGAAGAGCTGGAGACACCTTCTTCCTTACCAGACATACATCTTTCTTGCACAGACAAACAGCTATTACCCACCAAAAATCTACCCTTTCCTTCCTCAGTTAGGGCTTCAACCTGACCATCCACTTTAATCTGCTCCAGAGAAACATTTTCCTGACTAATGAGATCTTTCTGTGCTTGATCTAATTCCAGATTCACTTCTGAGACGTTAGACAGACATTCAGAAACTCCATTCACAGACACACTGCTTTCTTGCACAGACAAACAGCTATTACCCCCCCCCCCAGGTTAGAATCCCCCTCTCCATGGTCATAGCAAAACTGGTTAAACACAGAAAACTGCCCAGAGTAATTCCACATATCAACATAGTTATAAACTGGATTTTCAAGAGGATACAGTTTCTGCTGTTCTTCCATTGCTTTTTTGACTTGAAGCTGGAGTTTAGCTGTCTCCTGTTGCATCTGTCGAGCTTTCTCCTCAGCAGCCAGAAGCTCCAGACGCCCCTTACGTGCTTTTTCTTCTCTCTTAGCAGCTTCTTTCTTTAGCTGGGCCAAGGCTTGCTTCTCTTTCATTCAAATTTCTGCCAGTTTTTGCTCATGTTCAAATTGCAGGCTCTCCATCAGGGCTTGCAGTTTTATTGCTTCTGCTGTTGCTTTTTGGCTCATGGTCACTGATCTTTAACCAATAAACTCTCAATCCCAAAATTCAAATTTGGATAGTGTGGGGTTCTGACCCAAAGCTTAATTGACTTGGTTCTGTGGATCCTAGCACGACTACGCCACTGTAACTATGCGGTTCTGGCAGGACCCAACTGAGAGTGCCAATTCAGGACAAATTGCTTAAACAGGGCAGTTACAGCCCAAGGCTGGGGTTTTTCCACCTCTAAGGCAAACCCAACCAGCCAGACTAAGAGGACTTTGGTCTCACCCCACTGGCTAACCGCAAGTCTCACAAGCAATTCCCTTAGACACTCCAGTTTTCCAGTATCACTACCAGTGCCACTCGTTATGGGAACAAATGGTTATGAAAACCAATACCCCAATAAAAGAAAAAGGGTTCTCCTGATCCTAAAGGACCAAGCCCCAGACCCAGGTCAATATACAAATTAGATCTTACCCACAAATCACGCTTTAGAATCTAAAATCTAAAGGTTTATTCATAAAAGGAAAAAGATAGAGATGAGAGCTAGAATTGGTTAAATGGAATCAATTACATACATTAATGGCAAAGTTCTTGGTTCAGGCTTGTAGCAGTGATAGAAACTGCAGGTTCAAAACCAAGTCTCTGGAATACATCCCCAGCTGGGATGGGTCATCAGTCCTTTGTTCAGAGCCGCTGTTTGTAGCAAAGTTCTTCCAGAGGTAAGAAGCAGGATTGAAGACCAGATGGAGGAACTGCAGCAGCCTTTTGTAGTCTTTTCCAGGTGTAAGAACATCTCTTTGTTCTTACTGTGGAAAATTACAGCAAAATGGACTCTGGAGTCACATGGGCCAGTTCCTGCATACTTTGCTGAGTTCCAAGGCGTATTTTCCTTCTTTCAATGGGTCAATTGTATAGCTGATGGTCCTTAATGGGCCATCAAGCAGGCTAGGCAGAGCTAACACCAACTTGTCTGGGAAGTTTTTCAGAAGCATAGCGTAAGTTTGAAATACAGACAGTACAGAGCCAATATTCAAAACTTCAACTACAAAATTGATACACACATATAGACAGCATAATCATAACCAGCCAACCATAACCTTGTCTTAGACACCTCATTTGACCCCCTTTATACAAGATTTGCTGCCACTACAGGACTTTGGTTGCAACCATGCTCTATATCAGGGGTCAGCAACATTCGGCACGCGGCTCGCCAGGGTAAGCACCCTAGCGGGCTGGGCCAGTTTATTTACCTGCTGATGTGGCAGGTTTGGCCGATCGTGGCCCCCTGGTCGGGGTTCTAGGCATGTGTCTGTACGGATTTGTTCCTGTGCTTTGTCAGGGAGTTTTTTTAGCAGATGGTGTAGTTTCTTTAGGTAATCCTCTACAGGCCATTATCCTCTGATCCCACTGAGGATTACCGAAAGAAACTACACCATCTGCTAAAAAACCTCCCTGACAAAGCACAGGAACAAATCCGTACAGACACATGCCTAGAACCCCGACCAGGGGTATTCTATTTGCTACCCAAGATCCATAAACCTGGATATCCTAGACGCCCCATCATCTCAGGCATTGGCACCCTAACATCAGGCTTGTCTGGTTATGTAGACTCTGTCCTAAGACCCTACGCTACCATCACTCCCAGCTATCTTCGAGACACCACTGACTTCCTGAGGAAACTACAATCCATCGGTGATCTTCCAGAAAACACCATCCTGGCCACTATGGACGTAGAAGCCCTCTACACCAATATTCCACACAAAGATGGACTACAAGCTATCAGGAACAGTATCCCTGATAATGTCACAGCTAACCTGGTGGCTTAACTTTGTGATTTTGTCCTCACCCACAACTATTTCACATTTGGGGACAATATATACCTTCAAGTCAGCGGCACTGCTATGGGTACCCGCATGGCCCCACAATATGCCAACATTTTTATGGCTGACTTAGAACAACGCTTCCTTAGCTCTCGTCCCCTAACGCCCCTACTCTACTTGCGCTACATTGATGACATCTTCATCATCTGGACCCATGGAAAAGAAGCCCTTGAGAAATTTCACCATGATTTCAATAATTTCCATCCCACCATCAACCTCAGCCTAGATCAATCCACACAAGCGGTCCATTTCCTGGACACTACTGTGCTAATAAGCGATGGTCACATCAATACCACCCTATACCGGAAACCTACTGACCGCTACACTTACCTACATGCCTCCAGCTTCCATCCAGGACACACCACACGATCCATTGTCTACAGCCAAGCTCTAAGATATAACCGCATTTGCTCCAATCCCTCGGATAGAGACAAGCACCTACAAGATCTCTATCAAGCATTCTTAAAACTACAATACCCACCTGCTGAAGTGAAAAAACAGATTGACAGAGCCAGACGAGTACACAGAAGTCACCTCCTACAAGACAGGCCCAACAAAGAAAATAACAGAACACCACTAGCTGTCACCTTCAGCCCCCAACTTAAACCTCTCCAGCGCATCATCAGAGATCTACAACCTATCCTGAAAGATGATCCTTTACTCTCACAGATCTTGGGAGACAGACCTGTCCTCGCTTACAGACAACCCCCCAACCTAAAGCAAATACTCACCAGCAACCACACATCACTGAACAAAACCACTAACCCAGGAACCTATCCTTGTAACAAACCCCGATGCCAACTCTGTCCACATATCTATTCAAGTGACATCATCATAGGACCTAATCACATCAGCCATACCATCAGGGGCTCGTTCACCTGCACATCTACCAATGTGATATATGCCATCATGTGCCAGCAATGCCCCTCTGCCATGTACATTGGCCAAACCGGACAGTCTCTACGCAAAAGAATTAATGGACACAAATCTGACATCAGGAATCAAAATACTCAAAAACCAGTGGGAGAACACTTTAACCTGTCTGGTCATTCAGTGACAGACCTGCGGGTGGCTATATTACAACAGAAAAACTTCAAAAACAAACTCCAAAGAGAGACTGCAGAGCTAGAATTGATATGCAAACTAGACACAATCAACTCCGGTTTGAATAAGGACTGGGAATGGCTGAGCCATTACAAACATTGACTCTATCTCCCCTTGTAAGTACTCTCACACTTCTTATCAAACTGTCTGTACTCGGCTAGCTTGATTATCACTTCAAAAGTTTTTTTTCTCTTAATTAATTGGCCTCTCAGAGTTGGTAAGACAACTCCCACCTGTTTATGCTCTCTGTATGTGTGTATATATATCTCCTCAATATATGTTCCATTCTATATGCATCCGAAGAAGTGGGCTGTAGTCCACGAAAGCTTATGCTCTAATAAATTTGTTAGTCTCTAAGGTGCCACAAGTACTCCTGTTCTTCTTTTTGATAAGAGACAGCTGGGCCAGATAGTCAAGAGGGGAGTGGAGGAGTCAAGAGGCATCAACTTTCTTATCAGAATGGATGGCAAATCCATGACCCTAAAGCAAAGGCATGCACCCCAGGGATAAGATAAGGAGTTGAGCCAGAGGGATGAGGTAAAAAACAGCTGCGGATCCTCCTGGTAACAACTCAAAATAATGCTAAGAACAACTTTGAATACCTCCACGAGTTCTTGTGGCATCTTAGAGACTAACACATTTATTTGGGCATAAGCTTTCAGGGGCTAAAACCCACTTCATCAGATGCATGGAGTGGAAAATACAGTAGGGAGGTATAAATACACAGCATATGAAAAGATGGGAGTTGCCTTCACTTGCCCCATAACCTCAGCCGTGCAGAACACAACGTCATCCACAGCCTCAGAAACAACTCTGACATCACAATCAAAAGGGCTGACAAAGGAGGTGCTGTAATCATCATGAATAGGTCGGAATATGAACGAGAGGCTGCTAGACAGCTCTCTGACACCACATTTTACAGGCCATTTCCCTCTAATCCCACTGAGTGTTACCAAAAGAAACGACACCATCTGCTCAAGAAACTTCCTGAAGAAGCACAGGAACAAATCTACACAGACACACCCCTAGAGCCCCAAACAGGGGTATTCTATCTGCTGCCCAAGATTAATAAACCTGGGAATCCTGAACACCCCATCATCTCAGGCACTGGCACACTGACAGCAGGATTGTCTGGCTATGTAGACTCTCTCCTCAGGCCCTATGCTACCAGCACTCCCAGCTATCTTCGAGACACCACTGACTTCCTGAGGAAACTACAATCCTTTGGTGATCTTCCAGAAAACACCATCCTCGCCACTATGGATGTAGAAGCTCTCTACACCAACATTCCACACAAAGATGGACTACAAGCCATCAGGAACAGTATTCCTGATAATGTCATGGCAAACCTGGTGGCTGAACTTTGTGACTTTGTTCTCACCCACACTATTTCAGATTTGGGGACAATTTATACCTTCAAATCAGCTTTGGGTACCCCATGGCCCCACAGTATGCCAACATTTTTATGGCTGACTTAGAACAACACTTCCTCAGCTCTTGTCTCCTAATGCCCCTACTCTACTTGCGTTACATTGATGACATCTTCATCATCTGGACCCATGGGAAGGAGGCCCTTGAGGAATTCCACCAGTATTTCAACAATTTCCACCCCACCATCAACCTCAGCCTGGACCAGTCCACACAAGAGATCCACTTCCTATACACTACAGTGCAAATAAGCGATGCTCACATAAACACCACCCTATACCGGAAACCTACTGACTGCTATACTTACCTACATGCCTCCAGCTTTCATCCAGACCACATCACACGATCCATTGTCTACAGCCAAGCTCTAAAATACAACCGCATTTACTCCAATCCCTCAGACAGAGACAAACACCTACAGAATCTCTATCAAGTGTTCTTAAAACTACAATGCCCACCTGGTGAAGTGAAGAAACAGACTGACAGAGCCAGAAGGGTACCCAGAAGTCACCTACTACAGAACAGGCCCAACAAAGAAAGTAACAGAACACCACTAGCCGCCACCTACAGCCCCCAATTGAAACCTCTCCAGCGCATCATCAAGGATCTACAACCTATCCTGAAAGACGATCCCGCATTCTCACAGACCTTGGGAGACAAGCCTGTCCTCGCTTACAGACAGCCCCCACAACCTGAAGCAAATACTCATCAGCAACTACACACCACACAACAAAAACACTAACACAGGAACCAAACCCTGCAACAAACCCCGGTGCCAACTCTGCCTGCATATCTATTCAAGGGTAGGGTGTGACGAACTGGGACTGTTCTTACTGTGGGCTTTGAATGTTGACAGGGGAGTGTGGCTAGGATAGTCTGCATTGGGGGATGGGAGACTGACCGACGGAGAATACCTGAGCATGTAACATGAGAACCCAGGAAGGGGTTAGAGGCCAGGTCACACCTTTGCCTGGGAAACTGAACAAAGGCTGAAGGAGAGTGTCAGAAGCTGGCTGGTGAGATGGCTGGGAGGCAGACGGGGCTCTGACCTCCCAAAGGACTGGGGTGCCCTGAGACCCCAAGATGGACCCAATTGAGGGGGGTCCTGTTGTCTATGCCTGCAAGACCTGTCTTGGACTGTATTCCTGTCGTCTAAATAAACCTTCTGCTTTACTGGCTGGCTGAGAGTCATGGTGAATTGCAGGAAGCTGGGGGTGCAGGGCCCTGAGTCCCCCATACTCCGTGACATAGGGTGACCAGATCACAGGGATTAAATATCGGGACGCGGGAGGGAGGGGGTGGGGGGGGGGCAGAGCAAAAAAAAAAATGGCGGCGGAATAAAAAAAAAAAAGCAGTTTTGCAGGGGCCGGGGGCATTAGCAGGCCCCAGCCGCGCTGCTGGATCGCACACAGTGCCCCGACCGCGCGCGCTGCCTTCCCCGTGGAGCCTCCCGCCCCCTGGCCCGCCCCGGGCACATGTGGTGCGTCCCGCCACCGGTGGGGAGCCCTGCGCCTCTCCCGCTCAGCTGCGCTCCAGTGACTCCTTCCCGGTGGGGCGAGCCGCTGGAGCGCAGCTGAGCGGGAGAGGCGCGGGGCTCCCCGGCAGTGGCGGGGAAGTTTATCGGTTCGGGGTACCCGAGCCGGCTCCTCACCCCTGTCCGCCGGCTGCCACACCTGGGACAAGTCTCGCCCCCACAACCCCTCTCTGCCGCGTGTCTCCGGCAGGCGGCCCACGTCCCCGGGCCGCGCCGCCCACCCGCTCCGTGCTGGCCCCGGACCCACCGCGCTGCCCCGTGGGCTGCAGGGCTGGAGCAGCCTCCGCGCTGCACTGCAGCACTCCCGGCCCCAGCCGGCCATGGCCCGTGTGCCCAGGCTGCTGCACAGGGGCATCTCCTCCCCAGGCCCGGCTTGGGATCCAATGGGGCAGTGAGGGGGCGGGGCTAGGGGGCAGGGATTTGGGGAGGGATCCAATGGGGGAAGGAAGGGGCAGAGTCGGGGCAGGGGGCGGGAGAGTCCCTCCGGGCTCCGCCTGTGCGCCTGAGCGGAGGGCAAAATTGTTTGTTTGTCCAGTGTCTCAACCGAACATCGGTCGGGACGCGGGACAAACAAGCAAATATCAGGACAGTCTCGATAAAATCGGGATGTCTGTTCACCCTAATTCAAGGGACGCCATCAAAGGACCTAACCACATCAGCCACACCATCAGGGACTCGTTCACCTGCACATCTACCAATGTGATATATGCCATCATGCGCCAGAAATGCCCCTCTGCCATGTACATTGGCCAGACCGGACAGTCTCTACGCAAAAGAATAAATGGACACAAATCTGACATCAAGAATTATAACATTCAAAACCAGTAGGAGAACACTTCAATCTCCCTGGACACTCAATAAAAGACTTAAAAGTGGCAATTCTTCAACAAAAAAACTTCAAAAACAGAATCCAACGAGAAACTGCAGAACTGGAATTAATTTGCAAACTTGACACCATCAAATTAGGCCTGAATAAAGATTGGGAATGGATGGGTCACTACAAAAACAAATTTCCACCTGCTGATAGTCACACCTTCTTGTCAACTGTTTGAAATGGGCCACCTTGATTACATTGGCCTCATTAGCACTACAAAAGTGATTTCCACCCCTTCTTGTCAACTGTTGAGAATAGCCCACTTCCACCTTAATTGAATTGGCTCATTAGCACTGATGCCCCACTTGGTAAGGCAACTCCCATCTTTTCATATGCTGTGTATTTATACTTCTCTACTGTATTTTCCACTCCATGCATCCGAAGAAGTGGGCTTTAGCCCACGAAAGCTTATGCCCAAATAAATTTGTTAGTCTCTAAGGTGCCATAAGGACTCCTCATTGTTGTTGCTGATACAGACTAACATGGCTACCCCTCTGAAACTTGAATACCTCGTGATTAACAGCTGCAGTGTGACACAGCAAGGTCCATAGGCTTGTATGGGAATTATTACTATAAAAGAAGGGTGTATTGCTATGGGATTTTGGGTTCATTCTGCATCAACAGTGGAGCTTCAAACACGTTTGACAGAGGCCCAGCTCCCCTCCCTCGTGTGCAGTTTCAGCTGGCCACTGGAACTGACCGAGCAATATTAAGGACTGGTAACTATAAGATCCAATTGCAGAACCTTTTGGTGTGTGTGAATGGAAGCATATGCTGATTTTAATGCTTAAATTGGACTCTCAATAAATGTGGCGTACTGCCTTACCCCCTTTAAAAAGATTCCGTGTGCTTCTTATAAGCATAATAGTGTATTGGCAATGAGGGTAAAATTCCTGAACCCCAGCTCCCTGCAGCTGCTCAGGGGAACCCCCCCCAAAAAATGCACCCAATCACACTGGTGCACACATACCTGCATGCACACACACACACAGACGAGTACTGCACACGCATGTATGCATACACACACAAAGGAATACCACACATGCGCACACACACATACACACAGGAGTACCGCATGCGTGTGCACACACGCACAGAGGAGTACTACACTTGCGTGCACACAGACACACACAGAGGAGTACCCCGCAAGCGCATGCACACACACAGCAGTACTGCAGATGTATGCATGCAGACACACACTGAGGAGTAATACACGCACATGCATGCGCACATACACACACACACACACACACACACAGACGAATACCACATGTATGCATGCACACGCACACACACACACAGAGGAGTACAGCGTGTGCACACACACACATACACACACTCAGCTCCGTCAGTTAGACCCCTAACTCTGTCAGTTCCAGAACCACCTAAAGCCTCTGCCTGGGAGCTAAGTGAGACACCACCACCCATGCGGGACAGAAGCAGCTGGCCCCATACCCTGGCCCTAGCCGGCCCTCCCTGTCACACACACGGAGCCAGCGCATCCCACTCTTGCTGCCAAACTGCTGCCATGGCAGCCAGCCAAGTAGCTTCCACTGAGCTACTCCCTGTTTCCAGGTACCCTGGCCACCCCAAGCCCTCAGCTGCCGCAGTGACCCTGCAGCTGGAGAAGTGGCCATTGATAAGTGTTGCCGGCACAGAGTGCCCGAGGCCAGCAACAGCGGGGTCCGTTGCCCGGTGTGCGTCACGCCAATAAACACAGCAGGGTGGAGAAGCAATCAAAGTTTATTTGGGATCCCAAATAAGAGACTGGCATGTCTCAAATCAAGCACACCAACATAAGCAGCCTTTATCTTTTATACAGTTTGCAGCAAGCCTTTCCCTTCTTCCCTCTTTTCCCCCCCTTCTTCCCCCCAATTCCTCCCTCTACCCCTCCCTTCCCTGGTAATAGTTACTAAGCAAATAGCAATTACATTTAAGCAGTTACGTCATCTTGGTGGCTATAAGTCCAGCTTGTTAGTAACTCTTTTAAACCGTTATCTTGTCCTTTTTCCCTTTGATTTATTATTTCTCCTTCAGCCAGAAATATGCAGGCCTCATTATTACCGCTTGATACCGGTAGGGCGGGGTTGCAAGTGATAACTGGCTGCTTACACATTCCATTTTGCACCTGGCTTTTGAGGTCGATTAGAGTTTAAACATGGAAGGAGTTTGGTTCATTTAGGCCTAGTGCAGGAAGGCTTCATTGACACTTGTGGTTTTCCACCCTCCCGAGTTACCTAGGGTGATGCCTAGTGACACCAACAATAGCAAACCTGTGTGGTTTCACCCCCTGTGCCTCCCCGGCGCTGTGCACCTGGCACCGGGGCTGGATCAGGGCTCTCATGTTGCCGTTAGCCACAGCAGGAGCGGGGTCTCCTCTTCACCACGGGCACTGCCTGTTCAAGGAGAGCACCGGGACTGTTTATTCAGCTCCAGGCTGGGCACCAAGGTCCTGGCCCGGGAGCCAGATTGCTTGGTGAGGCTTTAGAGTGACAGGCCTACAGTAACAGCCCAACCCTAGGCTCAGCACAGCGAGGGTTCCTACTACACAGGTGTTGACAGGATGTCTCCAATGTGTGGGGCCATGGCCCCCGTCACGTATTGAGCAGCGAGGAGGGCACATGAGGGGCTCATTGGCTGGCAGAGAGCAGTGCCCACACTTCCTGCCAGCGTCAGCATGAGCAAGCGCTAGCCAGGCCGGGCTGTGTGTCAGCGAGACTGGGCTGCAGGGGGCCCAGCCAAGAGATGGCCTCAGAGCCTCCACATGCTGGGAACGTCTCACTAGCCCCACACACGCTCCCATCAACAGCCCCAGCTGGCCCACATTCCAGCTCATACGTCTCCGTGCAGGGGGCCTCACGCGGGTGACTGTCCCACCAGGCACTACAGAGCTGCTCACAGAAGAGGGGAGATGTAACCATGTTTCATTGGGGCCTGCGATTACGGGCTGCCACCTAGGATGGGCAGTTCCTTCTTCACAGCTTTGGCAGCCAGCACCAGCTCATAGGCAGCCTGGGGTGCTGGGCAGCACGTCACCTCCTCCGCACCAGCTGCGACTCCCACAGCCCTGACTGCACCTTGGCATGCAGCCAAGTGACAATGGGCCCCAGCCTTAGCTGCCTCCCTAGGGCAGCCACACCCGTCCGGCGCTCAGGGAGAACAGGAGTGACAGGCCAAGCACGTCCTGCCCAGCACTGCAGGACTGCCCAGGCTGAGTGGGGCTGTGGAGAGCCCTGTTCTCCCTCCAGATCATCCAGAGGAGTTACACGGAAGCAGACATATGGGCCAGCCCATGCAGCCAGGGTCTCTGGGTCAGTGCTAGCCTAGCAGTGGGCCCTGGGTGCTGTCTGAATGAAGCTGCCAGGCAGGGCCCCCAGCCCCATTCTCAGCCTTGGGCTCTGCTTACTGCTGTCAGGCTTGGTCCATGGCCTCATCTTCCCACCTCTCCCAGGTCCTTCCAGCTCCTCACGCTGCGGATCCGCACCTGGAACAAACAACAGAACAGTGTTGGGAGGGGGTGGGTAAGAAGCCCCAGCCTGAGCTGGGGGAGCCAATGGGTCTGGGCGTCCCAGGGAAGGGTTCACCCCGCAATGTTCCCACACCACTGCCCAACTAACCCAGCGAGAACTCGGCCTGCCTTCTCCATAGGCCTTTTCTTTACAGCCCTGACTCTCAGATGTGCTAGCTCCCCCTCCAGGGGAGCGCCCTGCTCTCACAGGACCCCAGGGCTTGGAGCTATTCAGAACAGCCATTCCTGAAGAACTCCCTGTGTGGCCCAGGCAGCCCTTATACAGATGCACAAGGCAGGGAGTGGGATGCAGCCACCTCTGGGGTGGAACATAGTCTAGGGCAAGAAGTGAAGAATAGCATACCCAGTTGACCCAGTTGACTGCAGTGGGAATTTCAGTCAGGGGCTGTGTTGGAATGGTGTTGGGGCATGGGGGGTAATGTCCCTACTGACTGCCGGGAGAGCTTTGATGACCACAAGTGCTCAACACCAGCTCCTATCTCAGGGAAGGGCAGCCCCTCAGCACAGCACCCACAAGCAGTATGCTGGGCTCTGGCCCTTGGGGAGTCTCCCTGCTGCACTGGGGCCTTTCCTGTAGGAATCTCCCATGCAAGGCCCAACCCTGCTCAGCACTCGCCAGGGGCTGTATGTGTGCAGGGGGAGTCAGGAGGTATCTGTTGTCCTGCGCCTTGCACACCATTTACTAGGGTTACCATCCATCCGGGTTTCCCCGGACATGTCCAGCTTTTTTAGCTTTAAATGGCCGTCCGGGGGGGATTTCTAATAAGGTAGAAATGTCCGGGATTTCCCCCTTCCCCTCATGCAGAGTGTAGCGCGGCTGATTGGACGGCTGTGCCTGATTGAAAGCCGCTCGCAGCCACTGGGGCCTCTAGCAGCCAGAGTCCCTCCCCCTCCCCCACTCCTTCCTCCCCCGCAGAGTAGCGCCTTATTTGTTTGGCTGCACATGGAGCCCGCAGCTCTCCCTCGGCCTGGTGGGGCGGGGGCAGGCAAGGGACAGGGAACGGGGGGTGAGATTGGTTGGAGGTTTGGGGGGGCTGTCAGGAGAAGGGGGTGTAGAGAGCGGTTGGGGCAGTCAGGGGACAGGGAGCAGGGAGACTTAGATAGGGGGTGGGGTCCTGGGGGCAGTTAGGGTGGGGGGGACAGGTAGAGGATAGGGGGATTCTGAGGGGGGCGGGAAGTGGGAGGGGTCGGGGCTGGGGCGGGGCTAGGGCGGCACCCCGTGTCCTCTTTTTTGATTGTTGAAATATGGTAACCCTACATTTACAGCAGGGCGGGCAAGCGTGAGGCAGAAGCATTTCACGCTGTGCTAGTGCCCAGGGCTGCACATGGCGCAAGGCCCTGGAGACACAGGCTCACAAGGGCTGAGCTGGGTCACAGTTATGTGTCCAGGAGCCGGGGTAACTCCCTGGGTTTCCAGTGGAGTGGGCACTGAGGGGAGATAAAGCAGAAGCGGGTTCAGGGGGGTCAGAGCAGAACTAGGCCCTGCATGCATGAGAGCAGACTCAGACCCCATGCTCTGTGCCCAATGGGAATGGCAGGATCCGTGCCCAGGCAGTGGCAGCCTGCACTCTGGGAGCACAGCGCCTGCTCGGCCATGCCCGAGTACGCCCCGCTCCCCTGGCCATGGCATTCACCCATGTGCCTCAGCAGCCTCCTCCACCTCCCAGGGCTCAAGGCTGGGGAGGCAGATTCTCTCGTTCTCACCTTGCATCTGCAGGAGGACAGGTCGGCACAGGCCCCGGGATATATTTAGCAGCCCCTCAATGAGCAGCTTGCCCTCTCCCTAGGGTACTGCGAGAGGAGACAAGAATAGCCTCGGCAGAGGGGAAGCGGGAGGGCCGGCCAGTCGCTCACGCCTCCCTACGTGCTCTGCAGCATGGCAGTAGCTCCGCAGAGGAAGGGCTCCCCCCGCCACTCCACCTGCAGCTCCACATGCACTTGGCTGGGACGGAGCAGCATGACCGGGACACAGCCCGCTCGGAGAACAGCTCCACGCAGCCAAAGTCACGTATAGTCAGGCTGACTGGGGGCACGCACGGAGTGATCTGTAGGGAGAAGCCAGGGGCCTCCCAGTTCCCTGTCTGCATCCCAACCTGGCTATGCCCTAGGGCCCAGAGCGCACACAGCCCTGGTGCAAGCAGGTCACAGGAGCCCCAGCCGCTTCCACCAGGGCCTGACGGATCAGGAACTCCTCCGGCCACCCGCTCAATGCTATGCAGATTGCACTGCCAGATTCAGCCTCCTTTGCCACCTCTGACCATTCTGCACCCTGCTCCTGGTGCAGCACACCCACGGCCAAACCCAGATCCCAGTGGGAGGGCCCCATGGCATCCAGCCCCAGCGCTGCACTGAGCTGAGAGCAGCTGTCAGGCCCCCATCCCTGCTGGAGACTCCACTCCAAGGAGACATGCATCTAGCCCCAGAGCCTCGTGTGCTGCTCCACTGCCTTGCAGGCCTGGGCTGGGCACATGCCTGAGGAGGGAGGCCTGGAGCAAGCGGGGCTCTAGCACTCTCCTTGGGCAAGGATTTTGGCAACTCCAGCTCTGGTCCCTCAGGCTCCATTAACCTCTTCCTACAGAGGGAAAAGCGTAGGTATGACACTGCCAGTGACTAGCCCAAGGCTGCTCAGCAGGGCAGTGGCAGAGCTCGGAATGGATCCCAGAGCCAGGCTCTGCACCGGGCACATGCTGCCTCCTGTGGCCCTGTTCTGGAGAAGGGCTGCCTCAGCTGGGAATCTGTGCCTGTTTGGCTATTGTGGTTTGAGGTTGAAAAATGTTTGGCTGCATGTGCGTGTTCCCTCTGTGGGTCGCCCCAGCCCTGCACAGACAGTTGGCACGGCAGACCTTGAGTGAACTGCCCAATGACCACAAGATCCGTTAAGGGATGAAATCACCCAGCCAGGTTTATTGTCGATGAACTACGGGGACAGTGGGGCTGTGAGCGCTTGACTGGCTATGCAGCCCTGTGACATTCCCATCAGAGGGGATTGGGCCCTGGAGAGAGGGTCCCCCCCACGGTACTACCCCCTCACCCTCAACCACTGCCAGCTGGTGTAAAGTGCTGGAGTGCTATTGACTCCAACGAAGCAATGCCCATTCATACCTGCTGGGGATCTGTCTCTTTGACTCCACTGAACCTACGACTGATTGACACCAGCTGGGGATTTTACATCACCTTTACATTAAAAAGATGGTTTTCCTGTTTGCATTTGTAACTCTGAAACTGCAGAAAGGCTCCGAAACTTGGTGCCATTTCCCTTCCCCAGAGTTCTTTTTACCCCACTGTCCCAGAGCCGACTGGTGTATGGAGCCTGAACCCTGGTCCCTGTGACAACGCTGCACAACGGTGGGTCATTCCCTGTGCTCCCAGCTCTCAGGATTTCATTTTGCTCATTGGCCCATCCCCCTAAGCCAGGAGCAGTGCCAGGGTTTTTGCTGCCCTAGGCGGCAGCGCTCCTCCTCTGAGCATTCAGGGGGCCTGGGGTCTTCGGCGGCGGGGGTCCTTCTGCTCCGCGTCTTCAGGGCACTTGGGCGGCGGGTCCTGGAGCGAGTGAAGGTCCTGCCGCCGAATTTCTGCCAAAGTTCCGGAGCGGAATGACCCCCTGCCGCCGAATGCAAAATGCCACTCCACAAATTCTGCTGACCTAGGCAACCGCCTAGGGTCACCTAGTCGAAGCACCGGCCCTGCCCTAAGCCTTAGGAGATTTGGGGATTTTTTTCCCAGAATTTCATGACAATGGAAACTTGGCCGCAAACACACAAGCCATTGGGAAACTTTGCACATTAGCAACTGCGAAAACAGCTTTGCTCAAAACGGGCTGTTCCAGGCAAGACGCTTTGCAACAACGGGGCAGATTTCAACCCTCAACATGCTCTGAGGCAGAGCCTTTTCAATGCTGCTGTGATTATTTTGGTCGCCTCTTGGGTCCCTGCAAAAATAGATTTCCAGTGGGAGCTGGGGTTTTTCCATAGTACACTTAAAAAACCTCAAAGCCTCAGGACTGGCTGTGCCCAAGAGCGGTAAACTGCCTGAGCTCTCCCCACGGAAGAGCACGAAGTGAATACTCCTTCACTCAACAATAATTGAATCTGCTGGGACATTAATCTGAAAGATAAACATTTGCTGAAAGGTCACAGAAGTTACCCAGGCCCCTCCTTCTGCTAGCCTGTGTTTTTCCTCTGAGGACACCGTGCCCCTCTGCCTTCCTGAGTTCGCCTTGTTCACTGCAGTTTCTATTTTAGGTAGTTGCTGGCAGTGAGTTATAGCCCCTGGAGGAAGGTATAAATTCAGACGCAGGGAGCAGGGCTGTTGAGCAACATCCTGGCCTTGATTTAATACACTGCTCCAGGCAATACACTGGTGTGCGAGCAAACACAGGATTGGAAAGAAAGATCTCTGCCCCTTACAGCAAACAGAGGGAGTATCAAGGAATTCATTCCGCAGCTAAAAGACTATGACCTCTTTTCTTAGGAAGACAGCAACTTTGCACGCACAAGGTAACATGATGCGGTTTCTCAGGGGTAGTAAAATGAGGGATTAGCGTTTAGTACTGTATTGCTTTGTATCCTAACAGCTCAGCTGGCTGAGAAGTAAAGGCCAAGCTGTGTCGATCCAGCCTGGATCGCATTGTGGAGTTTGAATCAAGAAGAAAATAGCCACCTAGACTGGCTCCAGATGCAAATCTATAGGCAAACAAACACCATTCTGCAGCATGGGAACAAGCCCATCTACTTCAGTGCTAATTGGCCTATACAGTCAGGGATCCAGACTGTCCCGTTTGAAAGGGCAACAGCTTTGCCAAAGCCTAGATTGCTTTGGGTCCTGCCCCGCCTTTGTCAGCTGCAACTGAGGAGGCAAAAGTGGGCTGTAGTCCACGAAAGCTTATGCTCTAATAAATTTGTTAGTCTCTAAGGTGCCACAAGTACTCCTGTTCTTCTTTTTGAGGAGGCAAAGCTGTCTTCGGCTCCAGCTGGGTTACAGATAGGGTGACCAGATAGCAAGTGAAAAATCAGGATGGGGGTGGGGGGTAATAGGCACCTATGTAAGAAAAAGCCCCAAATATTGGGACTGTTCCTATAAAATCGGGACATCTGGTCACCCTAGTTAAGAAGGACTCCCCCAGTTTCACAGGGCTAAGGATTCTTTGCTCTCTGTGCTTTGTGTAAGGGTCGTTGAGTGGCAGGAGTATCACCTTTGCTGTGTGTTTGTACAAACCTGGCTGCGCAAACTGGTATCTGGCTCCAACTGTGGTTGAGAATTTATTGCCTCAGTTGTTTTTCATGAAGTTAGTTTCTTCTGCCCCCACGGGAGTGGCAGCCTCCTGGGTGGGTCATTGAAAGTGGCATCCTGAGTCTGAAAGCAGGAGCCTCTGGTGCCTGGGCTGAAATTCACAGATCCACTATCCATGGCTGCAGCAGGTTTATTGGGTCGGTGTCCTAGTCAATAGACAGGACAGCGTGTTGCCCGGATCTGGGATTCCCGGAGCATTTCATGATGGTGCGTACCAACCCAACAGCTGGCACATTGGGATCCTGCCCCACGCAAGGCCAGCTGCGGGGCTGTCTGCGCATTGGCGCGGCTGGGTAAGCCAGCTACATTAGGCATTGGAACAATTGACCAAGGGTCGTGGTGGATTCTCCATCTCTGAAAATGTTAAAATCAGGATTGGATGTTTCTCTACATACAAACTCTGCTCTAGGAATTATTGGGGGGCAAGTTTCCAGTTCCACAGGAGGTCAGACTAGATCTTCGCATGGGTCCCTTCTGGCCTTGGGCTCTATGGATCTCCTGAATGTAAGAGTCACTTCAGTTTATGGTATGCACAGTCACTGGGCCCATCCCTGCTCTCAGGGCAGCAGTGTAAATCTGGAGTAAGTGGAATGACTCTGCATTTACACTGGGAGAAGTGAGGAAAGATTAACAGATGTGACAGAAGGGGGCTGGGGTATTCTGACAGTGACCAGCCCAGTGCCTCATTCTCTCTCTGTCTTTGCAGCATGAGAGCCAGGCGGCTGATCTCCGTGACCCACCTGCCTACGATCAGCGAGACAGGGGAGATGCTGTTTTTGGGAGGGAGCCACGCGCAGGCCAACGAGCCCCTGGCCGGGCTGGATGAGTACGTTCAGTCCATTAGCCAGCTGGCCCAGCCATCCTTGCTGTCCAGCGGGCTCCCATGTCCTTGCCAGAGCAGCCAGAACAAGCCTCACAAGCCCCAGAGGGCACGGGCAAAAGTGGCCCGGAGCGGGGTCGCACTCCCCAGCCCTGAGAAAGTGCAGGGCAATGCAGCGTCACTGCAGGACATCACAGCCCAGTTCAACCAGCAGCACAGCCCCTTGGGGCTCACCGGCAGCGCTGACCCTCTAGCCTGGCTCTTTGGACTCTCAGAAGCAAAGGAGCGTAGCCCGGGACTGCGGAGATGAGCGAGTCCTGCTCCCTGCTCCTCCCAGACGGCCACCAACACAGGCTGCCCAGCAGCCCTCCAGCAGACGGCCTGGGGGAACCTCAGTGCCACCAGCAGCTCAGCCCAGAAACTGAGCGGCCCAGCCCCACCTCTGGAGCGGAGATGCCGCTGGCAGCGATCACGCAGACGGCCAGCTCTTCCCAGCTGTGTGGTATGGGGCAGGCCCAGCAGGGCCCAGAGCACCCGCCTACCTGTCATCTATGAATTGTGATGGACTCTAATAAAACTCACTTGTAAATGGTGCTCCATGCGGCTGTTCTCTGGGGGTCACTGCCTGGGCACCCAGCCCCAGGGCCTGCCTGGATTGTATAGACACACTCCGCTCAGTGAACAGCACCCCACACCTCTTACCAGCCCCACATCTCTCTGGCTAGGGGCCCGGGCCTACCCAGTAGCCCGGCTCTGCCAAGGGTCTCCTCACAGCAGACAAGCACTCACAGGGCAGAGCACAGGGTGCAGACAGTGCTTTCCAGGCGGGTAGGAGGATGTTGCCCTGAGTGACGGGCACACAAGCCAGCTGGAGCCCTGGACGGGCATGATCCTGGATCAGTCCAGCTTTGTGTTGGGGGCTCCCGTGCTTCCTGGCTCAATAAAGGGATTAAGTGGAGCGCAGCGCTCAGCAACTACCACTGTGCATCTCTGTCCTGACACTGCACCGTTGTCCTGACCCCCTGGCCCCACTCTGCCCTGACACTGCACTGCCCCCCTGGTCCCTCATCCCCCCCTCTGCCCTGACACTGCACTGCTGCCATGGGTCCCCCTGGCCTCCCACTGCACTGCTTTCCCCCACCCCGCCCTGACACTGCACTGCCGCCCTGGGTCCCCCTGGCTTCCCACTGCACCGCTTTCCCCCACCCCGCCCTGACACTGCACTTCCGCCCTGGGTCCCCCTGGCCTCCTACTGCACCGCTTTCCCCCACCCCGCCCTGACACTGTACTTCCGCCCTGGGTCCCCCCAGCCTCCTTCTGCCGTAACACTGAACTATCCCCCACAGCCGCCTCACCCGCCCTGACTTTGCACTGCCACCCTGGGTCCCCTCGGCCTCCTTCTACCCTGATACTGCACCAGCCCCCCCCAAACATCCTCGCTGCACTGACACAACACCACCGCTCTGGCGCCCTCTCTGCTCTGAAACTGCACTGCCACCCTGGCCCCGCTCGCACCCTCTCTGCCCCATGCTGGAAGGTGACATGTCGATTGCAATCTCCCCTGCTGATGAGGTTAGTGATCTGCTGTTCCCATGGGGTCCTGCTTCCCAGTGGGGAGCAGGGAGGGGGGTGATGGGGCAACCCGGCAGCCAGCTGCCCTGCTCTGGTGCACTGGAGTCCTGCATGCACACATGTATGTGAGGTCACGTTACCAGCTATGGCTGGCCCCACAGAGGGGAGAGGACAGTGCAGCCAGAGCTCCAATGGCCAAAGCCTGACTTAAGAACAGAAACGGGCGAGCTGGGCTGGGGAACGAGCGACTCCCTTCCGGCCAGCTCTGTCTGCAGTGCGCATCATCACACGGGGCGCACGCGCATGTCACGTCGGGCAGCGTGTTGCATGTTAGCAGCACTGGCACGCTCCCACTCCACCAGAGGCAGCCCTGGGCAGCGAGCAGCCCGGCCAGAGGGGAAACTTTGCCCACTAAGGTAAAGCTTGTCTGGGCAGGTGCCAGAACTGCCTCGGCTCCTGCTCAGCACAGCGCCATGGGGACTAAGGCCTGTCCCAAACTGCCCCCTTCCAGATCCAGGCCCACTGCTGCGACTAGCCCCCGGGTACAAACCCAGAGAGCTGGGGACACTAATCCAGCCCCAGACACTGCTCCGCTGGGGAGGGGCAAGAGAGACCCTTCCCCCCGCCCCCCGCACCGGCCTGAGAGTAACTATGACCGCAAGGCGCCCAGGGTTTGCAGGCACCTTCGGACTGGAAGCACCAGGCCACAGGCCCTGCAGTGACGAGACCAGGATGAGATGCTGCAGAGGAACAAACACAAAGTGGGCAGGGTGCTTTTGGGATCAACTGTTACCAGATTTGCCCGTTCCTTTGGGGTATGCTCATTTATTAGGGTTACTCTTCTGGGGGGGGGAGGGGAGGGGGGGAGGTGGGTTCTGTAATTCTATCAATGTACTGCTTGTGTCATGTGTGTTCTCATAGGAAGCTCTACTTCTCCCTGCTGCAAGTTCCCTCCAAATGGAGCTGTCCTGCAGGACCTAGGTTCTCCAGGGCTGGGTTCTTGCAGCATTTCCAAGCTGTCACCCTCATAGGCCCTTGGATTCAGCAGACTGGGTTGAACAGCACCTCCAAGCTGTCACCCTCATATACCCTGGGCACCGCACCGGAATAGAGTACGCCTGAGCAGCCTGGGTCGAGCAGCACATTCAATCTGCCACCCTTATATGCCCCTGGACTCAGCAGACTGGATTGAGCAGCTCTTCCAAGCTGCCACCCTGTCATAACTATAAAGGGAAGGGTAACAGCTGTCCTGTGTACAATACTATAAAATCCCTCCTGGCCAGAGCCTCCAAAATCCTTTTCCCTGTAAAGGGTTAAGAAGCTCGGGTAACCTGGCTGACACCTGACCCAAAGGACCAATAAGGGGACAAGATACCTGGGGGGGGGAAAGGCTTTTGTTTGTGCTCTTTGTTTGGGAGTTCGTTCGCTCTTGGGACTGAGAGGGACCAGACATCAATCCAGGTTCTCCCCATCTTTCTAAACAAGTCTCTCATATTTCAAACTTGTAAGTAAATAGCCAGGCAAGGCATGTTAGTTTTCCTTTGTTTTCTCAACTTGTAAATGTACCTTTTACTAGAGTGTTTATCTTTGTTTGCTGTACTTTGAACCTGAGACTAGAGGGGGGTCCTCTGAGCTCTTTAAGTTTGATTACCCTGTAAAGTTATTTTCCATACTGATTTTACAGAGATGATTTTTACCTTTTTTCTTCAATTAAAAGCCTTCTTTTTAAGAACCTGATTGATTTTTCCTTGTTTTAAGATCCAAGGCGTTTGGATCTTGATCCACCAGGATCAAGGAGGAAGGAGGGGAATGGTTAATTTCTCCTTGTTTTAAGATCCAAGGGGTTTGGATCTGTATTCACCAGGGAATTGGTGAAGGTCTCTCAAGGCTATCCAGGGAAGAGAATTAGCTTTGGGATTGTGGCAGCGGACCAGACCTAAGCTGGTAGTTAAGCTTAGAAGTTTTCATGCAGGCCCCCACATCTGTACGCTAAAGTTCAGAGTGGGGAAGCAGCCTTGACATGGTGGCATAGCAGTGGGATTCATTTTAAACCCAAAAGCCAGTAAGATTTTTTTTTCCTTCTAGCTGCTTGGAAAGCAGAGCTGAAGGTAGATGCATATCTTATCTTTCCTTGCCTGAAGGCAGAGGTGTTAAGTTTTTTAAACAAGAGCCTTTGTTAAGAGAAGGGTTCAATTAATAAGCAAACAACTGGTAAAAGGAATTTACAAGCTGAATTGTTTTTTTTTTTCTTTTTACATCCTCGGGAGTAGCTAGTTAGAAAGTCTCTGTTAACTCAGCAGCAGCCTGAGCTAAGTGCATCCCAGTTTCAGTCAACTGCAGAGGGGTGTGATCCAGCACAAGAAAACAGGAAAATGACTACCAAAGAAGTAGCTAACAAAATAGAACTGGCCAGACTAGAAGCAGAAGAAAATGAGAAAAAACATCAGAGACTGCTTCAATTAAAAAACTCGAGAAAGAAGCCAAAGATGAGGCCCATGAAAGAGAAGAGAAAGCCAAAGAGGAGGCCCACAAGAGGGAGATGGAGCTGGAAAAAGCCAAAGAGGAGGCCCACAAGAGAACTATGGAGCTGGAAAAAGCCAAAGAGGAGGCGAGAGAAAAAGAAAGGAAGCATGAACTGGAAGTAGCAAGGGCTAGGCAGGATGCACCAGCCCATCCTAGCAACTCCTCTCCAGGTACCACTTCCCATCCCAGAAAATTCCCCACCTACAAGGCAGGCGATGACACTGAGGCCTTCTTAGAAAATTTTGAAAGGGCCTGCCTTGGATACAGCATCACTCCAGACCAGTACATGGTAGAGCTGAGGCTGCAGCTCAGTGGACCCTTAGCAGAGATGGCGGCTGAAATGCCTAAGGAACACATGAACAGTTATGAACTTTTTAAAAACAAGGCCAGACTCAGAATGGGGCTAACACCCGAGCATGCCCGTCGACGGTTCAGAGCCCTAAGGTGGAAACCCGATGTGTCATTTACCCGACATGCCTACCACATTGGGAAAAATTGGGATGCCTGGTTATCAGGAGCAAATGTTAAATCTACGGAAGAGTTGCCCTTCCTAATGCAAATGGAGCAGTTTTTAGAGGGTGTTCCTGAGGAAATAGAAAGGTACATCCTAGATGGGGGAGATTGGAGCCAAATGGGTGGAGGTGACAGAAAAGAAAAAAGCTAGTAGCAGTTGGAGCGAATATCAGAAGGGGCAAGCCGAAACAAAACTTTACCACCGGGGACAACCCAAGGCCCCACCCACATCCTAAGGGAAACCCCAGGCGCCTTCTCACCCCACCACACCAGTCTCCACCAACCAGCATCGCCCTGGTGATACCTTAGCAGGACGATGTTTTAAATGTAATGAACTGGGACATATAAAGGCTCACTGCCCCAAGAACCCCAACCGATTACAGTTCATTACACCACAATCACACCAAAGATCCCCAGACCCAGATGTCTCTCTCATACCCTCGGAGTGAAGGGAAACCTTGAGAGTGGGCAGAAAGAAGGTTATCGCTTGGAGGGACACTGGGGCACAAGTGTCAACTATCCACCAATCCCTAGTGGACCCCAAACTCATCAACCCGGAGGCTCCAGTGACAATTCAACCCTTCATGTCACAATCTGTAACCTTGCCTACAGCCAAGTTGCATGTCCAGTACAAAGGCTGGTCAGGAATGTGGACTTTTGCAGTCTATGACAGTTATCCCATTCCCATGCTGCTGGGGGAAGACTTGGCCAACCATGTGAAGCTAGCCAAGAGGGTGGGAATAGTCACCCGCAGCCAGGCTAAGCAAGCTTCCACCCCCTATCCCTGTTCCTGAGCCGTCCACCAGAACAAAGACTTTTATACAAGGAGACTCTTTCTGGTGGGCACCAGGAAGACTGGCATCCTCAAAGACAGTTGGTAGTTCCCACTAAGTATCGGGTAAAGCTCTTGAGCTTAGCCCATGATCATCCCAGTGGCCATTCTGGGGTGAACAGAACCAAAGACTGGTTGGGGAAGTCCTTCCACTGGGAGGGAATGGGCATGGACTACCGTAAGCTAAATGCTGTAACTCGTCCTGACAACTATCCAGTGCCACGCACAGATGAGCTATTGGAGAAATTGGGACATGCCCAATTCATCTCTACTTTAGACTTAACCAAGGGTTACTGGCAAGTACCACTAGATGAACCCGCTAAGGAAAGGTCAGCCTTCGTCACCCAGACAGGGGTGTATGAATTCAATGTACTCCCTTTCGGGTTATGAAATGCACCCGCCACCTTCCAAAGACTTGTAGATGGTCTCCTAGCGGGATTGGGAGAATCTGCAGTTGCCTACCTCGATGATGTGGCCATTTTTTCTGATTCATGGACAGCACACCTGGAGCACCTGGAAAAAGTCTTCGAGCGCATCCAGCAGGCAGGACAAACTGTTAAGGCTAAAAAGTGTCAAATAGGCCAAAACAGAGTGACTTACCTGGGGCACCAGGTGGGTCAAGGAACTATAAATCCCCTACAGGCCAAAGTGGATGCTATCCAAAAGTGGCCGGTTCCAAAGTCAAAGAAACAGGTCCAATCCTTCTTAGGCTTGGCCGGATATTATAGGCGATTTGTACCCCACTACAGCCAAATCGCCGCCCCGCTGACAGACCTAACCAGAAAGAAGCAGCCAAATGCAGTTCAGTGGACTGATGAGTGTCAAAAGGCCTTTAACCAGCTTAAGGAAACACTCATGTCTGACCCTGTGCTAAGGGCCCCAGACTTTGACAAACCGTTCCTAGTAACCACAGATGCGTCCGAGCGAGGCGTGGGAGCAGTTTTAATGCAGGAAGGACCGGATCAAGAATTCCATCCTGTCGTGTTTCTCAGCAAGAAACTGTCTGAGAGGGAAAGCCACTGGTCAATCAGCAAAAAGGAATGCTACACCATTGTGTACGCGCTGGAAAAGCTACGCCCATATGTTTGGGGATGGCGTTTCCAACTACAGACAGACCATGCTGCGCTACAGTGGCTTCATACCGCCAAGGGGAATAACAAAAAACTTCTTCCGTGGAGTTTAGCTCTCCAAGATTTTGATTTTGAAATACAACACATTTCGGGAGCTTCTAACAAAGTGGCTGATGCATTCTCCCGGGAAAGTTTCCCAGAGTTAACTGGTTAACAGTTGTTCTTGGAATGAAACATATTGTTAGTTTTTATATAATCAGTAGTATGTCTAAAGGTACATGTGTCTTATTAACTCTGTTTTCTCCTAGAACTCCAGGAAGAAATCACAGCCAGTGTGGAACCGAACGTCCAACACTATCTGTGATTTGGGGGGTGTGTCATAACTATAAAGGGAAGGGTAACAGCTCTCCTGTGTACAGTACTATGAAATCCCTCCTGGCCAGAGACTCCAAAATCCTTTTACCTGTAAAGGGTTAAGAAGCTCGGGTAACCTGGCTGACACCTGACCCAAAGGACCAATAAGGGGACAAGATACTTTCAAATCTTGCGGTGGGAAAGGCTTTTGTTTGTGCTCTTTGTTTGGGAGTTCGTTCGCTCTTGGGACTGAGAGGGACCAGACATCAATCCAGGTTCTCTCCATCTTTCTAAACAAGTCTCTCATATTTCAAACTTGTAAGTAAATAGCCAGGCAAGGCGTGTTAGTTTTCCTTTGTTTTCTCAACTTGTAAATGTACCTTTTACTAGAGTGTTTATCTTTGTTTGCTATACTTTGAACCTGAGGCTAGAGGGAGGTCCTCTGAGCTCTTTAAGTTTGATTACCCTGTAAAGTTATTTTCCATACTGATTTTACAGAGATGATTTTTACCTTTTTTCTTTAATTAAAAGCCTTCTTTTTAAGAACCTGATTGATTTTTCCTTGTTTTAAGATCCAAGGGGTTTGGATCTGTATTCACCAGGGAATTGGTGAAGGTCTCTCAAGGCTATCCAGGGAAGGGAATTAGCTTTGGGATGGTGGCAGCGGACCAGACCTAAGCTGGTAGTTAAGCTTAGAAGTTTTCATGCAGGCCCCCACATTTGTACCCTAAAGTTCAGAGTGGGGAAGCAGTCTTGACACACCCTCATATGTCCCAGGTTCAGTACGTCCCTATCCCCACTTTCATGTTACAATTGTTCTGATAGTAACCCACTTGATGAACAAACCCCATAGGATTTTTGGGCACTGCAGGGATCTTTAGCTTAGGTACGAGGAGTGTTGCTGCAGGGCGAATGGGAAAGCCAAAAAACATCCACGGAGGGGGCGGGGAGAGAGGAGAGAGAGAAAAGCAACTAGCTTAATCATGAAAGTTATTTATTGCCAGGTAATAACCATAGGGGAGCCAAACAAACAAAACAGTTACAATATTAAATCTAACTTAAATTTGATTATAAAAGTCAGGTTTAGAAAACTATAACTGATCACACAAGTCAGGGTCAGAAGGCGATACCTAGAGAGAGAGAGAGAGAGAGAGAGAGCTGGGTTCTCACCACTCTGTGAAGCTTGAACCAATCGGGGGTCCCAGGTGGCGGTGGTAGCTGAGGGTCCAGAGTGCTGGAGACAGGCAGAGCACAATCAGTCAGGAGAAGATGAAGTGCCAATGGAAGCGATGCAGATTTTGGATCCAGACATCAGAACACTTACTTGAGCGTGGGTAGGGGTTTTTGTAGGGAAGAACAATGGTTCAAGGGAGAACACTAGATTTGTTTATGTGTAAACTGATGGCTCAAGGGAGTATATCAAAGTTGTTTTGTAGACAATAGGAACTGATTATTCTTGGCTATGGGCGATGTTCCTTGGAGGGAACTCACAATGCAATTAGGGAGCTTCACTATTTTGGATATCAATAAAGGATTTATTATTAGAATTGGTCTGATAACTACTGAGCTGGATGTGTGCAGACGTGGGTTCATTAACATCTGGAGCAGAGATTCCCCCATCATGCAGTGCTTCCCTGCTTTTCTGGTCCCAGAGTTCCATGCGATTCTTGTCTTGGAATCTCTGTTCTCCATTCTGTATGCTAATGGAGATGCCTCTTTGTCCCATCTTCGATGCAAATGAGGCTAGGGGAGTTTCCTTAATCCTGTCACCCTTGTCCCAGGGGTTAAGGCAGGGGTGGGCAAACTACGGCCTGCGGGCCAGATCCGGCCCATCAGGGCTTTGGATGTGGCCTGCAGGATTGCCACCCCTGTGGTGCCGCGGGGCTAAGGCAGGCTCCCTGCCTGCCCTGGCCCTGCGCCGCTCCCGGAAGCGGCCGGCAACACGTACCTGCAGCCCCTGTGGGAGGAGAGGGCAGAGGGCTCAATGCGCTGCCCTCGCCTGCAGGCACCGCCCCCTGCAGCTCCCATTGGCCAGGAACGGGGAACTGCGGCCAATGGGAGCTTCAGGGGAGGTACCCGCAGGTGAGGGCAGCCTGTGGAGCCCTCTGCCCTCCCCTCTCCAAAGGGCCGCAGGGACGTGTTGCCAGCTGCTTCCAGGAGCGGTGCGGGGCCAGGGCAGGCAGGGAGCTTGCCTTAGCCCCACTGCCACCCCAGAGTGACTCAAGGTAAGCGGCACCGGGTCAGAGCCCGCACCCCGAACCCCTCCTACAACCCGCACCCCAACCCCCTGTCCTGATCCCCCTGCCGCACCCCTCCTGCACCCCAACCCCCTGCCCTGAGCCCTCTCCTGCACCCCACACTCCTCCTGCACCCCTGCCCTGAACCTTCTGCTGCACTTCGCACCCGTCCTGCACCCCAACCCCCTGTCCTGAACCCCCTGCTGCACTCCGCACCCCCTCCTGCACTCCAACCATCTGCCCTGAGCCCCCTCGTACACCCTGCACCCCCTCCTATACCCCTTCCCGCACCCCAACCCCCTGCCCCAGCCCTGCATTCATGGCCCTGCATGCAATTTCCCCATCCAGACGTGGCCCTTGGGCCAAAAAGTTTGCCCACCCCTGGGTTAAGGTGTGTCTCCCACTGCCTTTTCATTGCTTTTTGTAAGTCTTTCTTCTGATCGGTTTTGGTTCAAGCAGAGGGTGGAGGGGGGAAGGTCTTTTGTTAGTCAGACAGGCTGGGTACTGTGCCCTAGTTTCCCAAAACCACAGAGCTGATAGGTAACAAGTCTCCCCATTGATGGGGGTGCTTGCGCTGAGTGAGTATCCCCATCACATCCTTCCTCCGTGGTACCGGGTCTGATCTTCCATCCATTGCAGCCGCCGCATCAGTCGCTGGATCCAGCAAACCAGTAGAACCAGACCAATTTCTAGTATAATTTGTAAAAAGCAACAGAGGGTCCTATGGCACCTTTGAGACTAACAGAAGTACTGGGAGCATAAGCTTTCGTGGGTAAGAACCTCACTTCTTCAGATGCAAGTATAATTTGGAAACTGATGATCACCACAATGGAGTGAAGTGTGATATTCAAAAGACCTGTTGCACTGGGGCTCCATCCAAGCAAAGTCTCCCACCAGGAGTGATAGCCTGTGTTTTTAACTGTAGCTGCCAGCCTAGAGATCTCCTGGGTGTGGTGTTGAATCTTGAGTTTGCCATTCTCCCCCAAAGTTCAGAGCTTCTGCAGCTCACTTTGTAAGGAAGGATGAGTTACCCCTCTTCCTCCAGATATTTATGAACTGTAGGGTGCTGGTGCAATGGTGGGATGTCATGGCCCATTTTTGGGACCTGTGAGTGGGCAGAGAAGAGAGAACAAACTCCCACACTCCCCCCATATATACTGGGAGAGTCTGAGACCAATATTACAGGGTGAACATAAAGCAGTGACCTATGTGAGGGTGGCCATAATAAGTCGAGGACTTCTCTGGCCTTTTCCTGCCTCAACATCGGGGTAGGCACTGACAAGCTCACTTGATGCGTATTTTCCAACGGCCCAAAGCCGTTCCTTCTTGCTGGCCAAGACGGGTGGCTGGCAGGATGGAGAAGACAGTTATAATATTCCTTGAGGGTCAGGTGGTTTACCCTTCCAGTCTTTGAGCTGTGAGGAATGAAACGATTTCTGCTAGGGTTTCCCATTTTTTCCATTCAGGATTTCTACCTGATAAACACTGGGGCTGGCCCGATTCACAATAAAGCCAGAGCCATCCCAGGTGTATGTCAAAGAGTGCTCCTTCGCTGAAAACTTTCTGTACGTTACTGGTTGGCCTAATTCCCCTATTAAAGGAGGTTTTCCCCAGCCAGTTTTTTGTCCATGTTTTGCTGTACTATGCCTAGCTGTGCTACCACTTGCTTGTGTAAAGTAGCTATCGTCTCTACTAAGGTTTGTACCCATTCATCTGTTACCACCTTCCCTTCCCAGGCACTAGGCAGTTCCACGCCCAACCACCAACTTTCAGACATGTGCATTTGCCTTCCAGTCATAACTTCAAAGGAAGTGTACCCATGTATCGCCTTAGAGCCTCTTAGAGCCATTAAGATGACTGATAGCTTTTCGTCCCAACCCTCCCTGAGCTCTTTACTTGTTTTTTCAAAGCTTCCTTTAGTGTGCGATTGGTTCGTTCAACTTGTCCAGAAGACTCAGGGTGTCCAGCTATGTGGAAACGTTGCTTAATGCCGAAAGCCTTACATAGCTCTTACATAACATCTCCACAAAATGGGATCCCAAATCTGAATCAATTACTCTGGGAATTCCCATTCTTGATAAAACTATATTAAAGAGCTGCTTAGCAGTGACCGAGGCAGTGTTGGTTTTAGTAGGGATAGCTTCCACTCATTTGGAGACGGGATCTACTATTACCAGGCAGTATTTATTCCCTCTACTGGTGGTGGGTAAAGGGCCTATGTAATCTATCTGAATCCGGGACCAGGAACAGTGATCAGCATTAACGATGGCGCACTGCAATTATCACACCACTGATCTATATCCGCTTCCACCCCCCGTATCTTTAACCCTATTTATCCTGTTTTCCTTTATGCCCTTGCTCATGCACAAACTGAATCAGGTCCCCCCGTGTCTTTGACCATGTGTCTTTGACCATCTGCCTCCACTGCCCACCAGACATCTCCAACCTGCTCAATCCTGTATTTTCCTGTGGGATCTTTCTCTGTCTTGGCTAAGGACCGGATTTCTGTATCCCCATTTTGAAGGGTACTTAAGCCCAAAGTATTCCTTTGTCTAAAGATTTTCCTTCAGTAGTTACTGCCTCTATTTGTTCTACCTGGTCTGTCTCTCTAGTGTGGTTACTAGTAGCAGCATCTTTGGCTAAGGCATCAGCTCTGTTGTTCCAGTGTGCTTCTTCTGAGTGATTTCCCTGATGTCCCTTTGTGTGTCACCCAGGTGTCCCCAGTTTTTTCCTTGATAACCTGTTTATCAGTGGGTCTCCCTCCAGAGATCCACTGAGGACTTAGAATGTTTACTGATGCTCCGGTGTCCACTAACAATTGGGCTAATGTCCCTGAGTTCCCCACTATAGCCCTCACAGTGGGTCTCCCCCATACATTGCACTGAAGTCTTGCAATCAGCTGGGGAGGCCCATGGGGAACCAGGCACCCCACTGATCAGCCAACTCCCTCGAAAGCCTCCACTCAGAAGAGGGGTCAGGGATCTGGTTTTGACAGGGAGTGGGCATGGGGGACATACTCCATATTGGGGCAGTGGGCTGAGGGGTTGCTCCCTGCATTAACTCTATTCTCCACATGACCTGAGACACAGCATTAATCAGGATGCTGAGGGGCTGACGATCATATTTTCCCATATTCTCCCCTAACTTCACCAGCTCCATCCAAATCATGTTCCTAAGGGTCTCCTTGCGTCGGCGCTGCCCAGGGTTGTGGGAGGAAGGGGGATTAGAATTGGGCGGGTGACTGGCAGAGTAAGGACCTTTATTCACAAATGTGATAGCCTGTACTGGCTGTGAGGTAGTCTTTTTGCTGACTTGTCTTTTTAAGACACCAGTCTCTCGCAGCAAATCCCCTACCTGTTTGATTTTTGCCACTAGTTCATTCCAGGTTAGGTGTTCTATATCCACAGCCCCCATGATCATTTTTGTCTGAGAATTTAGTCCTGCATAAGTGCTCTGTACTAATTCAGGTCACCGATAATGGGAAGTGATAATCCCATTCTCTTCTGTCTGGGGTAACGAATCAGTGAGAGTTGCCAGCATATTTTTTCGAATAAGCTAAGCTTTGGGGGGGCTCTCCTGGTTTCTACTCTCCCATTATATATAGTTTCTTGAGGGAAGAAGCAGGCAGTAATATTTTGAGAGCACCCAAACACCCCACGGGGGGCCCGGAGGGGAGAGGCCTCCAGATGGTGGACACGATCATTAAAAAAGCCTCCTGTGCCCCTCGAACTCTGGAACCCCAGGCCTCTCTGTGCTAAAGGCCTGGCCGCTACAGGACGCTACCGCTCCCTCACGCACACTGAGCCAGCTCATGCAATGGCTGCTGGCCTAGCAGCCCAAGCAACTTCTCCCTGCGAAGCACCGCTGGGCACTGAGGGACAAGCTCAGGGCCAGTTGACTGAGGCAGAGCCTGCTGTTTCCAGACACTGCAGAGCTGGCACTGTGGTAGCATGAGGGGGGAGACCCAGTCCTTAGACCTGCGCTCACGCTGCATGCCAGCATATATGGTAGCTAGAGAGAGAACACTCAGAGATAAGATCGATAACATGGTCCATCTCCTCACTCTCATGTGACTCAAACCCTCTCACACATGCGCGGGGTGCTTGCATGATAGTGGGCAGACAGCTGCTGTATTTTCAAATGTTTTGATCTGTTGTCGTTTAAACTGCAGTAGTGGGAACTCTACAGCCTCTTTAGCTAGACTCAGATACCCCAGTGTATTGTGATCATAATGTAAATCTTTAGACCTACGTAAAAACCCCTACAGATTACATTTTTTTCTGGCAACTGGCCAATCCCTAAACAGACCGGCCAAATCGGTCAAATACCAGCCAGGTAGTCACCCTACCCACAGTGAGTAAATGTTTCTGCCAAATGTTTCCTTTTGACCCTGGCTTTTTTCACCTGTTTTATGTGGTAACAGAGCTTCAATTCCAGTGCCAAATAATAATAATAAATAGGCCTGAAACCAAACATTATTTGAAGAGGAGAAAGGGGACCATTTTGTTGTGACAATGTCACAACGGGAGGAGGCGACAATCTCGGAACTGTCACCCCACTTCCCCCCTCCCAACCCCCCCCCCCCAAATTTTGGTCGTGCCCCACGTTCACCGGCCACGCTGGGATGCTCTGGAGGAGTACAGTACATGCTTGCAAACATTTTCCCTGCTGTTGTTCCAAACAACACCCTTGATTCTTAGCAGGTATCAGGGGGTAGCCGTGTTAGTCTGTATCTACAAAAACAACAAGGAGTCTGGTGGCACCTTAAAGACTAACAGATTTATTTGGGCATAAGCTTTCGTGGGTAAAAACCTCACTTCTTCAGATGCATAAGTGAAGTTTTTACCCACGAAAGCTTATGCCCAAATAAATCTGTTAGTCTTTACGGTGCCACCAGATTCCTAGCAGGGACACCAGACTATACCCCCATTTCTGCTCCGCCGGTGCCTGGGACAGGGTTAAGGCCTCGGTTTGCACTAATCCGTCTGATACACCCCATGAGTGACGGGGAAACCATTATTCAGTCGGGGGCAGCTGGGCTCTGTCAAATCTGGAGCAGGTTCCAGGAGGTTTGGGAAGGCTGTTGGCTGTTTCCAAGTCCTCTCAGAGGGGTTGTTGGCAACTATGGGCTGTTTGATGGTTGGCTACCTGCACCACGGGCACCGAGCTGCGATGCCAGTCACCGTTGGGCAAACAAAGGGAGGCCAATGCTGCGGCTGGTCAGATTCCTCTGCATGTGGTGTGGGCTATTTTAGATCGAGCAGACTGGGCCGGCCCTGCTGCTATTCGCGGCCCTGTGTCAACAAGGATGCAGCTGGGGAGGAAGCAAACAGCAGCTCTCTTAGCAGTTGTGAACTCCTGGCTGGGGAAATGTACATCCACAGGCTGTGTGCCAGCCAGCTGGTGTTCAGAGAGAGGAGATGGCTTGGCTCACATTGCTGTATCCCACGCCCCACGGGTCAGGCAGGGCGCTAGGGGCATATGCCAGCCACGTGGCAGGGGTGCACTAGCAATTGGCTTGCCAAGTGCAGGTCGATCTGCGTGTCCCTGGATGGCAACCAATGTGGTGTTTGTTTCCCTCAGTGGTCATGTCCCTGCCCCATTTGTCAGGCGTGCCAAACAAATCATTCTGAATTCCCTGGGTTCCAGGAGCCCTGAGGGAGGCTGTGAGTGAGACACACAACTGCAATTCTGCTGAATTAGCACAAGCTCGTCTCCATTCACAGCCTCCACTGTCAGATAGGGTTACCATACGTCCGGATTTTCCCGGACATGTCCGGCTTTTTGGGCTCCAAATCCCCGTCCGGGGGGAAAGCCCAAAAAGCCGGACATGTCCAGGAAAATTGGGACATGCCAGCCGGCGGTGCGAGTGCTCGGGGGTCGGGCCGGGGGCTTGGGGCCAGGACGGGCCGGGGGCTCGGGGGACGGGCCGGCAGTGCCAGGCCGGGCCGGGGACCGCAGTGCTGGGCGGGCCGGGGGTGGTGGGCCGGGGGCCGGGCCCAGGGCCGGCACCCCAGGGCCGGGGACAGCCTGGGCTGCGCCTCCTCCCCCCACACTCCCCCTTACCTGCTTCAGGCTTCCCGCGACTCAAATGTTCGCGGGAAGCAGGGGAGGGGGCGGAGACTTTGGGGAGGGGCGGAGTTGGGGCGGGGCTGGGGGCGGGGCCGGGGGCCAGTGGAGTGTCCTCCTTTGGGAGGCACAAAATATGGTAACCCTACCCAACAGGCATGCCTTCCAGTCCAAAACCAGCCCACAACTGCTTCTGCGGGACCCAAGCCGCTAGACCTAGCGAGCAGTACAGCCCATTGGCACACGTACTATCTGCCCCAGTGCACCATGGGAGCCTCACATACCACCAACATCTGCACAATACCCACAACAAAATAAAGATGCGTGTAAATCTCATCTAGAAATTGGCAGGTACAACATTTGGCAGAAACAATGCAGATTGATTTCTTTTTCTGGCAACTGATACATCCATAAACAAACCTGCCAGACTGGTCAAATACCAGCCAGGTATCACCCTACCCAGGGCTGTGTGAAGACAAAGACTGGGGCCTCCCAGGGGATGGAAATTTCCTTTTGTGGAGGGTTGAAGATTTCAGCAGTTGGGTTTGTGTGGAGTCGCAACAGAGCAGAACATTGCGAAGTTCGGCGCAAAGGAAAATTCTCCCCCCCCCCCCCGAAAACCTTTTCTGCTTTGGGTTGATTGAAATGTTTCCTTTTGACCCTGGCTTTTTTTCATCTGTTTTATGTGGTAACGGAGCTCCAATCCCAGCACCAAATAATAATAATAATAATAATAATAATAAACAGTCCTGAAACCAAACATTTTGAAGAGGAGAAATGGGACCGTTTTGTTGCGACAATGTCACAACGGGAGGAGGTGACAATCTCGGGACTTTCACCCCATCTTTTCCCCCCCCAAAAGAAAATTTTGGTCATGCCCCACGTTCACCGGCCACGCTGGGGTGCTCTGGAGGAGTACAATACCTGCATAGTATTATTATGGCCACGGGGGACAAGATTTTGCTTTGTAGACATTCAAACCACCCGTCTGCCTGCAAACATTTTCCCTGCTGTTGTTCCAAACAACACCCACGATTCCTAGCAGGGACACCAGACTAGACCCCCATTTCTGCTCCGCCAGTGCCTGGGACAGGGTTAATGCCTCAGTTTGCACTAACCCGGGTTCAAGAGGCTGATATCCCTCTGATTATGGGATAATTATGGGCACAGCCAAATCAACACCACAGCCATGGCTTCCTGTACTAGTGCACATCCACCCACCCCAAATTAGCCATGACATGAGTTAAGAGTGCTAACTTATTTGAGGGAACAAAGATCTTCTAGTATATGAAAATCTAAACAACATACTGAGATTCCATCTCCAATCCAGGAAACCTTTCCGGCTTGCAGCACAAGAGCTTAATGACTCAGGGTTTCCCCCTGAAGATCAATGGTGAGCAAGGTGGAAGGACGCCAACATCCTGAGCAAATACCTCATCAGGGACTGAATCGAAGAACCCAGTAGCTTTTCAGCCCCATGGAAAATATGGTCCATACATCTGCACATCACACGCCAGATATGCCTACCTCCTTCATAAATGGGGACTGACACACACTCTTATGTGTGACTGCAGAAACAGACTTCAAACTATGGAACATCTCGTTTTGTTTAATATCTTTATTAATGATCTGGAGGATGGTGTGGACTGCACTCTCAGCAAGTTTGCAGATGACACTAAACTAGGAGGCGTGGTAGATACACTAGAGGGTAGGGATCGGATACAGAGGGACCTAGACAAATTAGAGGATTGGGCCGAAAAAAACCTGATGAGGTTCAACAAGGACAAGTGCAGAGTCCTGCACTTAGGACGGAAAAATCCCATGCACTGCTACAGACTAGGGACCGAATGGCTAGGTAGCAGTTCTGCAGAAAAGGACCTAGGGGTCACAGTGGACGAGAAGCTGGATATGAGTCAACAGTGTGCTCTTGTTGCCAAGAAGGCTAACGGCATTTTGGGCTGTATAAGTAGGGGCATTGCCAGCAGATCGAGGAACGTGATTGTTCTCCTTTATTCAACATTGGTGAGGCCTCATCTGGAATACTGTGTCCAGTTTTGGTCCCCACACTACAAGAAGGATGTGGAAAAATTGGAAAGAGTCCAGCAGAGGGCAACAAAAATGATTAGGGGTCTGGAGCACATGACTTATGAGGAGAGGCTGAGGGAACTGGGATTGTTTAGTCTCCAGAAGAGAAGAATGAGGGGGGATTTGATAGCAGCCTTCAACTACCTGAAGGGGGGTTCCAAAGAGGATGGAGCTCGGCTGTTCTCAGTGGTGGCAGATGACAGAACAAGGAGCAATGGTCTCAAGTTGCAGTGGGGGAGGTCCAGGTTGGATATCAGGAAAAACTATTTCACTAGGAGGGTGGTGAAACACTGGAATGCGTTACCTAGGGAGGTGGTGGAGTCTCCTTCCTTGGAGGTTTTTAAGGTCCGGCTTGACAAAGCCCTGGCTGGGATGATTTAGCTGGGAATTGGTCCTGCTTTGAGCAGGGGGTTGGACTAGATGACCTCTTGAGGTCCCTTCCAACTCTGATATTCTATGATTCTATGATTCTATGAACCAATAGCCCCAAATTATCATATCCTGGTGGTATCTCTGTGTCAGGTGATGTGGAGTGGATGGCAATCAGTGGGATTGCCAACCTAAACTTGGACATGGACGTTGCTGTTCTGAAGCCATACGAAGGAAGAAGAAGAAGATGGAGAGAGACATTAACTAGTGTGAAGTGCTGATCTCCAGTAAAAGATGTTATGTCCTGCCCAACAAGAAAAAGCCATCAACACAAGATGGACTATTGAGGGACATTAAAAAGGACAAACGACTTTGTTGTTTGGCTATTACCACCTGTGATGATCTGTATCCCTGTGTTCATCTTTTTTACAAGGCTAAATTTTGTAAAAAGTATGCCTTGTGAGGTATCATTTGAAAACTCATAATTTCCTGACAATTATTGTTCCAATAAAATATATGTGACAACATTGCATGTAAAGTTATAAGATTCTACTGTATGGGATTACAAAAACATGTTCCAAGTCTGGGGAGCAGCCACAAACCAGTTCCCCGGAGACAAAAGGGAAGCTGATGCCTCAGCCAGGTGTCAACAAAATCGAGTGGACAATCACCTAGTTAAGTGGCCACTCCAGGGCAGCCTTATAAGCAGTTGGTTGTGCCAACCCAGCACTGAGGGGAATTTATGTTGTTGGCACATGACTGTACTTTTGCTGGTCATGTGGAAGCACAGATAACCTATGACAAGTTGAAGAAAAATTTCTACTTGCCAGGAATACAGAATGATGCAATGAATTATTGCAAGACCTTTGAATTATGTTAAAAAAGGAAAAGACATGCAGGACCCCAGAAAGTTCCTCTATGTCCCTTGCCTGTGATACAGGAAGCATTTCTGAGGGTAGAAGTAGATACTGTGGGCCCGACGCCACATCCTACCCACCCAACATAGAGTCAGAATCTGTGGCAAGAGCCCTTCTCACTGTCTTTAGCAGAGTGGGTTTCCCTAAAGAGATTTTATCTGACTGTGGGTCAAATTTCATGTCTCAGCTATTCAGTAAGCTATGGAAGTTATGTGGAGGAGAAGCAGCTAAAACTGCCCCATATCACCCAGAAACCAATGGTTTGTTGGAAAGATTCAATGGGATCCTAAAATCCATGCTGGGGATGTATGCAAATAAAAGTGGTTCAAAATTGGGACAAATTATTACCGTTTTTGCTGTTTGCTTATAGGGAGGTACCCCAAGAATCAACTGGGTTTTCCCCATTTGGTGCCCTGTATGGAATGAAAGTGAGAGGACCCCTAGATTTCATCAGAGACTCCTGGGAAGGGTACACAGAGGTAAAGGAAGAACCAGTAACTGAATATGTTTAAAGGTTCAGAAAGGAGTTGAAAGATATAGTGGGTAACCTCAAAGCCAGTCAATCCAAACAAAAGACGTGTTATGACAAGAATACTTGTAAACACAGTTTCTTAATAGGGGATTTGGTGTTGCTATTAAGCCCTGTGAAAAAGTACAAAATGCAAAATTCTTGGGAAGGGCCCCTTGAAGTAACAGAAGTGGTGAATGAAGATACATATTGTGTTAAAAAAGCGTCACGGTGTTGCTGTTCCACAGCTAGTACATGTGAACAGACTTAAAATCTATCACATCAGGGAAGCCATGGTAAACGTGACCTGCTGTGTAGAAAGGGAAACTGAGGCACGCCACCTCATTATTAATGGCTGATTGCCAAAATGACTCGTCTCTGGAAAGCATCGATATCTGCAGTGAATTAACACCAGTTGAAAGGGCAGAGGTGTTGTCAGTGTTGCAGAAATACAAAGAAGTATTTTCTAACAAGCCAGGGAAGACATACTTGCTGACTCATAAGATCATCGCAAAAGGACCACAGCCACCTCCAAGCAGACCCTACAGGGCCATTGGCAAGGTGCAGAAACACATTCATACAGAAATATAAAACAAGTTAGACCTAGGAGCGATTAAAGAGTCTGACAGCTCTTGGGCATCACCTGTGGTCTTGGTCCCTAAGAAAGACAGCACTGCAAGGTTTTGTGTTGATTATAGAAAACTCAGTGCTGTCACAGTACCAGATGTGTATCCCATGCCTAGAACTGACGATATGCTGGACATTTTAAGCAAAGGTAAATATCTCAGTGCTTTGATTTAACTCCAGGTTATTGGCCGATTCCTTTTCAGTCATTGATCTTGGAGTCTATGAAGTCACAATGTTACTGTTTGGGCTAATTAATTCTGGGGCCACCTTCCAGAGGCTGGTCACCAAGTGTTAAATGGTTTACAGAATTTTGCAAGAGCATATGTGGATGACATTGCAGGGTTTAGCAACACTTGGGCTGATCATAAACAACACTTGGGAATTGTGCTGTCAAAATTCAAAGAGGCAGGCAGACCTGCCCATAAAAGCCTCTAAGGCCTTAGCTACACTTGCGAGTTACAGTGCTGTAAAGCCGCCCCCAGCGCTGTAACTCACTCCCTGTCCACACTGGCAAGGCATTTGCAGTGCTGTATCTCCATGGTTGCAGCGCTGCATGTACTCCACCTCCCCGAGAGGAATAGCGAGTATTGCGCTGCCGCTGCATCGCTGCGGCGCCAGTGTGACCGCCCAGTGCGCTGTGAATGGCCTCCAGAATTATTCGGCAGTATCCCACAATGCTTGTTCTAACCACTCTGGTCATCAGTTCAAACTCTACTGCCCTGGCCTCAGGTAACCAACCATGTGACCCACCCTTTACATTCCGCAGGAATTTTAAAAATCCCCTTCCTGTTTGCTCAGCCCGGCGTGGTATGGAGTGCTATCAGCGAATCTTTCCAGGTGACCCAGGCCTCCACGCGCCATGCGAGCCCCAGCATGGAGCAATGGCGAGTTGCTGGACCTCATCAGTGTTTGGGGGGAGGAAGCTGTACAGTCCCAGCTGCGCTCCAGCCGTAAGAATTACGATACCTTCGGGAAGGTATCAAAGGACATGATGGAAAGGGGCCATGACCGGGACGCCCTGCAGTGCAGGATTAAAGTGAAGGAGCTGTGGAGTGCCTACCGCAAAGCCCGCGATGCAAATGGCTGCTCGGGTGCTCCCCCCGTGACCTGCCGATTCTACAAAGAGCTGGATGCAATACTTGGGGTTAACCCCATCTCCACTCCGAGCACCACCATGGACACTTCAGAGCCGGTGTGGGGGCGGGGGAGGAGGAAGGAGGAGGAGGAAAACGGGAGTGATGATGGTGGGCCGGATGGAGACACCCCGGAATCCCTGGAGCCGTGCAGCCAGGAGCTCTTCTCGAGCCAGGAGGAAGGTAGCCAGTCGTAGCGGCCGGTACTTGGTGGAGGACAAACAGAAGAGCAGGTTCCCGGTAAGCGTTTTTTTTTGGGGGGGGGAAGGAATTTTTTCGGTGCGGGCTCTTTGGGAGAGGAGGGTTAAGCATGCATGCCTAGATGCGGAATAGTGCATTGATGTGGTTTATCACATCGCGGTAATCGGCCTCTGTATTCTCCTCGAATGTCTCATCCAGAATGTGTGCAATGCGCTTGCGCAGGTTTATCGGGAGAGCCACCATGGTCCTTGTCCCAGCCAGGCTAACGTGTCCGCGCCACTGTGCCGCGAGGGGCGGGGGGACCATTGCTGCAAACAGGCAAGCTGCTTATGGACCAGGGCGGAAGCTGCATTGCAGTAGAAGACCCTCCCTTGCTTCCCAGGTCACCCTCAGCAGCGAGATATCGTCCAGAACGAACTCCTGTGGAAAATGTTGGGACAGTGTTCAGTGTAGGTGCCCCCTGAAGCTGTTGGCTCTTCCCAAGGCACAGAAACCCAGAGGACAGTGCAGCCCTGAAACAATCAGTCCCCCTTACTCACTATTTTGAGGCTCCCGTGGGATATGTGTGCTCTGTACGGATGGGAAAATTATGCTATTGTGTAGACCCTGTGTGTTTTCTACTCCTTAAGTGCGGGGGGAATCATTATTCTGTCTGGTATAAACAATGCTTCCTCTGTTAAATGTTGCATTTTGCCTATACAGCAGCATCAACCTTGAGACCTCAGCCGTCCCTCTTATCGCCTGTTCGGAGACCGCAAAGACTCAGGAAGAGACTGCGAAATAGCAAAGAAGACATGCTGCAAGAAGTGATGCGGCAATCTATTAAAGAGAATGAGAAAGCACAAAACTGGAGGGAAAGAGAAAGCAGGATCCGCCAGGAAAACGCAGCGCACTGGCAGCAAAGCACGGAGCACCGGCAGCAAAGCATGGATCGGCTCATAAGCATCCTGGAGCGCCAAGCAGACGCTATCCAGGAGCTGGTAGCCATGCAGAAAGAGGAGCAGTACCGCAAACGCAAATGCCACCCCCCCTACAGCCCTTATCCCAAAACTCTTTCCGTTGTGCCCCACTGTCACCTCCAACCCACTTTCCCCAACTTCCGTGTTCTTCACGCCACCCGTTGCCTCCAACACCAGTATCTTCACCACCCAGCCCTGAAAACCACGACCCTTACCCTCTGCACTCAACCCCCATCACCATGCAGTATAGCTATCCTGAAGTGCAGCACTCACTGCACAGCACACCAGACAGGACATACGCGAATCTGTGATTGTACCATTGCCCACTCCACCCCCTTGTTTCTTTTCAATAATTTTTTTTCTTTTCAATAAATGGATTCTTTGGCTTTGAAAACATTCTTTATTATTGCATAAAGTAAAAGACTCCTTAGCCCAGGAAATAAACAGGCACTGCAAGTCTGCTTGTCTGCTTAGCAGACACTGATTCCTAAAGATTGGAACTACTGCACTTCACTCCCGTGCAGGGCACCAGATATCATTACTGGTTTTCAGCCTCAAATTGCTCCCTCAAGGCATCCCTAATCCTTGCAGCCCCACGCTGGGCCCATGTAATAGCCCGGCTCTTTGGCTGTGCAAATTCAGCCTCCCAGGTGTTGAAACTCGGAGGTCCATGCCTGAGTGAAACTTTCACCCTTCCCTTCACAAATATTATGGAGGGCACAGCACGCGGATATAACTCTGGGGATGCTGTTTTCGGCCAAGTCCAGCTTCCCATACAGAGATCGCCAGTGGCACTCCACAGTCATTCGGCACCGGCTCAGCCTGTAGTTGAACTGTTCCTTGCTGCTGTCAAGGCTCCCTGTCAAGTGTTCCGAAAGATGCGTGCATCATGCACCTTTCCGGGCCAGCCTGTGTTAATGTCAATGAAACGCCCACGGTGATCCACAAGCGCCTGGAGAACCATAGAGAAATACCCCTTCCGATTAACGTACTCGGATCCTAGGTGGGGTGGTGCCAGAATAGGAATGTGCGTCCCATCTATCGCCCCTCCACAGTTAGGGAACCCCATTTGTGCAAAGCCATCCACTATTTCCTGCACGTTACCCAGAGTCACGGTTCTTCTGAGTAGGATGCGATTAATGGCCTTGCAAATTTGCATCAACATGATTCCAACGGTCGACTTTCCCACTCCAAACTGGTTTGCGACCGACCGGTAGCTGTCTGGAGTTGCCAGCTTCCAGATTGCAATAGCCACCCGCTTCTCCACTGGCAGGGCAGCTCTCAGTCTTGTGTCCTTGCGCCACTGGGTGGGGGCAAGCTCCTCACACAGTCCCATGAAAGTGACTTTTCTCATCCAAAAGTTCTGCAGCCACTGCTCATCATCCCAGACTTCCATGATGATGTGATCCCACCACTTGGTGCTTGTTTCCCAAGCCCAAAAGCAGCATTCCACGGTGCTGAGCATGTCCGTGAATGCCACAAGCAATTTCATGTTGTACTCATTACGCGGCTCGATAGCATCGTCGGACTCCTCACTCTCACTGTCACTTTGGATCTTAAGGAATAGTTTGACAGCCAAACGTCACGTGCTGGCGAGATAAGTCAGCATACGCCTCAGCAGTTTGGGCTCCATTTCCCGCAGACAGATTGCGCTGCACAGAAACCGCTGAAAGATGGCGCCAAAGGTGGACGGAAACAAAGGGATTTCTGGGATGCAAAGCGATGCATCACGGGGCGTTGGGACAGGACCCAGAATGTCCTGCACCCACGTCTCCTTCCCCCAGCCACGGCGCCAGAATGGGAAGAGGTGCTTTGTGGGATAGCTGCCCATAATGCACTGCTCCCAATAACGCTGCAGTTGCCGCAAATGTGGCCACGACAGTGCGCTGGGCAGCTGTCAGTGTGGACAGACTGCAGCGCTTTCCCTACTCAGTTGCACGAAGTCAGGTTTAACTCACAGCACTGTACATCTGCAAGTGTAGCCAAGGCCTAAGTGTAAAATCGGAGCAGCCAGAGTTTCTTATTTGAGGTACTGTGTAGGGGGAGATCAAATAACCCCTGATCCTTTGAAAGTTGAAGCCATTGTAAATTGGCCTGTATCCCAAACCAAAAAACAGGTCCAATCTTTCATAGGTCTGGTAATCAGTTATAGAAGGTTTGTGTGCAGGGGTTCAGTGACATTGTATCTGCAATCATAGATTTATGTAAAAAGACCCAGCCAAACAAAGTCATTTGGACAAAAGCATGCCAGGAAGGATTTGATAAGGTAAAGAAGAAGTTTACACTTGATAATTGGTTGGTGTAATCGAAGTGGAGAACTCACAGCCAATCTGGGGCTTGTGCCCCGCTTCCTAACAGTCTGCTTCCTAACTGTGCTGTTAGGTGAGTAGTCCTGGGCCTCATAGTAGTCCTGTGCAGCAGGGAACAGACTCCAGCTCTCCAAGTCTCCAGACTGGGCACTGATGGTAGCTCAGCACAGTTAAAAGGGCATTGACACTCCTACCCAATGATCAATCCTGGTGCTACAGGGCCACCTTTTCCAGAGAGCTCAAGGCCAGCTGTTGGGAGTTGCTGAGCCCTCCAGAAACTGCAGCCTCTCTTGAGAATGCTGGGACCCTGCTGGGACCTGCTCCTGGCAAGGGAGACTGGAATGGCTCAGGGAGGGCCAGCTCAGACAAAGCCTGGCTCAGTGCCTAGGGCATTGGCCTGGGACTCAGACTCAGGTTTATGGAGGGGTTCAGGGATCCCCTGGGTTCACCAAAGCATGTCACGTAAGGTCTCTACTGAAAGCCAGTGCCACACTGGCCATTGCGAGATGTGTGCCTGGGGAACGTGTGAGGAGTTATGTATCTGGACTGATTATATATTTTCTAAGTCTGGGTTAAAACAGGTCTCCCAAAGGTGATCCCCATTTTTTTTTTTAAATAGAAATATCCTATCTCCTAGAACTGGAAGGGACCTTGAAAGGTCATTGAGTCCAGTCCAGTCCAGCCTAGCCCAGCCCTTGCCTTCACTAGCAGGACCAAGTATTGATTTTGCCCCAGATCCCTAAGTGGCCTCCCCTCAAGGATTGAACTCACAACCCTGGGTTTAGGAGGCCAATGCTCAAACCACTGAGCTATCCCTCCCCCCTAATTGCTGGGCAGACAGGGGGAAGGAGATGCCCACCTTCCTCTGGCTGGTTGCATGAAAATTGTCCATCGTCTGAGCAAAATGGTAATCAATAGATTGCAGGGGCTGGAGGAAAACACAAACCCAGCCAGAGTTACCCTGCTTAGGGGTAAGACAATGAACTTTGGAAACCAGATGTGGAGTGCAGATGAACCCCCAGGGATTCCTCCAGTCAGGGAGGACAAGCTGCCATTGGACTTAAAGGGCTCTCAGCCAAACCAGTTGAAAGGGCCGCAGAAAGGCTGAGGGTGGGGGTGGGGGAAAGCTGTCATGTAGGCGACGGGGGAATGCCTTGTAATTAAGCCTAGTCTCTGGGACGCGTGTGATGTGACCATTTGTTGCCAGTTACTTCTACTCAAGGTAACTTGAATCTCTGCCCTTGGATGATACATGTGTCCTTGTTTTCACTATAACATGATCTAAGTGCGGGTGCTAGGCCAAGCGGGGATCGGGAGCTGAATCATGCAAGCGGGTGTGTTCTGTTCCTTTGGAAGCAGCGAACCAGAGAGTTCTGTGAGCATCCAGTGGGGCAGGGGCTGGCACTCCAGGGACCTTCCGAGGGCTCGGGGTTGGCGTGTTCCCGTTGCTCACCTGTACTGAGAGCGAGGCCTGCGGAGGCTGGTGGGCAGGGCTTGTGCTGCCAGAGACCAGTGGAGTTGGGAAGCTGCCCCCCAACAGGCACAGACAAAGCTACCCCTGGGCAGCGTCATGGTCAGGGATGCAGGCTCAATTCCCTACTCTGCTACAGACTCACTGGGTGCCCTTGTGCCAGTCACTTCGTCCCTCAGATCCCCATCTGCCCCTTCTCCCAGAGTAAGCACATTAATGGCTGTGAGGCGCTCAGACGCAATGGCGAAGTCTTGTGGCTGGCCGCAGGGCAGGGTTACATACAAGGTGCTTGGGTGAGGGGCTGCCCCAGCAGGGTGTGCCTGTACCCCATCAGAGCGTGTGGGCCCCCTCGCTGTCCCAGCACACGAGCTTGAATGACAAACAGCTGCTTTCCACATACATAAGACCGTGTGTGTTGCACAATTGTTAGGCACAGTGACTCACTGGGAACTTCCTACCCACGCTGTCTCCCAGCCCTGCCAGCAGCAAACATCTAATCACTGGTCCCCTTTTCCCAGCCGCTCACCTCTCTGTGCCTCTGCTGGTGACGGTTGTCTGTCTGTAACAGGGGCAGCCGCTGCATCCTAGAAGCACAGAAAGGAAGGGTCTGAGCACATGCATCACTGGGCGAGACGGCACAGCTCATCCAGCTTCCCTTCCCCTGAAAAGGAGCAGAACTTGAGGGATGGCTTAGTGGTTTGAGCATTGGCTTGTTAAACCCAGGGTTGTAAGCCCAATCCTTAAGGGGGCCCATTTAGAGGATCTGGGGCAAAATCAGTACTTGGTCCTGCTAGTGAAGGCAGGGGGTTAGAATTAATGTCCCTTCCAGCTCTATGAGATAGGTATATCTCCATATTATTATAGAACTCAGCACCCCATGCCTCTGCAGGGCTGAGCCCCCATGTGGGAGGCACCAATCAACCCAGCCTTGGGATTTTCCTGAGCCTGCCATGGGGCCAGTCCCACCAGTCCACCTCTGCGGGTTCTAATTCACACGCAGATGGGATGAATACCCTGGTGTGCAGAACAGCCAGGCCTGGCCACACACACACCACCTTGCAGGCCATACAAGTGCTGAGGGGCAAAGTGGCTTCTGGCTCAGAAATATCCCTCTGCTTGGGAAGAGCTCACCCCTGTGGCAGACATAGCACCACTGAGCTACGGCCACCCCCGGCAAATCTGCATGGCAGGTGGCACAGAGAGGATGGCAATAGACGCATGTGGCTCAGATCAGGAGGAGCTTGAAGACCTGGGGCCATGCTCCCCAGCCCACTGCAGCTGCCAATGGAGAACTCCCTTGTGCAGGAGAACTCTTGTGCTCACCACCCCCGTTTGTGGCACAAAGGAGGGGGGGTGTCTATGCCCGAGTGGGTGGCAAATCAGAGCTCCACTGGTGTTTTGGGGCCTTATGTCAGTGGCATAAGTCAGAGCTGCCCCTTGGCTGCTCTAGCATATGCCTGGGCTGAGTGCTACTGGTCCTTAGGCCTTCCCACAGTTCCCCCATGCACCCAGGAAGGACAGACAAGCTCTCCCATGGCACACTGCAAAAGAATTCATAGAAAGGCTCTGCTGGCTCCTGCGCTAAGCACCATTGGATGTGCCGTAGCAGTCCTAGTGCCACATAGCGCAGTGCCAGGGCAGATGCAGGCACTCAAGGGTTACACTGCAGCGCCCCTGCCTCCCTCTAGCTATGTGGAGTCACATGAGTGCAGATCACTCCAGGGAACTCTGCAATGAAAATAGAGCTGCAGCTGCCAGTCCTTAGACTTTTTGGCTGTCCAGTGGTTAGATGTTTGCTGCTGGTCCTTAGGCCACATCTACACTACAAACATTCGTCATCTCAAGTTACATCGGCATACAGCCGCCGCAGTTAGTACAATACTTGTATCTGCACACGTGGCACCTTGTATCGGTGGTGCGCGTACTCTCCAGGAGCGTTTGTATCAATGCAGAGTGTGGTGCACCATGGGTAGGTATCCCATGGTGCAACACACCACCGTCCAGCACATTGTCTTTTGGGAAGTTTTGGCAATGCATGATGGGGCTGAAATGAGTCATGCAGGGATGACTGGGAGCATGGGGTCAACTTCCCAGTTTGCAGCTGTCTCCTTCCTACAATGGCATCTGTCTCCTGTAATTTTTGCACCTTTTTTTCGAAATCGCACATACTCGTGCAGCCTTCCTCACTGTCCTCCATCTCCGACAGAAGCATGGAGCCTGCATAGCTCTGTGCTATTTTTATGAGCGTTACAAGCACAGGGCGCGTGATCCTGCTGTATTTGCAGAGCCGCAAGAAGAACCGAATGAGTGGGGAACATGATTCTTTGGAGGACATACAGAGAGCCAATTCAAGGTTGTTGGTGGCATTCACAGAGCAGCCGCAAATGGTGGAGTGCCGCTTCTGGGCCCGAGAAACAAGCACTAACTGTGGGATCACGTCGTAATGCAGGTTTGGGATGATCAGTGGCTGCAGAACTTTCAGATGTGCAAGGCCACGTTCCAGGATCTGGGCGCTGAGCTCACCCCAGCCCTCCAGCACAGGGACACCTGAATGAGAGCTGAGCTGACAGTGGAGAAGTGAGTGGCAATCACCCTGTGGAAACTTGCAATGCCAGATTGCGTCCAGTGAGTGGGAATCAATTTGGAGTGGGGAAATCCACCGCAGGGGCCATTGACTCTCAGCAATGTGCAGGACATAGTGGATGGGTTTGCAGCACTGGGCTTCTGTCAGCGGTCCCTGATCTAGTCTCACATGGGGTCTCTACTGCTCCCTGTCTGGCTTTCTTTGGTTATTCCCTAATCAGGGCAGTTCTTAGCCCCCTGGCCTCTAATTAGGCCCTGGAGTCTGCTTTGGTTCTTGTTTCTGGAGGCAGCCTGGTACAGAGGTGTTGCCCTTTCACTGTCCCAGGCCTTTCTGCCCCCTTTCCTTCTCTGAGCCCTCTCCTTTTATAGCAGGCCTTGTTTCCCTTATTGGTTGCAGCAGTGGGTGCCTGCCTCCATGACTGGCAGTTGTGGCAGCTGCATAGGGGTGTGGTTAGCCTCCCCTCCCTCTACTGCCTCTGCTCAGTATGAGGTTTGTAGACCCCATTACTGCAATGGGGCCATAGCTGGCATGCATTTTGGCACTAGTCCACCCTGCCACAGAGTACCTCAACAGAAAGGGCTACTTTTCTGTGGTTATACAAGCATTGGTGGATCACTGGGGATGCTTCACTGCCATCAGTGTGGGCTGGTCAGGGAAGGTGCATGCCACTCACATCTTTAAGAACACAGGCCTGATCAGAAAGCTGCAAGCAGGGATGTTCTTTCCTGACCAGCACATTACCACTGGAGATACTGAAATGCCAGTAGTAATCCTGGGGAACCCAGCTTGCTCCCTGCTCCATAGGACCATGAACATAAGAATGGCCATACTGGGTCAGACCAAAGGTCAATCTCCCAGTATCCTGTCCTCTGACAGTGGCCAATGGCAGGTACCCCAAAAGGAATGAACAGACAGGTTATCGTCAAGTTGTTGGGGTCCACTAGGTATAGCTACCAGGTACCTCGGGAGAGCGGAAGGTCAAAAGTGTCGATGAAACTCTTTTGCTCTGGGCCTACCTGAACCACAGTGACTCCATCTTGGGAACTCTCACCTACTTCTATGCTAACTGTTTACATGCTCTGAAGTAGGCTGAAGCAGAAATGTAACGTCAGCTTTTTAGCAGATGGCTGCAGTTTCACTCACACTAGCAGAAATAATAGAGATAAGAAGCGAGGGAAAGGAGGGGTAGTTAGTTTGCAGGCGTCTAATCCAAGGTCTCAAAGACTGAGAAAGTTTTCTCACAAGCTTATGTAGAGTTTATTGTAACAGTTGTCTGGAAGGGAGGGGTAAGGGGGAACAGCCAGACAAAGAGATGTATGTAAACAGTTTGGAGTATAAAAGGTAAAAGTTGTTTGTATTTGTTGCACTTGATTTGAGACATGCTGGTCTCCTAGTGCCATTTCAGAGCTCTGAAATAAACTTGGCTTGCTTTCTCCCCTCAGTGTCTTTATTGGTGCCAAGCACACCAGGCGACGAACCCCCTGTTTGCCATCTCGGGCCCAGTTCTGGGCAGGCAACAAAGTGATCCATGCTGTGTCACCCAATCCCAGCTTCTGGCAAACAGAGGCAAGGGACACCATTCCTGCCCATCCTGGCTAATAGCCATTGATGGACCTATCTTCCATGAATCTATCTAGCTCCCTTTTGAACTCCGTTATAGTATTGGCCTTCACAACACCCTCTGGCAAGGAGTTCCAGAGGTTGACAGTGCATTGCGTGAAAAAATACTTTCTTGTGTTTGTTTTAAACCTGTTATCTATTAATTTCATTTGATGGTCCCTTGTTCTTGTATTATGAGAAGGAGTAAATAACACTTCCTTATTTACTTTCTCTACACCACTCATGATTTTATAGACCTCTATCATATCCCCCTGTGGAAGCAGAGAAAGAACTGACAGGAAGGGGATTGCAATGCATTGCAGTTTGTTAGCAAGATTCAGGCTAGCTGTAACCCTAATAACGCGAGATTTGTAGAAGCGAGGATTGTGTGAGGCGAGTGGGAAAGAACCGTGTGAGAAGTTGTTGTGACCTTGTGTAGATAAGATGGAATGTAGACTAGAGTCTAAATAAGTGAGAAAAATAAGTTATCAGGATGACCTATGTATAAACAAAATGCAGCTGTTGCTCATTATTGTCTGTAACAAAAGGTATAAATGCTTGCTGTAATTGTTTACCTGTAGAGAGACCTGCGTAGGAGGGGGAGACCCTGTGTCCTAGTGCACTCTCTCCCTCTACGCAATTGCTTGAGAAAATAAAGTATCTGACTTTGCTGCACCCAACCAAAAGAGTGAGAATTGGGTTTTTCTCCGACAATTTGGGGGCTCGTCCCGGATGGCATCGCCCGCTGAGATAGCGGCAACTGCTGTGGACCGTTCCCCTTCGAACCCCATGGCTCCACAGTAGAGGTAGGAGACCTTTTGAAATCTCTATTGGGGTATCGGAGGAGGACTGTCCGTGGGGCCGTCTGTCCCTGTTGGGCTTACGCCATCCGAACGTATTGACTGTGCAGCAGGATCAGATTCAGAACGGTGCTGGGGAACTGTTTTGTTGCCCCCAATAAGGTTAATGCATAAGGGAAATGCATTAGGTATGCACCGGTGCTGAGGGGTTTTTACCTCCTCAAGAGGGGTTGTTACTGCCTCATAGTGTATTGAGTCTGGACATAAGGTATAGATGCATCATGGTATTTAGAAATAGAGGCCTTGGGGTGTGTGTGTGTACACCAGTGTGAATGAAATAAGATGCCCAGAGTATTCTGTGAAGCGAAAGCTCGTGACCAGAAATATTCTAAAGCAAGCCCGGTAACTAGAGGGTCTGTAGAAGATCCAACCCACGGTGGGCTGGCTCGGCCTGGCATCGTCCGGTGAGGAAGCTACCTGGGTCTAGGAGTGTGTGAACTCATCTTCCCTCCCCCTTTCCTCTCTGTGTGAGCCGCTGATAGTCTGATCATCTCACTGGATGCAACGAGAGTGAGCGGCACCGTCTCTCTGAGACTAGCTAACGCTCTTTGCTGAAGGGAGGTGTAGAAGGGTCGTGGCCATCCTTGTTAGCCTCTCCTGTGTGAGTACCCTGTAAGGAGAGACCCTTAGTTTATGAGCCGCTAGCGCGGACAGGGCATCCTCCCAGTGTGTGTGATTGGAAAATGGGTGGGGGACAGTCTAAGCATTCCCCCTCACCCCCTAAGGGTACCCCAGCAGATTACATGTATGTACATTATGGTCCTAGAACCTGCAGGTATTTAGAAATTGGAATCTTTACACGCGTGAAAATCCACCTAAACAATGCCCACTAGAAGGTACCTTCAATCTAGATAAGATCATACATCTCAGAGGAGCTTTTAATCATCAAAAAAGCCTCTGACACACAGTGGGGGCAATTTGTCTATTGAGGAAAAGGAACGGGTTAATTTGAAATTCAGCTTGGTCCAGAGATAAAGAGAAAGTTGCTCTGAGTTCAAGGTCAAAAATCAACACAGACCATGCTAAATACAAAGAAAAACTGCTTACGTCCCCAGATGGCTGTGAAAAAATATAGACAGAGGCAAACCAAAAGCAATACAAGTTACAGGACTGAGGTTACATATGCAAAGCTTAACTGTCCAGTGAGATCCAACAGTCTGCCTTTGCGACCCTGGAGCCGGCGTGGTTTGGGGATGCTGAAGAAGCCACAGGCAGCCGGCCTGGACTGGAATCTCTGAAAAGACGCCCCAGGAGACCCCAGGGTGTAAGAGAACAGCCCTCCCAAGAGTGGAAGCAAGTTGGAGATTCTGGACAAGCTGTATAAAGGATAATCTCCCGTCCACCTCTCCCCCTTCTCTGGACGTTATACACAAACGTGGCCAGTCTGGACATTCGTGTGTGAGTATGAAAGTGGCTTAGAGCTTGGGGCATTAATGGTTTTTTCCCTGAGTGATGTGGGAGCGTTTCCAACACTCTCTGTTGTTGGTTTATTATTTTATTAATGAAGCTTTAAAATTCAGTCATAATGCACACCATCTATTTGTTTTGCCCTTGTTATTTTATGTTTGCTTTGCTTGGTATTGTTGGTGTTATATGTTGAGAATTGCATGATTAAAAGTGTGCCTACTCTCAGCTGCAGTAAGTCTGAGAATCGGAGAGGGGTTTAGCATTCCTCTCTCCATGCCGGTTGACCGGGAAGGGTGTCAGGTGGATCTACCCCCAGTCGTAGCAGGACTGGGCAATAGAGAAGTTGGAGAAAAGGGAAGAGTTGTGTACTTGGTAACTAGAATTGAGCAATTAATAGATCATGAACCAGGCAACAACTCAAACCTACACCCAGGGCAAGTTGCAAGCCTTGAGACAGGACTTCCAGGCAGAAAAGGAAGCACTAGCTAAGCAAGTACCGGTCCTTCAGGGACTTGTCAAAATTTAACCATTTGTGCTCAGCATACACCGTAACAGCAGTGTGTTTGCCAAAAGAGGAAATCAAATAGTTAAACGCCAATGGGTCATGCGTTTTTGCCCAGGTGGAAAGCCTCACGAGGGAGGACTCGGTAGCCTTGTGAGTAAGAATGTTTAATGGAAGAGACCAGGAAGGGTGGGGGCTAGTTGAGAAGCCCACCCTCCTAGCTAAATTGGTAGTGGAACAAGCCGGTGCCCATGGAAGGGACGGTTCAGCGAGAAAAGCAGGATCGGGCCCAAGCATGCAGGCAACAGATAGAGAGATTGGAAAACAGGTTGGAAACTTTGAGGGCATAGTGGAAGGAAAGGAGTAAGTAATTATAAGCATGGGGATTTCAAATCCTCAGGACAATCATTGGAATGATAAAATCTGAGTTGATTGGGTGTTGTTTTGGGAGACAAGCAAATGATTTAAGAAAAGAGAGTGAGAAGTTAACTCTAATTGCTAGAGGGAATCAAGCAGTGAAACTTGGTAGGAATGTCTGTAAATAATTCAGTCAAGAGGTTATTTAAGTGGAATTATTCGACTATGAATAAGTTAGTCGAATTTGCTGAAGAACACTCCTGCTGTGTACAATCTGTATTTTATAAGTTTGAGATGGATTGGTATTGTTTAAAGTTGCAAAACCGAGAATACTTTTGCCAGACACAGGAAACTAGGGTTGTTTAATATGGTATTTAGCATTTAATCCTTAAGGTGACTTAATCCTTTACAAGATTTAAAATGTTTTAAATAAAGACTAAAAGTTGTGGCTGCAGCAGGGTAGTCAAAGCTAGGAGAATAAAAGATTTGAATTTGTTTTTGGGTAACAAAATAGCAGATAAAAGATCTGGTAAAGAGAGAGAAGGACAGTGCCCCTTGCTCTGTGTGGTCGAGCTGTGACTTTACTAGGGGTGCATGGAGATTTTGTAAGCACAAAAGAAACAGTTACACCTTGTGTAGAAATTAATATGACTAGTGTTGTGGAAGTTGAATTATGGAGGAAATGTGCATTTTCCACAGAACATGTGCAGTGTATATTGTAGTAGGGGTAAAAGAAATGTAACCTTGCCATGCTATTTAATTAAAATCCTATTAGGCTCTAAGGAGCAGTATAAGTAGTGTTTTCTTTCAGATCACTGTGTGTTTGAAAGCAGGAGTTAGAAGTAAAAGGCAATCAAAAGTCTGGGAAAGTTAATTGTGTCCCTTTTTAAGTAAGAATCTTTAAGCTGTTGTTATAACTATAAAGGGAACGGTAACAGCCCTCCTGTGTACAATACTATAAAATCCCTCCTGGCCAGAGACTCCAAAATCCTTTTATCTTGTAAAGGGTTAAGAAGCTCAGATAACCTGGCTGACACCTGACCCAAAGGACCAATAAGGGGACAAGATACTTTCAAAACTTGGTGGGGGGGAAGGCTTTTGTTCATGCTCTTTGTTTTGGGGGTTGTTCGCTCTTGGGACTAAGAGGGACCAGACATCAATCCATACTCTCCAAATCTTTCTGAACAAGTCTCTCATATTTCAAACTTGTAAGTAACAGCCAGGCAAGGCGTGTTAGTTTTATCTTTGTTTTCTCAACTTGTAAATGTTCCTTTTGCTAGAGTGTTTATCTCTGTTTGCTGTAGCTTTGAACTTAAGGTTAGAGGGGGTTCCTCTGGACTCTTTGAAACTGATTACCCTGTAAAGTTATTTTCCATCCTGATTTTACAGAGATGATTTTTACCTTTTCTTTAATTAAAAGCCTTCTTTTTAAGAACCTGATTGATTTTTCCTTGTTTTAAGATCCAAGGGGTTGGATCTGGATTCACCAGGAACTTGTGGGGGAAAGGAGGGGGGATGGTTAAATTCTCCTTGTGTTAAGATCCAAGGGTTTGGATCGGTGTTCACCAGGAAATTGGTGAAGAAGTCTCTCAAAGCTACCCAGGGAAGGGAATTAGCACTTGGGAGTGGTGGCAGCAAAACCAGATCTAAGCTGGTAGTTAAGCTTAGAAGTTTTCATGCAGGCCCCCACATCTGTACCCTAAAGTTCAGAGTGGGGAAGAAACCTTGACAGCTGTGGATAGCTTTGGATCCAGAAGCAAGCCAGAAAGCATCTGTATTAATGCAAATTATCTAACTGATAAGGGTAGAAGCCACTAAAACCTGGGCTGCCTATGAAACAAATACAAGCAAATATGGGGTAATTCCTCTGTTTTGCCTGAAAATCAACAGGAGTATTTGTATATAAAGGAAATATTTTAAGCAATGACTGACTGCCCAGAAGGGGTAGACCTCTGTTTTTTGTCTTTCAGATAATCAGAGAAAACTGATGCAAGCTGAACAACATTCAGCGTACCATGCATTTACTGGCAAAATAGGAATTATGTTCTGTGTTCTATGTCCTGTTTTGTGGTGTTTGTCTCGTGGCCAGAATTGTTGTGTTTAATATTTTCATAGGACAGTCTAGTTCAAAATTAAATAGAAGGATTAAATAAAAAAAGCAGATACTTGTTTTATTCAACTTGGAATACAAAGGGTTTGGATAAATCATGATATACTAAAGTCTAATACATTTGCTTAAGTAAGAAAAAGAAACTTTATTGGCCAGCTCTTTTAATTGAAAAAATTGTTGTTAAAATTTGCATCCCAACAGTCTTTGGAAGCAAGGACATGAAAGGTTAACCCACTCCCCATATTGCCCATGGGATCCTTCTGGCTACCTCAGATTTCTAGCCAGAGGGCTGGGGAGGGAGGGAAGCTATTGGACACCAGAGGTTGTACCGAGTGGACTCCTCAAAAGTGGGTGTGCTTGTCCTGGCTTGTTGCTCCAAAGCTCTGTATATAAGTTATTTTACTGGAAGGGTGTATATGGCATACATTGAATAATAAGACTAAAGTACTGTCATTGAAAAAGTCACCCACGCATTGATTTTAGTTCACAGACTCAAGCCTGAGGCTAGTTTATTGCAATACATACCAACGTGTTGGGATGACAGTCCGAAAACTGTCATACCCTGCAGCAGCTCGCGGGCTGCTTTATTCCGTCAAACCGCAAGCATATTACAAATAATACGTCATTTATGCGAAAATAAGAGTAGGAGTCTGTTCCTTTTTCCCGGTAGCTTCCTCATTACTTACGAGAATTGGGTGCCTATTGGGTGGGGGGTTTCTTGGTGGTTTTGACATGGGTGGTACTTGGCACCAGTTGGGGTGTTGTTTTTCATCAGGGTACATATTGTTCTCCGGGGGGGATTTACAGGACGCCCAAAGATGATATATGATTGGCTGATGGCAGGTAGCTGACCTTTACTAGAAGCAATTTCTTCATATAAGCCGTTACTATATTTCATCAATTAGCAGTTACCATGTTTTTCCATCAACCAGTAGTTATCATGTTGCTAAGGCCTTTTGCATGGCTTCCTTCCCCTCCCTCCTCTGGTCATGGCCCATGACCGTATTTGGCAGGGGATTGCACAGCACAGTTTAGTTCAGGTTCTGGCCTGTACTGCCTTACATAAAGGCCGTCTGTGTAGTCAGCTTCTGTCAGAGGGCCTGAATTTGGGCCTTTGGTGTTACTCTGGTAGTCATTAAGAAGACTACCTAGTTCTTTTTCCCCATAGTACTGTATAATGGCAATGTGTATGTGTTCATTGTTGGGAAAAGGTGTATGAGTGAAGAGTGGAAGTTTCCTTTGTAGGTTAAAAGAAACCAAGAAGGGGAGAAGGAAAAAGAACAGAATGAGTTAACTGGGGGAAAAAAATAGCTAGCAAGCTCAGTCCAAAGATAAGACGCTGGCCCCATTCAAGGACACTGCTTACAGCTAAGACTTGGCTGACAACCAAGAAAAGGGGGGGCTTGAATGAGCCCAAGCAGCTGTAAAATCTGCAAAACACTGCCAGGCATTAATGAAATGTGTTAGGTGTCTTTTCTCACAGGTAGAAGAAGTGCTACCCAAAGACCCCAGCAGCCCTGCCATTTATTGAAACCAGGAGACTGAGTCTACATAAAGTCCATCAACGAAAGACTGCTTTGGCTCCATGCTGGAAGGGCCCTTTCCAAGTCCTGTTAACCACCAACATTGCTGTGAAGTGCCAAGGACTGCCTACCTGGACCCATGCTTCTCACTGAAAAAAGACCCCTCCACCTCAGGAGGATTCTCTGACTGATGATAAGCCTATTTCTCTTTCTAGCTCTGCTGTGCCTTCTGGACAGCAGGAGAAAAAAAGACAAGGTGAAGTGCTAGTAACCTCTCCCTTGTCCACTGATAGACCTACTGTGCCTTTAGATTTTTCTAGAAGAAGCAAAACCATTATGGGGTGATGTGCTAGTAACCTCTCCCCGTATGATGCTGAACCATGACTGTTTCAGGAAAAGAGAAGAAGGAACACTCGCTCCATTGAAACCGCCAAAGTCCAGGGATTCCTGACTACAAAAGATATTAAGAACTGACCCTGGTGAAGAAACAAAGAATTATACACTGGCAGGAAGAAACTTGTGGGACCCATGCTTGGGAATGTGGTATTGATTTGATTTTGGGGTTTATTCTACAGGCTGCACCCTGTGTTTTGGGTAAGTCCTTCAGCATGTATTGCCCTCCCTAATTGGATTTTAAATGACAAGTACCAAAGGCACCTTGTTGCCACTGCCCCTGCCATCTCCTCCATTACACTATTACCCCTGTAACACAGACAATGATATCCCATGTACAGCGAACAATTGAGTGGAAAACAAATGGATCAGTGGAGATGATGTCTGTTCCTGGAACTTGCACTGTGTTAAATGAGAGAGGCCCTTATTGTCATTTGGTCACCCAATTAGTGAATAATCAAACAAATACCCAAAGAGTTTGTTCTGCCACTGGAAATTTTACCTGCATAGAAATTATTCCAGTGACTAATAATGTTACCTGTACCTTATTGCAATACCCCTCCTCTTATGCCATTAATATTAAAGCCTCCCAGAAGTACATAAAGGTGTTTAACCAACAGATATGGTACAGTACTACACCAAAGAGAGATGTATTAGGATATCGATGGACTGTGATTAATACTACATTAGGGACTGTTAAATTTACATTGCCCTTATCCAGTTTCCAGATCACCTCTACATACCCAAATTGCTCACAGGGAGCTGCCATTAGATTAGCACAACAGAGGGCTTGGGTTATTTCCTCTAGAAAGAAGAGAGACTTGACCGGATCCCTATGGGATGGGGCCAATAGTGCAGCAGCAGTTTGGAATATTTTTAGAAGCCAAGAACATGATGAGAAACTGGGGCAACTAGAGAAGGCCACTGGCCTTAGTTCTGGGGCACAGCTAACCCAGGTACAGCCCGGAGTTGATGAGTTACATGTTATTTCCGCCCTTAGTTCTATGAGCCAGAAGTTGCTGACAGAGATGGTATTGAATATCACTGAGGCTGGGAAGGCATTGCAGTGGGATCTAGCATGTTCAGAAATTCAGGATTTCCTGAATGACCAGCTAATGGCTATTCAGAATGATCTTGAGCATCAGGCTTGGCTCACTGCCCTTACAGACACATCAGGAGTACCATCTGATCTGTGGCCATGGAGACTTATTTGGAGATTTTCTGGGTGGATGTGCGGATGTTCACAGTGCTCCTTCCAAGCATATGGACCGGTTGAGGGTGTGGGCTCCCACATACCGAATCCTGCCGGGTCCAAGGGGAGGATGCATGTGGGATTGGGTAATTCACCGAGACATTTTCAAGCTAATTTTAAAAAAATTAAAAAGGAATTAATGGAGATATCCTATCTCCTAGAACTGGAAGGGACCTTGAAAGGTCATCAAGTCCAGCCCCCTGCCTTCACTAGCAGGACCAAGTACTGATTTTGCCTGAGATCCACTAAGTGGCCCCCTCAAGGGCTGAACTCATAACCCTGGGTTTAGCAGGCCAATGCTCAAACCACTGAGCTATCCCTCAAGTTCTGCTTCTCTTCAAGGGAAGGGAAGCTGGATGAGATGTGCCGTCTTGCCCAGTGATGCATGTGCTCAGACCCTGCCTTTCTGTACTTCTAAGATGAGGGTGTGTTAAAGCCACCACACTGCAAGATATACATTTTAATCTCACTACCGCTGCAGGCAATCATATTATTTACTGGTCTGCAGACAGAATTGTGCAAGTAGCCCTTAGGTTCCAGATACCCTTTAATTGGACCAGCTTAGTACCTGATCGATTTCAAAATATGCTTTCACTGTTACCAGAGGTTCAGAGAATCTCTGAAATTCAAGGGCAAATTCACATGCTTCAAAATATATATCAAGTTGAAAAGTATGCCTTTCATACAGCTTATAGAGTGTCTACTTTATGTACTAAGTATGATGTATTGTGCTTTATGACTAAAACTGTACAACAACCCCATCACATTATTGCTATGGGAATGTTATTGCTTGTATTGCTATTAGTTAGCTTAGGATTATGTTATTATTGTTGTAAAGGACGTACTAATAGTAATACCTTTCATGTTCATGCTAATCATGCATTGTCATTACATCCAATCAAAACCCCTAAGGTTGAAGCATCTGATGTAGAATCTGAAATCCAAGACTTAATGCAAATAGAGATTTAAGAATGTTTGTTGTACTAGTAGTACAAAATGGGGGAGGTATGGAAGCAGAGAAAGAACTGAAAGGAAGGGGATTGTAATGCATGACAGTTTGTTAGCAAGAGTCAGGCTAGCTGTAACCCTAATAATGCAAGATTTGTAAAAGCGAGGATTGTGTGAGGCGAGTGGGAAAGAACTGTGTGAGAAGTTGTTGCGACCTTGTGTAGATAAGATGGAATGTAGACTAGAGTCTAAATAAGTGAGAAAAATAAGTTATCAGGATGACCTATGTATAAACAAAATGCAGCTGTTGCTCATTATTGTCTGTAACAAAAGGTATAAATGCTTGCTGTAATTGTTTACCTGTAGAGAGACCTGCGTAGGAGGGGGAGACCCTGTGTCCTAGTGCACTCTCTCCCTCTACACAATTGCTTGAGAAAATAAAGTATCTGACTTTGCTGCACCCAACCAAAAGAGTGAGAATTGGGTTTTTCTCCGACACTCCCTTAGTTGCCTCTTTTCCAAGCTGAAAAGTCCCAGTCTTATCTCTCCTCATACAGAAGCCATTCTATACCCCTAATAATTTTTGTTGCCCTTTTCTGAACTTTTTCCAATTCCAATATGTCTTTTTTGAGATGTGGAGACCACATCTGCATGCAGTATTCAAGGTGTGGGCATACCATGGATTTATATAGCGGCAACGTGATATTTTCTGTCTTATTATCTATCCCTTTCTTGATGATTCCCAACATTCTGTTCACTTTTTTGACTGCCACTGCACCTTGAGTGGATGATTTCAGGGAACTATCCACAATGACTCCAAGATCTCTTTCTTGAGTGGTAACAGCTAATTTAGACCCCATCATTGTATATGTATAGTTAGGATTATGTTTTCCAATATGCATTACTTAGCATTTATCAACATTAAATTTCATCTGCCATTTTGTTGCCCAGTCACCTAGTTTTGTGAGATCCTTATGTAGCTCTTCGCAGTCTGCCTGGGACTTAACTACCTTGAGTAGTTTTGTATCATCTGCAAATTTTGCCACCTCACTATTTACCCCTTTTTCCAGATCATTTATGAATATGTTAAATAGGACTGGGCCCAGTACAGATCCCTGGGGAACTCTGTTATTTACCTCTCTCCATTCTGAAAACTGATCATTTATTCCTACCCTTTGTTTCCTATCTTTTAATCAGTTACCAATCCATGAGAGAACCTTCCCTCTTATCCCATGACTGCTTATTTTGCTTAAGAGCCTTTGGTGAGGGACCTTGTCAAAGGCTTTCTGAAAATCTAAATACAGTATATCCATTGGATCTCCTTTGTCCACATGCTTGTTGACCCCCTCAAAGAATTCTAGTAGATTGGTGAGGCATGATTTCCCTTTACAAAAACCACATTGACTATTTCCCAACAAATTATGTTCATCTATGTGTCTGACAATTTTGTTCTTTATGATAGTTTCAACCGATTTGCCCGGTACTGAAGTGAGGCTTACCGGCCTGTAGTTGCCAGGGTCACATCTGGGGCCCTTTTTAAAAATTGGCGTCACATTAGCTATCCTCCAGTCATTTGGTACAGAAGCAGATTTAAATGATAGGTTACAGATGACAGTTAGTAGTTCTGCAATTTCACATTTGAGTTCCTTCAGAACTCTTGGGTGAATACCATCAGGTCCTGGAGACTTATTTCTGTTTAGTTTATCAATTTGTTCCAAAACCTCTGTGACGGGTTGGATCACAGAACCCCCCTTGGGAGCTGCCACCCGATGTGCCAAGACTACTTCTACCCCTGCCTTCCCTGCCAGCTCGGGATCCCAGCACCCTGTCTTGCTGAGCCAGACACTCCCATCTGCTCCAACAAAGACCCAGGGTCTGAATTACTTGCCCCAAAGCTGCAGGTTTACCTGAAAGCAGCTAACAGAAGTGTTCCTGTCTTTAACACTCAGATGCCCAACTCCCAATGGGGTCTAAACCCAAATAAATCCATTTTACCCTGCATAAGCTTTATGAATTGTTCACCTTCTATATCACTGATAGAGAGATATGCATGCTGTTTGCTCCCCCAGGTATTAATACATATTCTGGGTTAATTAATAAGTAAAAAGTGATTTTATTAAATACAGAAAGCAGGATTTAAGTGGTTCCAAGTAGTAACAGATAGAACAAAGTAAGGGTATGTCTACACTACGGGATTACTCCGAATTTACAGAATTCGATTTTTGGCAACCAATTGTATAAAGTCGAGTGCATTCGGCCACACTAAGCACATTAATTTGGTGGTGTGCGTCCATGTACCGAGGCTAGCTCAACTTCCAGAGCGTTGCACTGTGGGTAGCTATCCCATAGCTACCTCATAGTTCCCGCAGTCTCCCCCGCTCATTGGAATTCTGGGTTGAGATCCCAATGCTTGATGGGGCAAAAAACACTGTCACTGGTGGTTCTGGGTATAGCCTCATCCCTCCCGCCATGAAAGAAATGGCAGACAACCATTTTGCGCCTTTTTTCCTGGGTGAACTGTGCAGATGCCATACCCTGGCAAGCATGGAGCCTGCTCAGCTCAAGACAGCAGTCATGAACATTGTAAACACCTAGCGCATTATCGTGCAGTTTATGCTGAACCAGGACCTGAAAAACCAGGTGAGGAGGAGGTGGCTACAGCAGCGCAGCAACGAGACTGATGAGGACATGGACACAGAATTCTCTCAAACCATGGTCCCCAGCACTTTGGAGATCATGCTGTTAATGGGGCAGGTTATAGCCTTGGAACGCTGATTCTGGTCCCGGGAAACAAGCACAGACTGGTGGGACCGCATAGTGTTGCAGGTCTGGGATGATTCCCAGTGGCCGCGTAACTTTCGCATGCGTAAGGGCACTTTCATGGAACTTTGTGACTTGCTTTCCCCTGCCCTGAAGCGCCAGAATACCACGATGAGAGCAACCCTCACAGTTGAGAAGTGAGAAGTGAGAAGCAACGCCAGACAGCTACCGGTCAGTCGGGAATCAATTTGGAGTGGGTAAATCTACTGTGGGGGCTGCTGTGATGCAAGTAGCTAAAGCAATCACTGAGCTGCTGCTACGAAAGGTAGTGACTCTGGGAAATGTGCAGGTCATAGTGGATGGCTTTGCTGCAATGGGATTCCCTGTGGTGGGGCGATAGATGGAACCCATATCCCTATCTTGGCTTCAGAGCACCAGGGCAGCCAGTACGGGAATTTAATTAAGGGGACAGAGGTTCCTACTGGGCTGTTTGCCTGTGGCTGAAAAGAAATCTTTCCTTGCAGTTAGCTAAGCGGTGGGGGGCATTGGCGCTGAGCTTTTCGCGTTTGGCTAGCAGGGATCTTCCCTGATACCAGCAATGTTGGGGGGGAGGAGTAAAGCGATCATCCCAGAGAATTGGATGGGGGGGGGTGTTAGTTTGGTTTCTGCTGCTGCACCTTAACAGGAAAACCGCAGCACTCAACTGGCTTTGCTTGGTAAGTGGGAAAGAAGGGCGCTGGTTTTATGAAGGTTGCAGAAACCGGAAGACAATGGCTTACCATGGCTGCATGCAAGCCGAATTCTGTTGCCTGTGATCTCTAACACCAAAGCCGCAGGCACTCAATATAAGATGCAAAATGCGACTTTGTACTGAAATCACATGTGCTATGTAATGTGAATAGTGTTGTTCACCATGAAAGAGTATAAGCATTGTTCTGTAAAGTGTATCTTTTTAAATACTTCTCTCCCTTTTTTCCCTCCCTCCCTCAGCTGCAAATTTTTCAAGCCTCCCTCCTCCGTCCACGGTCAGGGGTCGGGTAGTGGTGGCGGCTCCCCCTAGAATTGCATGCAGCTCAGCGTAGAAGCAGCATCTCTGCGGCTCTGCACCGGACCTTCCATTTGCTTCTTTGGTTTTTTGGTAGGCTTGTCTGAACTCCTTAACTTTCACGCGGCACTGATCTGAGTCCCTATTGTGGCCTCTCTCCATCATGCCCTTGGAGATTTTTTCAAATGTTTTGGCATTTCGTCTTTTGGAACGTAGTTCTGCTAGCACGGAATCCTCTCCCCATATAGTGATTAGATCCAGTATCTCCCGTACAGTCCATGCTGGTGCTCTTTTTCGATTCTCAGCCTGCATGGTTACCTGTGCTGAGGAGCTCTGCGTGGTCTCCTGTGCTCTCCACGCTGGGCAAACAGGAAATGAAATTCAAAAGTTCGCGGGGCTTTTCCTGTCTACCTGGCCAGTGCATCCGAGTTCAGATTGCTTTCCAGGGTGGTCACAATGGTGCACTGTGGGATAGCTCCCGGAGGCCAATACCGTCGAATTTCGTCCACACTAACCCTAATTCGAACCGGCAATGTCAATTTCAGCGCTACTCCCCTTGTAGGAGAGGAGTACAGAAATCGATTTTAAGAGCCCTTTATGTCAAAGTAAATGGCTTCATTGTGTGGATGGGTGCAGGGTTAATTTGATTTAATGCTGCTAAATTCGACCTAAACTCATAGTGTAGATCAGGCCTAAGTCACCAAGCAAAATAAACTAAAACGCACAACTCTATGTCTACAGATAATCTCACCCTCAGAGATGCTTCAGTAAGTCTTTTCCTCAGACTGGACACCTTCCAGGCCTGGACACAATTCTTTCCCCTGGTACAGCTCTTGTTCCAGCTCAGGTGGTAGCTAGGGGATTCTTCATGATAGCTCCTCTCCCTTTGTTCTGTTCCACCCCTTTATATATCTTTTGCATAAGGCGGGAATCCTTTGTCCCTCTCTGGGTTCCCATCCCCTCCTTCCCAATGGAAAGACACCAGGTTAAAGATGGATTCCAGTTCAGGTGACATGATCACATGTCACTGCAAACTTCATTGCTCACTTGCCAGCAGACACGTATACAGGAAGATTTACAGGTAAACACAGCCATCTGCAGACAATTGTCCTGGTTAATGGGAGGCATTAAGATTCCAAACCACCGTTAATGGCCCACACTTTGCATAATCACAATAGGCCCTCAGAGTTATATTTCATATTTCTAGTTTCAGATACAAGAGTGGTACATTTATACAAATAGGATGACCACACTCAGTAGATTATAAGCTTTGTAATGATACCTTACAAGAGACCTTCTGCATGAAGCATATTCCAATTACATTATATTCACTCATTAGCATATTTTTATAAAACCATATAGACTGCACGTCACAACCTCCTCTAATGACACCTCAGTTTGGGATCATTCCTCAGATCTGTCACCCAAAAAGAATGGCTCACGTTTGGGAATCTCCCTCATCCTCAACAGTGAAGACCGATGCAAAGAATTTATTTAGTTTCTCCACAATGGCCTTATCGTCTTTGAGTGCTCCTTTAGCATCTCAATCCTCCAGTGGCCCCACTGGTTGTTTAGCAGGCTTTCTGCTTCTGATGTATTTAAAAAATTTTTTTGCTATTACTTTTGGAGTCTTTGACTAGCTGGTCTTTCTAATTATATTTTTACACTTCATTTGCCAGAGTTTATGCTCTTTTCTATTTTCTTCATTAGGATTTATCTTCCACTTTTTGAAGGATGCCTTTTTGCCTCTCACTGCTTCTTTTACTTTGTTGTTTAACCACGGTGACTCTTTTTTGGTTCTCTTACTATGTTTTTTAAATTGAGGTATACATTTAAGCTGAGCCTGTATTATGGTGTCTTTAAAACGTTTCCACGCAGCTTGCAGGGGTTTTACTTTTGGTACTGTACCTTTTAATTTCTGTTTCACTAACCTCCTCATTTTTGTGTAGTTCCCCTTTCTGAAATTAAATGCTACAGTGTGGCATTTTCCCCACCATCGGGATGTTAAATTTAATTATATTATGGTCACTATTACCAAGTGGTCCAGCTATATTCACCTCTTGAACCTGATCCTGTGCTCCACTTAGGACTAAATTAAGCCGTACACCGGCCAGGCTGACAGCACCAAGGAACAATTCAATTACCGGCTCAACGGGTACAGAATATGCTTTTGGTAGATTGAAGGGGCACTGGCATTGTTTACTGAACAGAGAAATATCCCAATGGTTAGAGCTGCCTGCTATGCCCTGCATAGTGTCTGTGAAGCAAAGGGGGGAAGTTTCTGCTGGGGTGGAGTGGCTGTCTGCTGAATCTGAACAGCCAGATACAGGGCTATTAGAAGAGCTCAGCACAGAGCTATATGGCTCAGGGAGACTTTGGAAGACCATTTTAACAGCGAGCCACAGTAGGGTGTGTTGCTGTAGTGTGCTCTACCTGGCTGTTGGGATTCCCTCTGAGACCTTTTCCATTCGGCTTATTCAGAACTCCTTGTCCAGTACTAGGAGAACACGTCCTTCAGTTCTCTGGGATCCAAAACACTCAGGTTCCTTTATTTGGCACCCCTAATGCCAGGGCCTGCATGGAAGCGCCCAGCTGGCTCCTGTTCCTGGAGAGAGGTGTTACCACTGTGTGGTCAGATGATTTCTCAGCCTCGCAGTGCCACGAGCCACGACTGCATGGTCAGGCACTCTCCGTTCACTCATGGGGATCAGGGGAAGTTTCCCAAAGGGAAGACAACAGTTTCATTTTTGCAACCCCTGACCATCTGCACCTCATGGGCATTGAGGAGGGCAGTGCTATGCTGTGTCCAGTTGCTGCCCTTTCCCTGGCCCGGGGGCCTCATGCCATAGAGGAGAAGGGGGACTACGCCAGCGGCGTTCGTGCCATGTCATACAGAAAGATCTGAGGCACAGCAGTGGATCCTGTCCCCCAGGAAAGCCCCATAGGGAGAGTGGAGCTGGCATCAGCCAGGCAGTGAGCCAGGAGTCGGACTCTTTGTTGGAGGGGCCCCTGGTCTGCCGGAGAGCCTTGGTGGAGCAAAGCCCCTGGGAATGAATCACCAGCACTAGGCATGCCACAACACATCCCAGTGTGGGAGGGCATGGAGAATGAGAGCGTCTGACAGCCCACAGCCCCTGCTCCTCCCCAGAGACATCCCTCACCTCAGCCTGCCAGCACCCTGCCCCACACTCCCAGCCACGCTGACAGGCTAGGCATCCCAACCCACCCACCATAACACTCACCCCTGGCTGGGGAAGGCTGGCCTCCCTGGGCAGAGCTGCGTGGCTGTCCTAGTGGGGAGTGTGTCCCTGGGGTGGGAGCAGAGGGCATGTACTGTTAAATGTGTTCTCGTTTCATAGATTCACAGACTCCAAGGCCAGAAGGGACCACTGTGATCATCTAGTCTAGCCCTCCATATAACAGCCCTGTCACAGGGTCCACCCACTGCTTGCAGTGCCTCCTGCTGGTCACTCCAGCTATTTGCTCTTTGCAGGTGCTGCAACCTGCTCTCACGGTCTTTTCACTTGTCCTGTGATGCCCTGTGGCCCCTCTGGAGCTGCAGCGTCCTCTTTGTGGCTTGGCCCTTCGGCCAGGTTGGCATCGCTATGGCCCTCCCCTTCCAGGGTACCAAAGTCTTCCAAGCTAAACTGTGCCAGGCAGCCTGCTCGTCACTGCCTGGCCTGTGCCACTTCCCCAGTGGCTGGCAGGGGAACCTGGGCCCTCCCGCTACTCCAGGTTCCAGTCCAGTGCCCTCTCATCTGCAGTCAAGGTCTGCCCTGCCCCATGTCTTGCTGCTTTTCCTCTAAGCCTTTCCTACCAGTCTGGCTCTCCCTACCTCCCTGGGTTTGCCAGTCCAACCTCCCTCCTCCCAGGGAGTACCTGTGGGCTCCCTCGCACTTTAGCCCCAATCACATCTCCATATTTCCATGCAGCCTCCTTCAGCTCTACAGCCCCCCTGTTCCTGCCCAGTTGAGCCGCATTTAATCAATCCCTCCCCCTCCCCTGGGCAGCACAAGAGGTGTGATTAGGCTGCTGAGAGGCAGGTGCCCAAGGAGTTGACTACTGCAGGGAGCACCTTGGGGAGCATCTCAGGGCAGCCAGGCTCTGCAGCAGGGGCCAGCTCCAGGGGGCAGTGGCAGCCGGCGCCAAGCGTGTCAGACGCAGCTTTGAGCTGTGCTGCCTGCCCTGCCTGGGGTGTGCCTGGCAATGCAGAGGCAGCCTGGCTCTGGGAGCAGGGCAGGGAGGGCTGCCGGGCAGCCAGCCAGCGCCTGGTTCCCACAGCGTGAAGAGCCAGGAGTGGGCCAGGTGGCTCCCTCCAGCTTCCGGTCCGCCGGCTCCTGGTAGGAGGTGATGGTTTTTAAACTGTGTGGTGCACCCCCTAGGGTGCCACAAAATCGGTGGGGAGGGACATGACTCCATGTGCCCCTCCACATTCCACCTCTAAGGGGAGCAAATATTCTTGCTCTCCCTGGGCTCTAAACTGCTCGGTTAGGGCTCTGTTCAAACAGCAAATCAAAGGACACGGGGGGGAGCTCCCCAGTCATTCTGGCTTTGCAGCTGTCTCACCCTCATTTCCATGGAAAGCAGAACGCTGCCAGGAAGCAGCTGATACTAACCCCCTGTTGCTGGGTTGGGCATGGGAATGCCCCCTGACTGCGGCTGCCTTTATAGAGCCCGGCTCCTGGTGTGCTGCTGCTTGTGCCACTCCCCGGAGCTAGCATGTCCCCCGTGCCCAAGGCGGCCTTCGTAGGCATGCTCCTCTTCTGCCTGTGCCCCGGGCACCGAACAGGTAAGCAGCAAAGGGTGTGCAGAGTCCCTGCGGGCAGGATTGCAGAGGGCATTCACCCAAGGACTCTTAGCTGTGTCTTTTCCCATGCAGCCCTGCGGGCCCAGGCAGTCCACGTGCCCACGAGGTGCATGTGCTTGAAGTTCCAAGAGAAGGTTAATCCCAGATTCATAATGGATTTCCAGATCATTGAGAAGGGAGCCCACTGCCACCGCCATGAGATCATGTGAGTAGCGTCTGGCTGCTGTGCCAGCCAGAGTCCTCGCTTACCCCCCTCCCCACCCCCGGTGGGCTGTGATTCAGGCTTTCTTGGTTGAGAGAACCTGCCGTAGCCATGGCCATCCTCTGGCCAGGTGTCTCTGTTACCAGCAGAAGCCTTCCAGCTGCATTACCCTTCTCTGGGGCCTCTCCTCCCCCGCCCAGGGCAAAAGCATCTGGCCGTCCTCCTTCCCTGCCTATGTCTCCCCACACCCAGCTACCACAGGGCTCAGCCTCTCTGCTTTCCCAGGGAAGGAAGACCGTGAGCAGGGAAGTTTCACCTGGGCCGGTGTGACTCACATCTCCCTGTGGAGGTGGGTTGGGAGGGGGGGGGCCTTCCTCTGCCCCACTCCCAGTCACTTATCTGATTGTAGACAGGAAGGTGAACAGCCTTTCCTTTGTGCTACAGGCCGGGGGGAAACCTCTCCTTCTCTCCACTAGCCAAGCTATTTACATTGCCACTGTCCTGGCTTCCTTGGTTCACACCTTGTTTGGCTGTTGCAGGAACAGGCACTGAACTTTGTCTTAAAATGTGTTCTCATTTGCCTGGTGTAAATGTGGTGTGACTCTCCAGATCAGAATCAGGCCCATGATACTCGTCTGCCTGACAGCAAGACCCCAGCTCCAGTCCAGGCCCCAGGGGCACCACCAGGGCACTGGCCACTGCAGGGGACCAAACACACCTGCTTGTCTTCCAGATTAACCGTGAAGCAATGGAAAGGCCCGAGAGAAACGTGCCTCGACTCATCCAAGAGGCAAGGGAAGAATCTGCTGCACTGCTGGAAGAGGTCAGTGCTCGGAGAAATGGGCCCTGGCCCCTGTTGGCAACTGCCAGCACCTGCTCCCCAGGCTGGCCCTTCGCTGTGTACAATGGCAGCACTGGGCCAGATTGCGATGCTGGCTGCACAGCTGCCTGGGCTGCAGGGAGGGCAGTGGGGTCACTGCAAGCTGCTGCCAGTGTACAGAGATCAGAGCTTGGCCTGTTTGGTTTGTCCCTCTGGGTCCCAGTGGCTGAGAGGCCCTTGGTCCTGCTCTGAAGGAGCCTCCTTCTCTTACAGACACCGGAAGGACCCCAGGAAGCAGCACCACTGTATGAAAAGGGGGCAGTGACACAGGACCAGGGCAAAGCAGTGAGCACGATGCACAGGCAAGGCCACGCTCTGGGATCCAGGGGCAGGCCTCCTGGGGCTCCCCCTGCATGGGGCCTAGCTGCGGCCACGCGAGATGAAGCAGGGAGAATTCCCCGCCCAGCTCGTGGCCCACAGCAGGACTTTGATCCACAGCCTGTCAGCCCAGGCTGCTCTCGCAGTGAGGTGACAAGTGAGTGCGGCCTGGCCAGGCCAGGGTGGGGCTGGGCCAAGATGTGGGACTGCACACCTTGGGTTTGCCATACTCTTCCTCCCCAGTCAAGGCTTATGAGCAGGGTATCCATTATGCAGAGGTATGAGCCAGAACCTAGAGTTGCCAACTTTTTAATTGCACAAAACTGAACACCCTTGCCCGGCCCCTTTCCCTTCCCTGCCCCTTCTTTGAGGCCTCGCCCTCACTCACTCCAGCACCCGTCCCTCCATCGCTCACTTTTCCCCACCCTCACTCACTTTCACTGCAGGAGCAGGCTCAGGGCTGGGGCAGGGGGTTGGGGTGTGCGAGAGGATGCAGACTCCCGCTGGGGGTGTGGGCTCTGCGGTGGGGCCAGGGATGAGGGGTTTGGGGTGCAGGAAGGAACTCTGGGCTGGGACCGTGGGGTTTGGAGTGTGGGAAGGGGCTCAGGGCTTGGGCAGAGGGTTGGGGTGTGGGAGGGCGTGCGGGGGTGAGGTCTCTGGGAGGGAGTTTGGGTGCAGGAGTGGGTTCCGACCTGGGCCAGGAGGTTGGGTGGGGGTGCAGGGTCTGGGAGGGAGTTAGGGTGCGGAAGGAGGTTCCAACCTGGGGCAGGGGATTTGGTGTGTGGGCTCTGGCTGGGTGGCACTTATCTCAGGCTCCCTGCCTGCCCTGGCTTGGGGCGGTTCCCGGAAGCAGCTGGCATGCTTGGCCCCTATGCAGAGGCACGGCCAGGTGGCTCTGCGTGGTGCACGCTGCCTGTGCCTGCAGGCACCACCCCTGCAGCTCCCATTGGCCATGGTTCCCGGCAGGGCCGGTGCAAGGAAACTTCCACCTTGCGCCCCGCCCCCGGAGCTAACCCCGCCCACTGCCCCCCCGTGGCAGCTAACCACTCCCACCCGCTCCTCCCACCTGAGGAGCCCCCCCACATGGCAGCAACCCCACTCGCCACGGCAGCTAACCCCCCCACCCGGGGAGTCCCCCCTTGCAGGAGCTACCCCCCCCTTGCAAGTCCCTCCTCCACGGCAGATAACCCGGCCCGAGGAGCCCCCCCTCATGGAAGGTAACCCCGCGCCCCCCCTCCACAGCAGCTAACACTGCCCCCCTCCACAGCAGCTAACCCCGTCCCCCTCCACGGCAGCTAACACCGCCCGGGGAGCCCCCCCGTGGAAGCTAACCCCGTCCCCCTCCACGGCAGCTAACTCCACCCAAGGAGCCCCCCAGCGGAAGCTAACCCCACCCCCCTCCACAGCAGCTAACCCCGCCTGGGGAGCCCGCCCCAGCTCTCCTCCGCTGAGCATGCCGGCGCTGCTCTAATTCTCCTCCCCTCCCAGGCTTGCGGCGCCGATTGGAGGAGAATTAGAGCGGGGGCTGTGTGCTCAGCAGAGGAGGCAGGGTGGAGGTGATCTGGGGCGGGGAGCGGTTCCCCTGTGCGCCCCCCCCCCGTTACTACAGGCAGCCCTCCCCGCGCCCCCCCGCCCCAGCTCTCCTCCACTCTATCTCCTCGCCTGAGTGGGCTTTTAGGCGCCCTCAACCACTAGGCGCCCTAGGCAGCCGCCTAGTTTGCCTAAGTGGTTGCACGGGCCCTGGTTCCCGGGGCCAATGGGAGCTGCGGAGCCGACGCTTGGGGCGGGGGCACCACGTGGAGCTTCCCTGATCGCCCACGCACCTAGGGACCGCAGGGACATGCTGGCCACTTCCGGAGAGCTGCGTGGAGCCAGGGCGGGTAGGGAGCCTGCCGTAGCCTTGCTGTGCTGCCAACCAGACTTTTAACGGCTTGGTCAGCAGTGCTGACCGGAGCGGCCTGGGTCCCATTTCGACCGGGCGTTCCGCACCATGCTCCCAATGGCTAACGGGAAGAGTGGAAAGCTCCACCCTCGCAGTGGCTGGGAGAAAGCAAAGGCCACGGCCACCCTCTTTCCCAGAGATTGAAAGCTGAGAAAGTTTAGGGCTCTTTCCCTTGGGCAGGAACAATCCCAGACAGCCCTTATCTCTGCAGGCATGTTGTATAAGTTAAACTGTAAACCTGCTTCCCCCTTTCAGACTAGCTTTTCCGCCCCCGGCCCCTCCAATGGGACATCTGCAGGATCAGTTACAGTTACACGTGACGTAGCACAGGTCGCTGCCACCCCATGAACCTGTGCCCAGCCCATGCTGCTCAGCCCAGCCCCACTGCAGTTGTGACACCTCGGGAAGATAGGTGCATTATTTCTTGTTTGTGCTGTTGGCACCATATTGGCCCCAGGATATGACAGAGACGAGGCGGAGGAGGTGATCTCTTTTATTGGACCAGTTTCTGTGGGTGAGAGAGACAAGCTTTTTGAGTCACACTCAGCTCTTCTCCAGGTGTGGAGAGTGGTGTCCTACAACAAGGGTACGTCTATACTTACCTCCGGGTCCGGCGGTAAGCAATCGATCTTCTGGGATCGCTTTATTGCGTCTTGTCTAGACGTCCCAGAAGTGCTCGCTGTCGACGCCAGTACTTCTGCTCGGCGAGAGGAGTACGTGGAGTCGACGGGGGAGCCTGCCTGCCGCGTGTGGACCCGCAGTAAGTTCGAACTAAGATAGTTCAACTTCAGCTACGTGAATAACACAGCTGAAGTTGCGTATCTTTGTTCGAAGTGGGGATTTAATGTGGACCAGCCCCAAGTGTGAAGCCATTATGAGCCACAGTCTGTCCCACCTTCAGGGCCGGCTCCAGGCACCAGCATTCCAAGCAGGTGCTTGGGGCGGCAATCTGCAAGGGGCGGCAGTCTGTGTGTTTTTTGCCGCCCTGAGCAGCGCGCTGAATTGCTGCTGTGGACGGCGGGGGCAGTCTGTGTGCCGTTAGGGCGGCACACACATTTCCGCAGCGGTGGCAATTTGGCAGCAGCTTCTATGTTCAGCTGCCAGCAGCGGCAATTCGGCGGCTTCTGTCTTCCGGCTGAAGACAGAAGCTGCCGCCGAATTGCCGCCGTGGCGGAAATGCACGTGCCGCCCTAACGGCACACAGACTGCCCCCGCCGACCGCGGCGGCAATTCAGCACGCTGCTTGGGGCGGCAAAAACAGTAGAGCCAGCCCTGCCCACCTTGGTTTCCTTCCCCAGGCCTGAGGATACAGCTCTGACGCTTGACAGCTTGTCCCTTCCCCCACCACCAGAGACTGGTCCAATAAACCTTCTCTCTCGGTCAGTACTTATTCTGTCTACCAGCTGGCTCCTCGACTCCACAGGAGGGTTGCAAAGGAACCAGGCAGGAAGGATAAAACAATAGCTCAGGGCCATACATCCCTCTCAAATGGAGCAGCTCTGCAGAGAGGGTGGTTATGGTGGGTGGTTTGAAACCTTTGCCAAGGACTACATCGATGAAGCTGCTTGATTCTCAGTGGGAAACATCCCTGCCAACAGGGGACCTGCAGCCTCGAGCCGGCACCAGGGCTGCGTGGCCAGCGCTGAGGAGAGAGAGCTGTTAATGGTGCCACTGGCAGACAGAGGGGGCACTGGTTGGCTCGGCTGGGAGTTGATAGACACAGAGTCCAGGGGCCGCAAGGCTGACCCAGAGACTTATGGACGGAGAGCCAGGCGCTGCAGGGGTAACTTGGTGCCCAGAGAGAACAGGGCTGGAGGGGAATGCCCAGTACAGGGAAGGCACTAGACAAATGGGTCTCTGTTGTTTTTAAACCTACCTTGCTAAGCTCTGATCACCTTTTGGGCAAATAAATCACACCGGGTTTTGGATTCTGTCATGACTGCAAACTTCCTGAGCACAGGCCCCTGGGAGAGCAGGCAGGCAGGGTCCAGGCCTGGCTGGAGCTGCTTGGAGTTGCAGGTGGTGCCCTGGGAGTTGGCACCCGGAGAGCCAGTGGGCGAGTAGCTGGGTGGCAGGAACCCGCCCCAAAGAGAAGTAGAGCTATGGCTGGGTGAGAGCGTTCGGGGACTGCAGTCCCCCTGCTTGGCGCTCACCGCCGAGTCTCACAGCGGAGAACTTAGCAGACACCAGTTCCATCGCTGGCCACAGCCAGGGATGGGGATGAATTGGATTGAAATTTCCCCTATTTGCAGGACCTACTCTGCAAACCCACAATGCAAGAGACACTGCGCCACCTTGTGGCCTTGCTGTGCCACTGCACAGCACGCGGGATCCAAACCCCCTTGCTTGGGAAACTCCTGATTAATGCTGTGATATTAATCACTCAGTGGTGCAAGCTCCTCTGGAACTTGGTGGGCAGGGCTGGGAGGGACCAGGGAAGGGCAGCGAGGATGATCAGGGCCTGGAAAAAACCCTGGTGGAGAGAGATTGAAAGGCTGGGCTTGTTACCCTAGAGAGGAGACCAAGGAGAGGGGTGTGATAAAAGTATATCAAATAATCAGTGGGACCCAGAAGGAAGGTCAGGGTGTCTGTTCTCCCTGTCTCTTCACACCACAACAAGGGGACATTTAACAGCTCTGAAAGGTGGGAAATTCTAAACTAATGGTTCTTCACACAGTGGGTAGTTAGCCTGTGGGACTCACTGCCACAGGATTTTGTTGCCGCCAAAAACCGCACGAGTCAAAGCCAGATTGGGCATTTATATGGAGACCAAGCTTAGCCAGAATGAGTGTGACGGGGCACCCTCTGCTCCCGTCTTCTTGGCTTCACACGCAAGCTGCTCAGGGACCTTCCTTCTGTAGCTCCCAGTGTCTGGTTTGTTTCCAGTGCTTTGCCTCCCGACCTTTTCCGTACTTCTGTAGCCAGGCCGTTTCTGGAGCCAGTAGGTGTAACTACCCCTTCTCCCAAGGCCTGGGGGTGGGAAGCTGTCTCTCCACACTGCTGGCTCCCTTTATCTGGCCCAGCTAGCCTTTCCCTTTGGGCGTCCTTCCTGTGCTCTGGGCTGGTGTGGGGTTGGGGCCAGAGGGAAGCCCTGGGCTGGCCTCGCTTGGCATAGCGCTGGAGGCAGGGAAGATGGCTCTCTCGGCAGAACAAGGAGCTCCCGGCATCACTCACTTCCCCTGGCCCCGAATCACCCGGCTGCCAGGGAAGAGAAATCAGCCGCTGGCAGTGCGAGGGGAGCGACTGAGTGCCACCATGGCCAGCCACGGGGAGAGGGCGAGCAGCCATGGAGCCCATCCCCCCAGCTAAGTCTGTGCTCCACTGTTCCAAACCCCCTCAGCATCCCTGCAGGAGCCAGCAAAGGGCTCAGCCGGGCACAGCCATGCCCTGGTGGGGAGAGACTCAGATCCAGGGCCCCCAGTCTGGGGGGCCAGGCCCCTCTGCCCTCCTTCGTGCCAGTCCCAAGCCAGCCTCCCACACCCACCGCCTGGTGTCAGCGCCTGCCCGAGGGGCAGGGCAGTGGGGATCCGCCCCTCAGGAAATGTAGCTGACATGCTGTGATGAACACCCCAGCCTGGCGGGTTCGCTGAAGGACTCCCAGATACTCCAGTGTCACTGCACTGAGCTGGTTGGGAGGGAAACCAAGGCAAAGTTTATTCACAAAGAGCAGAGATGTGAATGATACCAAGCCGGGACAGATGCGCCGGGGCTGGTCACCACCAAACCAAACCCCACCCGCTTTTTGGTGACGAAAACGTCATTGAAGCCAGTTACTCTTTGCTGAACCTGTTTTCTTACTCACATCAAGGTACCGGCATCTCCAGCCCTGCAGACAAGGGAACCCGACTTTCACAGGCTCGCTGGGTGCTGCATCCTGTGGTCCCTCGGTGCCGGATGCTTTTTGCTTCTGCTTGTATTTCCCAAACCTCGCTGTTCTGTCCCAGAGGCAAGCTGACCCACGGCTCTTCCATCCCCTCATGTTCATATGGATACGGGCTTCCATTGCTTTGACTCCATACTGCTCCGGTTCCCTGGAGACAGGTCGACAGCCGCCTTTCACCCTGCCTGGGGGAAGCCTGCACTTCCCCATGTTTGGGCGCCAACTTTAAAGCAGCCCACCAGCAAGCGACTGTAATTCTGCACATGGTGTTAACACATTTCACAAGGACATTCATCCCCGGTGCATCACCAGCTTTCACAAAAGCCCTGCCTCACTCCTCTCCTACTACACCCCTACCAGATACAATTGGCTGATTCCATTGGTGATTCTTTGGGGTTCCGGCCCTCTGTTCTCCCCTGGGATGGCTGTGTGACATTGCACTCCATATGTTTTATGGAAATATGCTTATGAGTGTGAATATGATGTAAGTGGAGTATGCTTTCTGCAAAAGGTCTCTTGTAAGGTATCATAACAAAGATTATAAACTACTGAATATATTCCTCCTATTTGTATGCATGTATCATTCTTGTATCTGAAGCTAGAAATATGAAGTATAACTCTGAGGTCCTATTGTAATTATGCAAAGTGTGGGCCATTAATGGTGGTTTAGAATCTTGATGACTCCCCTTGACTAGGGCAATTAGTTGTAAATGGTTTATTTACCTGCAAGCCTTCTTGGGTACGTGTGGGCCAACCCAGGAAGAATGGAGACTAGGGGGTCTTACAGTGACATGTGACCTTGTCACATGATACAGGAATCCATCTTAATCCTTGTACTTTTCCATTGATGAGGCGGTGGTGGGGAAAAGCACAGACAAAAGATTACCGCCTTATACCAAAGCTCTAAAAGGGGGTGGAGAAGGACAAAAGGGGCTGCCAGTCATGAGAAAACCCCTGCTTACCACCTGAGATGCCTGCTGGATCTAACAAAGACTGTACCAGGGGAAAGGATTGGGCCCAGACTAGGAAGGAGTCTAGTCTGTGAGAGAAACTTATTGGAGCATCTCCGAGGGTGAGATTTACCTGTATTCAGTTTCTTAATGTATTAGGCTTAGACTTGCATGTTTTGTTTTATTTTGCTTTGTGACTTGCTTTGTTTTGGCTGTTCTTACTTGAAACCACTTAAATCCGACTTTGTATACTTAATAAAATCACTTTTGTTTATTAATAAACCCAGAGTAAGTGATTAATTACTTGTGGAGCAAACAGCTGTGCATATCTCTCTATCAGTGCTATAGAGTATGGACAATTTACAAATTTACTCTGTATAAGCTTTATACAGAGTAAAGCGGATTTATTTGGGGTTTGGATTCCATTGGGAGCTGGGTGCTGGAGGTAGGAAACCTGCTGAGCTGTTTTTAGTTAAAGTCTGCAGCTTTTGGGGCGTGGCCCAAACCCTGGGTCTGTGTTGCAGCAGGCTGGCGTGTCTGGCTCAACAAGGCAGGGTGCTGGACTCCCAGGCTGGCAGGGAAAACGGGCTCAGAGGTAATTTCAGCACATCAGGCGACAGTCCCAAGCGGATCTCTGTGACCGAACCCATCACAGGCTGGGCCCTGATCGTCAGCCCCCCCAATCCCTATCCCTGGAGGTGCTGCTCCCCTGGGCGGTGGAGGGCAGGGCAGACATTGGCACTGGAAGATGGATCCACTCTGTCCCAGGGCCATGTTCTAGGGCATGGGAGGAGGGGGGATGGCTGCAGGGATTCAGGCAACCAGCCCTCTCCTGCAAACAGCAGGCTGGTGGGAGTGTCGTGTCCCTTGTTCCCGCATGGCCCCACAGCCACCCCAGGGGGGAGCACTGGGAGATGGCATCTGATGCCCCTAGGCTGGCTCCGTTCCCTGCGGCTTATCAGCAATGCTGCTGTGAGAAAGCCGGCAGCCCAAGGGGCTGGGGGTTAGATCCAGCTGGCTGGGGAGCATGGCCCATGGCCAGCCACACAGCAGGATGGGGGGCTAGGGCAGATGCTGCAACTCCGCTGGTACGACCGCCTAGCACTGAGCAGATGCCCACGGAGGGGCTGGAAAATGTCTGAGAGCGAAGGCTTCACTGTCCTGGAAATACGCTGAGCAGAGCCTGGCTCAGCCCACCAGGGCAGAGCCTGCATGGATCCCACGGGGGTGGGGCTGATGGGGGGGCTGGACGGTTCCCAGGGTGTACTGACACATGGCCAGAGCCTGCCAGGATCCCATGGCGAGTGGGCGGGCGGTGCCCAGGGTTTTACCAAAGCTATTATTTGGTTTTAACTGATTTTCATCTGAATTTTGGACTGCTCAAGTACATGGAAATAATGATTAGGTTAAGAAAATCCAACCCATCCCACTAGCAGACGCCTCTCTGTTAATAGTAAGTTAGTCGCAGTGTGAATGTGAGGCTGTCTGTTAAAGGAAGGCAACAGTGTGAAGGACAGACAGTCAGACACACTCACCTGTGCATGTATAGCTGATGTACAGCTCACGACATAAACCACTGCATGGAAGGGCTGTCACTTCACCACTCGGACTAGGCTCGATTTTGCCCTCTTTCTCCATCCCCCCAAGCTACCCCAGGATTAACCCTGATATTTACCCAGAAAACTAGGAAGTGGATTTGTTTGCCCTGATTTCCACCCGTTTGCAGTGTTTGGAACACACACTGATACAGTCCCAGGAACTGTTCAACCAAATAAAGATGGGAACTGAAGGGCTTTGCCCAGAGGCTGGTCCGGCCCCAGCAGATAAGTAGCTAGGACGACTCCCTGAATGCCAGCGCTGCAGCCAGCCCCGGAAGCTGGCACGGCACCCGCCAGCCCCGCCCTCCAGCCGGCAGCAGAAGCATTAGTTGTGGGGGTTGGCTGGGCTCCCAGGCACCAGGACCTCACCTGGCGGTGGCTGCCTTGCTCCAGATAGGTTGGCTTTGCCTGTGGTGCCTGGGCCGCAGGGGGAGCATGTCTGAGCCCTTAGGCCAGGCCCTGGGCCAGCAGGTGGGGAGCTGCAGGCTGTTGCCATTCGCCCCAGGCTGCGGGCGAGGTGGGCTGGCACTCAGAACAGGGGTGTGGCACTGAGGGGCGTGACGAGGAGCGGGGTCTCTGTGGGCCCGAGGATTGGGGCTGTGTCGGACGTGGTTTCCTCGGCCTCGCTCTCCGCCTCGTCTGGGCTCTCGCTGATGGAAGGGATGATCCTCACCAGCTTCTCCTGGAAGTGAACCTGCTTGCCTGAGGCCAGGGTGGGCGGGGCTGGGGCGGGCTCGGCCGGCCAGCCAGTGCCCTTGTCCTTGCTACCTTTCAGAATGCTCTTCATGTGGCCAAGCAGGGAGGCGTGCTGCTCTAGGCGCCCGCCGGGGAAGGTGAAGGTCTGCTCGGTGTCGCCACAGCCCGTGGAGGTGGCAGCCGTGGCACAGGGGTCCACATACTGCTCCAGTGGCCTCCGCGCCTCCCGGTGCGCCGGGTTCTTCTTCCGCTTGCTCAGCAGGAAGTAGGCCAAGCCGGTCAGCACCAGCATGGAGCCTGGGAAAAGGCACCAGAGAGGAGACGAGACATGGCAAAGAGCTGGGGAGGGGTCGCCAGGAAAACCGGGCCATGGCCCCTCCCTTCCATCACAGCTGAGCTGTGGCCCCCTTCCTGCCACCCCTGTCCCATCACAGCCGGGCCATGGACCCCTGCCTGGCACCCCTGTTCCATCACAGCCGAGCCATGGCGCCCAGCCTGCCACCCCGTCCCATCACAGCTGAGCCATGGCTCCCAGCCTGCCACCCCGTCCCATCACAGCTGGGCCATGGCTCCCTGCCTGGCACCCCTGTTCCATCACAGCCAAGCCATGGCTCCCAGCCTGCCACCCCTGTCCTATCACAGCCGGGCCATGGCCCCCTTCCTGGCACCCCTGTCCCATCACAGCTGGGTCATGGCCCCCAGCCTAGCACTCCTGTCCCATCACAACCGGGCCATGCCATCCCAGCCTGGAACCCACTACCATACCCCATTCCCCTGCCCCCCATGCTGTCTGTGGCCCCAGCGTGCTCCTCACCGGGGATGGTGACATGCCAGACCAGGACGGGATGCAGGAAGCAGGCTACCGAGAGCAGCACGTAACCCAGGAATTTCTGGAAGCTCGCTGGCTGGGTGGTTTGCTTCCAGAAGGCATGTGCCAAGGAGCCTGGCTGGTAGCTGGGGAGAGAGGGGCAGGCGTAGGCTTGGGCAGGGAGAACCGGTCACCAGCACCAGAGGCACATGGCTGGCAGGGCTGGGTCTAAATGCCTCTCTGGTGCCCACTGGCCCCAGAGCTCAGAGCACCAAGCCAGGCCTGGACATGGGGATGGATAAGGCTTGAGTGGCCCATGGAGTGCAGGGGGCACAGGGCTGAGTGCCAAGCATTCTCACCCATTCCCCCAGCCCGGGGACACACCCAAGAGTGCCAAGGCCCTGAGGAAGAGGAAGTGCGAGTGACACATGCAGGCCCTGGGGGCAGCAGCCTGGCCAGCAAGCAGGGTTTGGTGCGGCCAGCAGGGGGCAGACTCCCCTGGAGGTGAGTCTGCAGCCCCACCTGGTCAGCCCTGTACCACCAGCTGGGCGTGGGTGAGGGACAAGGGGGAGCAGGGGAAGGAGCGTGGGCAGGATGCTTGGAGGTGTGGGTGGGACATATGGGAGGGTGCATGAGGGGTGCGTGGGCACGGCTCACAAGGGGTGCATGGGTGTGGGATACCCAGAGGGCATGGGCAGGACACACAGAGGTGGGGATGTGAGGTGGGTGGAGTCCACAGGGGACATGGGTGGGGGGCATGGGCAGGGTGCACGAGGACATAGATGTGGGGTAGGCAGGGTGCACAGGGGGCATGGGCAGGGCACATGGGGTTTGGGCATGGGGTGAGCAGAGGGCATGGACAGGGTGCAAGGTGTGTGGGGTGGGCGGAGTATATAGGAGTATGGGCAGGCACACAGGGTGTGGGCGTGGGCAGGACACGCGGGGAGTGGGCAGGGAGTACTCACGTGATACACATGCCCAGGAGCAGGCTGACGAAGAAGGAGACTTCGCAGATGGAAACCGCTGCCCCTGAGAAACTGAAGTGGAGGACCATGAGGGCCAGGCCTGGCCACAGCCATGGGGGTGGCGGGGCCAGCGTGGGGCTCGAGGGCCCTACCTAGTGCCGGCCAACTGGGCTCCAAAGCCCCAGCCCCCCCTGCCCAGCCATCGCACAGGGGAGGTCACAGCGCGCTGCGGCCCCTGGCCAGATCCACTGGGGCAGGCAGCGCTGTGTGGAGCTTGCAGGGCTGAGCTGCCCCATGGCTCACAGGGTCCCAGACTCCTACATTGCGAGGCCAGGAGAGGGCCACTCGGCCTGACATCTCCCGACAGCAGAGCCACTCCCCGCGGTAACCCAGCAATACTCACAGCAGGTAGACAGCCAGGCTCTGGAACTGCCCGCGCTGCAGGGTCTCCACTCCCACTCCAACCAGCACTGCAGAGAGAAGGCAGCACTGGAGTCATGGCAACGCCCACCCCATCACTGCCCTGCCTGCTCTTCACGTGGCCCTTGGCTGGGTGTGGGTGGAGAGAGAAAGCAGAGTGTCCAGTGGTTAGAGCAGAGGACTGGAGCCAAAAGGGCTGGGGTCTGTCCTTGGCTCTGCCACAGACCTTCGGCCAATCACTGAACCACTCCATGCCTCAGTTTCCCTAATGGGCTAGTGCTGCTGCTCCCCCCACTTTGCATATGGTATTGGGACTCCCTGGGGTTCAATGAGCATTGGAGTCTCCATGGCACCCTTCACTGGGAACAGCCAGGTGATCCAGTTCCTCCTGTATAATAGTCCACTCCTCTTCTGTATTGATGGTGCATCCCAGCTTTGTGCCATCATGGCAAAGGACCACCAGCCCTGGAAACACTGTCTCGCTGTTGGCCCTTCCCCAGCTGTGTGCATGCACCCTGCGGTGTAGGGGGTCGGATTGTCACCCTGGCTGGGGCTACCATCCCCTGCCCCCAGTGGTCCAAGGGGCTGCAGGAGGGGGTATGGGTTCCAGCTTGGGGTGTGGGCTCTGGGGTGGAACCGGGGATGAAGGATTTGGGGTACAGGAGGGGGGTCTGGGCTGGGATTGAGGGGTTTGGAGGGCGGGAGGCGGATCAGGGCTGGGGCAGGGGGTTGGGGTGCGGTAGAGGGTCAGGGGAGCTGCAGATCCAGTGCTTGGGGCGCTGACAACGCGTGGAGCCCCCCGGCTGCCCCTATACGTAGGAGCCGGAGTGGGGACATGCCACTGCTTCCGGGAGCCACGCGGAACCAGGGCAGCCAGGGAGCCTGGCTTAGCCCAGCTGCACCGCCGACCGGACTTTTAACGGCCCAGTCAGCGGCGCTGACCAGAGCTGCCAGGGTCCCTTTTCGACCAGACCTTCCAATCGAAAACCGGACACCTGGCAACCCTACTGTGAGGGTGCGCCCGGGGGCGGGGCAGGGCGAAGGGAGGCCTCAGCTGCTGTGGGCTGGCCATGAGGTTTGTGAGTGAGTTGACCCATCTCGGGCCCTTCACGTGCCTTGAGCTCCAGGCACCAGCATGCCTAGCACCCGACGCAGGGCCAGGCCCGAGTGTGGCTCTGGGGCCAGAGCTGGAGTTTGCAGCTGGGCCTGTCTCTGCACTGGGCAAATCTGGGGTGGCGCATCCCAGCCTGGGGATAGGCTGCCCCATGGCCTAGCCAGCAGCCCAGTCCCATGCACCGTTCAGCCTACAACACTCAAGCTGCGCAGGGGGCAGGCCTAAGTAGCCACCTTGGCCTCTGAACTTGGCCTTCACCCCCGCAGGCGCCCCTTCAAGCTGCCAGCGCTGCCAGCGTCCCATGGTGGCTGCAGCTGCTCCTGCCCTGCAGGGTTTGCTACCATACCGGGGGCAGGGTTTGAGAAACCCAAGGTGCCTCCTGCCGCAGGCCTTTCAGGCCACATTGGCCTGTGGACAGACCTGGGGCAGGGGGTGACGGGGGACAGCGACCCTCCCATTCTCCACCAGGGCAGTGCCACCAACACCCACTGCTCCTGCACAAGCAGCCCCCAGCCTGGGCTGTGCCCTAGGGGACTGTCTGTGGGTGGAGGCCAGAGGGCTGGACAAGCTGCACAGGCAGCCAGCCCCGAGCCTTTGGGGAAGCCTGCAGGTACTAGGGCCCTGGTGCCATACCAGGGCCAGATAGACTCAGCCAGGCTGGGCATGGCGAAGGGCACCAGGCTGCCTGCCCCTTGGGGATGGGCTGGCACAAGTGCCCTGGTGCTGAGCCCGCGTGGGAAAGCTTTGTGGGAAATGGGCTGTAGCCACAGGGCCCCATGCAAACCCATGATCCCATGGCAGGCCCCAGAGGAGTCTTCTGTGTGCATGTGTGTGTGTGATGGGGGTAGTACATTAGTGAGATCTCTCTGTGTGACTGTGTTTAAGCGGGAGCGGCCAGCCACAACCACCTAACACATGTTTGCAAATCATTGCAGCAGGCAGTGCCGCGGGTGCTGGCTGTGTGGAGCAGGACTGGTGCTTTCCTTGGCGGTGTGTGTGCAGTGCCTGGCACGATGGGTATCTCCAGACACTGCTATAGCACACGCTAGCCATTTGCAATGACCTGCCCCGGGTGTGACAGTGCTTGGTTCCTGTCCACACAGCCAGGTTAGCAGCCTCCTTCGCAGCTCAACCAAAGTGGCAACAAATATCGGTGTCTGGCTCTGATCCCAGCCTGCCATGGCCTTTCGGGACTCACAGAGGGAGCAGGCTCCCCAGGGACAAGCCCTTCCCCAAGGCTGATCTGCCACCCAGGAGCGGAGGGCGAAGCCAGGCACTGTGGGGCTGCAGGCCAGGGGAGGGGCTGGCTCACAGGTGCCCAGATGCTGGCTGGTCAGTGCCCTGTGCTGCGGCTGCATGGGAGGCAGAGCGGTTTGTTTGCCTTCCCACGGTGCCTGCCAGGACGTTGTCACAGAGCTGTGCCAGGCAGCAGGCAGCTGGCAGCTGCATGGCTTTGAGCCAACACCTCTTGCAGGGGGACCGTCCTATTGCTGATGCTGCCCGGGTTTGGCCGCAGCCGCCCGCCTCCCTGGGGCAGGGTGAGCCGGGCAGGAGGCAGATGCCTGCTCTGCTGCTGCCTAAGCTGCTGGGATTGCTGATTCAGGAGCCACGTGCGTCCTGGATGACAAAGTGATGGCCCCAAGCCCAGCATCCACAGAGCGGGACTCGTCTGACCATCCGTGTGTCACGGGCCCACTGCCCTGGGCTGAGCCCGCCACTTGGGTTTGACTGAGCACAAAGTCTGGAGGCCGGCTTTGGCTCCAGCTGGGGAATGTGGATCCTGCAGTTTGGCCCAGGGCCCATCTCTACCTGATGCACACGGGCACACTCGCAGCATCCGGCCAGGAGCCCCTTCCCTGCTAATCTCCTTGGGCTCTACTCTGCACAGACAGGGACCTGCTGTCCCCTTTTTCTCCCCACTCCCCTGGCGGGGTCTCTCCCTCCCTCAGCACACATGGCTAGAGGGGGATAAACATTTTCCACTCATGGGGGCAGGGGGTAAAGCCAAGACCCACTGACTTGATCCTACTAGGTAAACACTGACAGCCTCAGAAGATCCCACCCTCAGTCTTTATCCAGCTCCCTGTAGCCTCCTCGCCTTCCTGGCCCTAACCACCCAGCCAGCCTTCTTGGCCTCCTTCCCTGCCGTACTGTGCTTGTCCTTACTGGAAGGGCCATCCCACTGGCCTCAGCCTCCTGCCCCTACCAAGCCCTGCCCTGGCTACCTTGGGGTGGCGGATCAGTAGCGGCAGGGGAAAGCATGCCAACCATGCCAGCTATGTTAATAGAGGCTGTAGCCATGGCGATAATGCCACTTACTAAACAACAGAAAAGCACAAAGACGGGCAGGCGGCTTAGCAGCCTGGAATGAGCTTTCGCTCTGTGCTACATGGCGCGGCCCCTCGGCCAACACAGCCAGGCAGGGGATTATGCACTGAGGTGGATTAAGGGTCTGAGCGCATTGAGACCCTTCCTTGGCTTGCAACTGGGCCCTGGAAGCTGCACTCCCGGGAAAGCTCCAGCCTGCCTCATTAACCCCTGAAGGGAAGGGCGGGATGGGTGTGTTCGTGGGATGGTGAATGGGGTGGAGGTGGGGGGGGGGGGGGGCTGCAAGGGGCTCTGATTCTCACAAAGGCTAGTGTGTGATGTGAAAACAGAAGTGTCTCCCAAGCCTGTGACATAACTCCGTAGGTGTGTAATGCACAACACAACCACACACTGTGTGGGTCTGAGCTTAGTCAATGAGCTTTGCACTGAGAGCACAGCTAGGTTCCAGATACAAACATGGCTAGAACCTAAATCCTCCTGCTCCAAAATCACACACCCCTTCCACTCCATCTAAAGGAGAATTATTGTCAGCAGTCTAGGGACTAAGACACACAGGTGTTCAGTTCTGGATTCCTTCCTGAAGAGGGCAGCAGTGCACACAAGCCAGTTATACTTCCAAATGGAGGAAAGGGGAAATTGTTAATAACGAATATAAATCAGAAGTTAGGAATTGTAGAAAACTGATATGGGCAGCAAAGGGACACAAGAAGAAATCAATGGCCAGCACAGTTAAGGATAATAAGAAGGAGTTAAAAAAAATATATTAGGAACAAAAAGAACCCTGACAATGGTGTTGGTCCACCGCTAGATGGAAATCATAGAATTATCAGTAATAATTCAGAAAAAGCAGAAATGTTCAATAAATATTTCTCTTCTGTATTTGAGAAAAAACAGATGAAACTGTCTTATCACATGGTGAGGATAACCCTCTTTCCATGTCACTAGTATCTATGGAGGATGTTAAACAGAAACTACGGAAGTTAGATATTTTAAATCAGCAAATCCAGATAATTAACATCCAAGAGTTTTAAAAGTGCTGGCTGAGGCGCTTGCTGGACCGTTAATGTTGATTTTCAATAGCACTGGGGAAGTTCCCAGAAGACGTGAAGAAAACGAATGTGCCAATTTTTAAAAAGGATAAGTGGGATGACCTGGGTAATTCTAGGCCTGTCAGCCTGACATCAGTCCCAGGCAAGATAATGGAATGGCTGATACGGCACTCAATTAATAAAGAATTAAAGGAGGGTAATGTAATTAATGTCAATCAACACGGGTTTATGGAAAATAGATCCTGTCAAACTAACTTGATATCTTTTTTTGATGAAATTACAAGTTTGGTTAATAACGGTAATAGTGTTGACATAATATACATAGACTTCTGAAAGGCATTTGACTTGGTACCGCATGGCATTTTGAACATATAGAGCAATATAAAATTAACAGGGCACACGTTACATGGATTAAAAACTGGCTAACTGATAGGTCTCACAATGTGACCGTAAACAGGGTATCATCATGGAGTGGGTGTGTTTCCAGTGTGGTCCCACAGAGATCAGTTCTTGGCCCTTCGCTATTTAACATTTTTATCAATGACCTGGAAGAAAACAAAATCGTCACTGACAAAGTTTGCAGATAACTCAAAATTGGGGGAGTGGTAAATAATGATGAGGACACGTCACTGATACAGAGCCATCTGGATGGCTTGGTAAATTGGGTGGAAACAACAATATATGTTTTAATACAGCTAAATGCAAACGTGTAAACCTGGGAACAAAGAATGCAGGCCTTACTTACAGGCTGGGGGGGCTCTATCCTGGGAATCAGTGACTCCGACAAAGATCGGGGGCCATGATAGATAATCAACTGAACATGAGCTCCCAGTGTGATGCTGTGTCCAAAAGGGCTAATGTGATCCTCAGATCCATAAACAGGGGATTCTCAGGGAGTAGAGAGGTTATGTTACCTCTGTCTCTGGAACTGGTGTGACTACTGCTGGAATCCTGTGCCCAGTTCTGGTGCCCACAGTTCAAGAAGGATGTTGATAAATTGGAGATGGTTCGGAGAAGAACCACGAGAATGATTAAAGTCTTAGAAAACCTGCGTTATAGTGATAGACTGAGCTATCTGAGTCTATTTAGCTTAAGTATCAGAGGGGTAGCCATGTTAGTCTGGATCTGTAAAAAGCAACAGAGAGTCCTGTGGCACCTTTAAGACTAATAGATGTATTGGAGCATGATAACGACTTAGTTCAATCAGGGAGGGTGAGGTCCTCTGCTAGCAGTTGAAGTGTGAACACCAAGGGAGGAGAAACTGCTTCTGTAGTTGGATAGCCAATCACAGTCTTTGTTTAATCCTGATCTGATGGTGTCAAATCTGCAAATGAACTGAAGCTCAGCAGTTTCTCTTTGGAGTCTGGTCCTGAAGTTTTTTTGCTGTAAGATGGCTACCTTTACATCTGCTGTTGTGTGGCCAGGGAGGTTGAAGTGTTCTCCTACAGGTTTTTGTATATTGCCATTCCTGATATCTGACTTGTGTCCATTTATCCTTTTACGTAGTGACTGTCCAGTTTGGCCAATGTACATAGCAGAGGGGTATTGCTGGCACATGATGGTGTATATAACATTGGTGGACGTGCAGGTAAATGAACCGGTGATGTTGTAGCTGATCTGGTTAGGTCCTGTGATGGTGTTGCTGGTGTAGATATGTGGGCAGAGTTGGCATCGAGGTTTGTTGCATGGATTGGTTCCTGAGTTAGAGTTGTTATGGTGCAGTGTGTGGTTGCTGGTGAGAATATGCTTAAGGTTGGCGGGTTGTCTGTGTGCAAGGACTGGCCTGCCTCCCAAGGCCTGTGAAAGCGAGTGATCTACAACCCATCCATTGTCCAGGATGGGTTGTAGATCACTGATGATGCGTTGGAGAGATTTAAACTGAGGACTGTTGGTGATGGCCAGTGGAGTTCTGCTGGTTTCCTTCTTGGGCTTGTCTTGTAGCAGGAGGCTTCTGGGTACACGTCTGGCTCTGTTGATTTGTTTCCTTATTTCGTTGTGCAAATATCATAGTTTTGAGAATGCTTGGTGAAGATCTTGTAGGTGTTGGTCTCTGTCTGAGGGGTTGGAGCAGATACAGTTGTACCTCAGCGCTTGGCTGTAGATGATGGATCGTGTGGTGTGTCCGGAGTGGAAGCTGGAGGCATGAAGGTAGGCATAGCAGTCAGTGGGTTTTTAGTATAGGGTGGTGTTAACATGACCATCATTTATTTGTACTGTGGTGTCTAGGAAGTGGTACTCCAATACATCTGTTAGTCTTAAAGGTGCCACTCTCTGTTGCTTATTTAGCTTAACAAAGAGAAGGCTAAGGGGTGAGTTAATTACAGTCTATCAGTACCTACATGGGGAACATATATTTAATAAATCTTCTATCTCGCAGACAAAGCTGGAACACCATCCAGTGGCTGGAAGTTAAAGCTAGGCAAATTCAGACTGGAAATAAGGCGACAGTTTTTAGAGAGGGAGAGCAATTAACCATTGAACAATTGACCATGGGTGGTGGTGGATTCTCCATCACTGGCAATTTTAAAATCAGGATTGGATATTTTTCTACAAGCTCAGCTCTAGGCATTATTGTGGGGGCATTTTCAGGCCTGTGTGACACAGGAGCTCAGACGAGATGATCACTGCCGACAGGAGGAGGAAGTGTGGACATGCAAAACTGATTTAATTACTGTGACATAACTTATGTCGACTTAATTGTGTGGTGTGACTTGCCCCTCTCCTGTCACCTCCCCCAGCTCCTGGTCCATTGTTCTCCTGCAGACCCACACTGAGGTCACCTTCCGCCTGCCGGAGCGTCCCCCTCAGTAGGGGTCAGTTCTTCAGTCCTTGGGGTTACCACTGTCTTTCCAAAGCCTAGGTTCCAGGCAGTCCTTAACGACCTATCCCACGCACACCCCTCCTGGCTGCTGCTCCGCCCCACAAGCAGCTTTTTAACCCTTCTGCACCCAGAGGGCAGCAATCCCTAGCCAAGTCAGTTCCTGCCATGCACCTCATAGCACAGAAAATTCCCACTGCCTCACCTCAAGGTCCTGTGGGTTCACGTCTGCTCTGCCAGGCTGGGGCTTTACTTGGCATCTCGGGGGTGCCATGCTCACACCACGAGGGCGGGCAGGGGATGAGGCTGGAGTGTCACAGCAAAGCCCTATCTCTGTATAAACCCACAGGTGGGTCCTCGCACAGCAGGGCATTTGGGTGGGTTTCCAGGTGCCCTCCAGACCCAGATCGGCCCATGTGCTAGTGGAACCAGAGCTTACTTTGTGAGTGCACCTTTGTGGTTCTACATGGCGCTGAGATGGAGGACGACCGTGCCCGAAAAGCCAGCGCAGAGGCTCTATCTGGTGACTGCAGGGGGCAGGACGCTTGGTGGCTTGGGCAGGAGGCGTTGAGCCTGGAAGAGCTGTTCCCAGTAGCATCCTGCCCCGCTTTGGGTTGACTGTCCCAGGGGTATCACTGGTCAGTAACTCACCCTCTGGGGCTTGCCTGTGGGGGGATTCATGGAGGCACAGGCTGAACTCCTGACCCCACAGCAAAACTCCGAGAGACTGACTCAGTGGGGACAGTAGTCCAGATGGCTGACGTGGCGACATTGACAAAATCTGTCACGAGGAAGGGCAGCCATCCAAATGGTCACAGCCACCAAGACACAGCTGGGTGTATGTCCCCCCCCCAACAAGTGCTGGTTCACAGGCGTGGGTTTACAGTGACCCCTGCTGGTGGGAGCACAGCGGGGCATGCAATGCAAATGGGCCCTTTGCTTGGGGATCTTTGGCAATGCCTGGTATCATCTGTGGTTTCCGACCCTATGGACTCAGGCACATCTGTTGCACCCATTTCATCTCAGCTCTGAGTCACGAGCTCTGGGTACCGGAGAATCCCCTCCGGACGGCTAACGTGCTCACCACAGACCATCACCGTGGGAACTGAAGACACTGGCTTGATGCCAGAGCAGGTCAGGAGCTCCATTGGCTATTCCGATGCCTTTGTACAACGTGTCAGGTCCTAGGCCAGTTCCTGGAAGACTGTATCGTAACCGGCATGAGCTGGCCCGCTGATCAGCTGCCCCAGCCGAACTGTCGCGGAGTGAACTCCCGTCCTGCTCCTTAGAGGCGGTCTCTCCGGCTCGGAGCTGGGGAGCTGCCCTGCTGGCTCTGTGAATGGTACAAGACTTCTGTCTCTGTGCTGTCCTCTGGCCCCTTGCATCACTACTGACGTTCTGGGAATCTAGGCACAAAGCGCAGGGGTTTGCTGCCCTGGGGCTCTGCAGGCCCCGGATGATCATCACTACAAATGCAGGCAGAATTGAGCACGGGGGAATTCGAAGCCAGTCAGCAGGCCATGGTTGGCAGCAGGATTGGTCATCCTCTTCTGGATTCAATCTTTCCTCCGGCAAGTGAATGGTGCAGGATTGCCGCCTGATTTCTGCTCCTATCCTGCTGATTCACAAGTGTGGGCTGAACAGTTTGGACAAAGGATCATCAGCCTGTGTGGGCTGTTTGCTTGGGCTATTTGCTGTCTGTGATTTGAGCCATGCCTAAGGCACAGTCACAAAATTATGACAGTTTAAACAGGAGAATTTGGAACAACTAACAATGCTTCTCCCAATACAGATTTTCAGCAGGAGTCACCTGTGTTAAAATCTGTGAAACTTTTGGGTTTTCCAACCATTCCCACCAATCATGGGGCTGCCTGATCACTGACCATCAACAAACAACACAACTTCACCAATCACGGGGCTGCCTGATCACTGACCACCAACAAACCACATGGCTCCATCAATCATGGGACTGACTGACCACTGACCAACAACAAACCACACAGCCCCACCAATTACGGGGCTGCCTGATCACTGACCACCAACAAACCACATGGCTCCATCAATCATGGGACTGCCTGATCACTGACCAACCACTAACAACATGGTTTACCAATCATGGGACTGCCTGATCAGTGACTATCATGGCTCCACCAATCATGGGGAGCCAGGGCACTCAGAGCTTGGGGGCGGGGGAATATTTTATTTATTTGCCTCTCCAACTGGCTCTATTGAGGGCCAATCTATGGAATCACCCAACACTGCCCAAACTCTATGAGTGAGATTGATCCATTAGCCTCTTCCTTTGGCAAGTCTCTTCGGATGGCTCTGAGCTCTGAGGTCTCTTTTCCCTGGGGTCTCCATTTCCCAACCTTTTTAGCATTAAAATAAGGGATGCAAAACCACCTGTACCTCATTGGGCAGGGAACACGATACTGAGACGGCTGCTCCCTCCAGCGACAGCCTCAGACAACATAGGGAGAAATGAAACATGGAGACCCCTCGCTCCTTTCTGGGGAAGGCAGGTGACACTGGGCAGAGCCCAGAGTGGAGAGAGGGAAATGTACAGGGCTCTGTAGCGCAGTCCAAGGCAGTTTCCACATTGTGGGGGTGCTGACTTTCACTAACTTCCAGAGGAGCTAGAGAAGACAGCTCAAGATACTGCAGATTTTAAAATTTTATTAAGATGATGTTAAAAAACGAAAACTGTGAACAAGGTTTGAGCATAGAAGTTTCTGGTTATCAGGGAATAACATACAGATTATCGAGGGTGCAAAGTTTGGCTTAAGATCAGGTGCCATGAGGAATACATAATCTGCAATATCCCCGATTGGGGGGTTAAAGGTTGATGGGTCAAAGTACAGACATTGAGATATGAGGGTATGAAGTTCATAGAGTGGTTGTGTTCGGGTGTGGAGTATAATGAGTGGATATGATGATGAGGATGGATTGACCCTCATTTGGAGAGAGCGAGATTACACTCCAGGAAGACATCTCAATTTTGTAAGCTACTTACGATTTCGGCTTTTTATGCTCCGTTGGCACATGGCACTGGGGTAGGGCTGTCCCCTGGGCAAGCATCCACTATAATCACTGGAGCGTTAGGAGAGTGTGAGCCTCACTCTGCGTGTGTGATCGAGGTCTGCATAGCTGCGATCCAGCTCGTCTCCTGCACAGGCTCACCCCACCAGTCCTATCTGCCAGTTTGTAAGAGCCCCAGAGGGGAGAATCTCTCCAGTCTGCTTGCCCTGCAGCCTTGCCCTTTCTATAGGTGCCTGGCCAGCGCAGTTAGCTGAGGGGAGTACATTCCACAGCCAGCAGCCAGTGCTCTACCTGTCCGTCCATGCGTTCAGCCCCGGGATTGTGCTCGGCTTAGCTGAGCTGACTTCTTTGTCTCTTGCCCCCTGTTGCCCCAGGACTGCGTGAGGTGTCTCCCAGAGCCTGCTGCTGCTCACCTGGGAAATGCTGAGAGACACGGATTTGCAATGCCCTACTCCAGCACACTAGCATCTGGAATGAAGCAGGATCTGCCAACAGGACCCACTCACCGGCTCTAGTGAGATTCTGCACAGCTACATCTCCCAGTCAAGAATTACAGAAGCAATCACCTTCAGCACTCAGTAGTAGGTGTCATTGTCCCTGCTTTATAGATGGGGAAACTGAGACACAGAATGATTAAGTGACTTTCCCAAGGCCCCAGCAAATTGATGCCAGTGCCATGAATAGAATTTGTTGCTCCCGCCCCAACCCTCTGCACTCGACTCTCCACCCCCCCCCACCAATGCCGCAATTTTTACCTGCAAATGGCTATTCTACACCATTGGGGTTTGCAGGGGGAGATTTTCTACACATTCTGCCGTGGAGAAGCCAGCTCAAATAGTCCCTTTTCAGCTCTCACCTAGTATGTCACCCACAGCCAAACACAACCTCCTCCAACCAAAATTTGGTCCTTCAGCCTCGGCTAAACAGGCCGGGGAGTTTATGATGTTTGCATTGCAAGGAAAGAGCAAACAGCTCCCTGAATCTGCTCTCTGACAGCTTAGCAGGAAGGCAGAGGAGCAATGCTGCAGCAGCATCTCCACCAGCGCTGGGGCTCCTCTCTTCATCCTGCTTGGGACAGGACAGCTTCCCCCCTGGCTTTGCTCAGGATTTGGAGACCCTCCTCAGCCCCTTCCACTGAGCATAAGGACCTTCCCTCCATGGATCCAGGTTACTCTGCTGCCCCAGCCCATACCATGGGGAACTAACCTTCCTTCCCAGCAGCAGTCCTGTGGCCCCCAGCTTCCAAGCTTTGCTGAGCCCCATCCAGCAGTCCCACCTGCCAGAGGATGCACCGACTGACACTTAGCGATGGGGAGTAACAACACCTCACGCTTGGTTTCCTAGGCCCCAAGGCTCATCATCCCCAACGAGCAGATGGAGGAAGGGAGGGTGGCACAATCAGAGCCAGGAATAGAACCCAGGCGTCCGGATGCCCATGCACTGCCTGTTTCTTTGCTCCAGCTGTTGACTCCCCTGAGCATGAAGGGCAATGCTGTCTCTTACCCGCTGCCGTGGAGATGCCCAGCAGTCGGCAGGTGTATTCCAGTGCAGTCCAAAAGGCCCTGTGCTTCATGGCTCCGGGAGACGAAAGCCTTCGAGCCGCCGGCTGGAATTCCTTCCCCAGCCTACATGCCTCCCTGGCCAGCTCCGTCTGCCGCCCCACCCGACCTTCCCAAGGCACAGGCCCCGCCTGGGTCAGGTGCTGGCAGTGGAACAAGCTGCCACCACAGGGAACCGGTCGGTGCTGCCCGCTCCAGCTCCCCGAGGGGCTGGGAAGTGCTGGCCTTCTCCTGGCTGTTTGTTTGTTTCCTGCATTGTTTGGAGGGCTGCGATTAATGATTGCCCAGGGGAGCGGCCCCCGGAGCCGGTGGGACAGGCAGCAGGGGGCACTGGACCTTTCCTCCTCCTCTGGCTGGGGCAGAGCAATCTGATTAAATGCCACAGAAAGGCCTTAAAGCACCGCAGCTCTGGCAGCTCAGATTAACCACTTGGCAGGAGGGGGAGGGAAGAGGGGGTGCATAGGGATTTGGTCTCCGCTCGACAGCAGCCTGTTGCTGGCAGTTCCTCAGGGATTGAAGGCATCCCGCAGACCCAAACCCCACCCGCTCCGTGCTGACAGGCCGCTGGCCGAGGATTTCCCTGGGCACCGAGCACCCAGCTGGGAACGCCTGGGGGAGCACCCAGCACCACTCAGGATGGAGAAGCATGTGCAGGGTCAGGGCAGGCACTCAAATCTATTTGGATTGTCTTGGACCTGCAGAGCCAGCCGGGCCGCGGGGCAGGGAAATGGAGTGTGCAGGGCGCGCGTGCCAGGCTGGCACTGAGGACAGATACCGTCTCACTTGGCCCTTGAGTCCAATTGCTCTGGCCTCGCCAAGAGACAAACATGGAGCTCCCAGTTCCTCTCTCGGGAGCAGAGTCCCCTGCCCGCATTTACACCATGCCCTGGGGGCCACCTTGTCACTCTGGCGTCTGCACAGGGAGGGTGGATGTCACCCAAGAGGAGGCTCCATGGTTTTATGTCTGGAGCAATGCGTCCATTCCAGGGGCATTTCACAGCTCTGCTGCCAACTGGCCAAGCACAAAGGCCACCGCAGGAGCAGCATGCTGGGCACGTTCCCGCTCCCATCAGCCAGTCCGTGGGTTCCCCACCAAGTGCTGCGGGGGAGGGAAGCACGGGGCTCACTGGGCATGGACTGTATGAGCTGGGGTCATGCATTGCCACAGTACCTAGAGGCTTCTGCTGAGCTCAGGGCCCCGCTGTGCCCGGTGCTGCACACACCCTGGGAGAATCAGGTCCTGTCCTGCATGGCACTGTCTGAAGGGGCACAGAACAGGCTCTGCCAGGCTCGTGTCCTGCTCACTAGCCCACACAGCCTCAGGAACGGCCGGTGTTTCAAAGGGCGGTTGCTCAAACACTCCACTGCCCCCGGCGCCAGAGCCCAGCTCCCTGCCTGTAGCTGCTGGTGCTGTGAGTGCTGGGCTGGCTAACCCTCCTGGGGTGGGGCTACATGGTGACTGGCCCTGCTGCTGCTGGCCCTGCCCTAATGCAAGCACGAGTGAGAGGCTTTGGGAAGGGCCGTGCGAGTTGGGGAGTGGGGGAGCCAGGCTCCAGGGGCACTGGGTGCAGGGGAGTGCTGGTTCCTTCTACTGTTCCAGGACAGACAGGGCAACAGGGACCACTGAGGTGGCAGAGGAAGCACAAGGCTCCTTGCCCAGGGGGCACTGTGCATTCCCAGGAGCGCAGGGGGCTGTGGGGGAGGGGGCAGTCTGTGTCTCACCCCTTGCTGGCTGGCGAAGTGGTGATTTCAGAGGCCTGGGTTAATCATTGCAGCGGCTGCAGGGCGACTCGGAAGGTGGTTTCCACCATCGCCAAGGTCAATCGCTCATGCTAATTGCGGTGCGAGGACTGTGGGCTTACAGCTAACGCAGGTTGTCAGGGCGCCTGGGTTCCATCACAGCTCTGCCACCGACCCCCTGAGTCATGTCAGGGGAGTCACCTCATCTCGCTGTCCATCAGTGCACCCCGCTGTCATGTGTCCTGTTGCCAAAGGGCAGGGCTGGGGGAGTGGATCACCAGAAGCTGGGAATGGGCAACAGGGGATGGATCACTTGATGATTACCTGTTCTGTTCATTCCTTCTGGGGCACCTGGTATTGGCTACTGTCAGAAGACAGGATACTGGGCTAGATGGACATTTGGTCTGACCCAGCTCCCAGTCTGGCTGTTGATCAGTGTGTGGAGCACCTGGGGCTCCAGGCCTGCACTGTGCTGCAGGGAAGCAGTGCATCCATACGAGACTTTCCAGGGGGGTTGATTGTCAAAGCTGCTTGGAGACAGAAAAGCTCAGCCTACAGTGCAGACAGTAACGCTCCATCCTAGGGACCAGGACTGGATGCCTTTGCACAGGAGCAGGTATTTTGCAGGCTGTCATTTCCCCAGAAGCCTGAGTGATCTGGGGAAGGTGATGCGTTCCTGACTTCCCTACATGCCATTAGATAATCTTAACCAAGCAGTTACAGGACCGGAGAGTGGCAGCACCGCAGGGCTCCTGGGAAGCAAGGAGGAAAATTCTCCCCTGAACAGTTTTCAACCGGAAAACACACTGGTAAGTGGAAATCAAAAGTTTTCAGGAACGTGTCAATTTTGAGAAGTTTTGCAATGGCAAATATTGAACCCATTTGAAAGTGAAATGGAGTATTTCATCAAGAGTTTTGTTTAGTTTCATTTCAACTTTTTCAGTTGGCTGAATCTTTTCTATGACAGTATTTCATTATTGTATTTCAATGAATATCTTCTGCTTTATTATAGTTAATATTTTATATGAATTTATACTGTTTCAACGCTCCCTAAGCAAAGCATTTTGAGACCATCAAAACATTATAAGAGTTTCAAAGCACCTATTGGCCCAGCCCCTCCCGCAGCGACAGTGATGAATGGCAGCATGGAGGGGGGTGCTCTGAGCTCCCGTCTTGGGTGAGATGACAATCTAGCGTAGCTGCCCCCCACGATGTTGCCACCACAGCATGGGACCCAGAGCTGGACACTCGCTGCTCCCCTCCTGCATGCCCAACCCACAGCAAGATCAGCCCCTGCAGGGTGCCAGCCTCTGGGGCCACCCTGCACAGTCGGGAGCTGAAGGAAGCACAAAGGGTAGTAATGCACGATGGAGCTGGGGCTGGGTGCGTGAGCCCCTGCTCCAGGGCACAGACCAGGGCACCAGTGGGGGCACACCAGGGCTCTGCTACATGGTGGCCCAGTGCTGCTTCAGCGCATCAGTGTAGACCTGACAGAAGGGGTTACTGTAAGTGATCCACCACCCTGATCCAGCGTGACACCGGGGCTGTCAGCTGACCTGCGTCTCTCGGGGCATGGAGTTTTCACCCCGCGAGACGTCACTTTCCAGTCACCTGGATCTGACCCAGCGACCCAGCGAGACCGATGCTGCCATGCCGGGATGGCATCGTTGCAAGGCTGATCTGTGCCCAGCAGGTGGCAGCAGGTGCCCATCATTGCTGTGCAGCCATGGCCGGTCCCTGGTGCAGGCTGCCCTCAGCTGGATCAAGGCAGGAGGAAGCTTTCCTGGCTGAAGAGAAGGAGGCACTGCAGAGCAATGACCCTGGGGGGGCGGGGAGGGGGGCTGGCAGAATTCCAGCTCAGAGAGGAAAATGGCTCAATAGGGTTTCTAACAGAAAGGCGTGCAATTAAAGTGCTTGTGATATGAGGCCCAGCCCCTGCAGCTGCCCCTCCACACGCTCCCCGCTCTGGGGGGACATTCCACTGGGCCTGCCGCCTCCGTCACGGAGGGGGATCAAGGCACAGCTCACACAGGACCTTGATTGTCAACCACCCGCCTGCCCGTGGGTCTCCCAGTCTGCCGCGATGCAAGCGGCCCGGGGCTCAGCGCCAGGACGGTTCACGGCATCACAGTGGGGGAGTCGGGCGGCCTGGTAAAAAGGCTTTGTGTTAACTCACCCTTTCAGACCGTTCCCTGCTCAGGACCCAGGCGAAGAGGCACAGCTGTGTCCTGCTCCACTAGGAGGCCTTCAGGGCACGTTTCTCTGGGGCAGACTGGAGGATGCTAGTCTCCTGGGTGGAAGCTCTTTGGGGCAGTCTGTCACTCTGTGTGTGTACAGTGCCTGGCACAACAGGATCCTGACCTGTGCTTGGGGCCTCTAGATGCTATTGTCATGACAATCTACACGGCTTGGATGGGATGGTGCTGCCCATGGGATGCTAAAGAGTGGGAGTGGGGCTCATTCCTGTTCCTGGGGCAGGGAAAGAATTGTCCAGGGATGATGAAGTGGGGTATGGAACCTGGAGCAGGGAGGAACCAGTGGGTGTCTCCTGCCCAGCTCGCGGGAGTGTTATGTGGTGACGGGGCTGGGCCTTTCCCATTTTCTGTCCCTCTCTGAGGGATAGTTAATCCCATGATAGGCCTGGAATGGCAGGAAATCCCCAGACAAGCCTCCATCCTATTGCTCTCCAGACACAAACAGGCAAGTGGCTAGTGGTCTCTCTATTCAATCCCATCCCACTGGCAATAGCAGCCTTTGGGGAGGTATTCAGAACAGGGACTTGACGGCGGAGATTTTCCAAAGCACCCAAAGGATTTAGGAGCAAAGCCCACCAAAAGGCAATGGTGCACAGGCTCCTAATCCCCCTAAACATTTTTGAAGCTCTGCCCCACAGTTCATCACAGCTCCCTCTCTTCACATGGGGGGTAAGAGGGATCCCTGCCCACTGTGCACCCCAGCAAACTCATATAGGGTGAGACAACTGAACCCAAAGGAAGAAAAGCCTCCCCCCAGTCCCTTGCTGGCAGCACAGACTGTGCAACTTCTCACTGGCACGGTCCCAGAGCGGGGTGGGTGCCTCAGTGGAGAGCCGGCCTGCCCAGAGCAAGAGCCCATCAGAACCCCTTCATGCCCAGCCTCTTCCGCAAGCATTCGACAGCCACCAAACCGCGCTGGGAAAGGCTGCTGGGAGCTAGTGTCATGAACAGCCCCCCTGAACAGCAGGTCCTGGTCCCCAGCGGGGCCAGTGGGCACAGCTCCGTGGACTTGGACCGAGCGAGGCAGAATGATCCCAGCTGAGGGCCCATCAGCCTGTGTGTGCCAGTCCGAGTTAAAGGGGCACCTGCCAGCTGTCTGTCTTTCTGTCAATCTGTCTTTAGTTATTTATTCTTCTCCAAAATGTGTGGATTAGGTGGGTGTTCTGAATCCCCTCCCAAGCAGCAGCCTGGCAGGGCTTAGGCAGGCACAGCTTCTAGGCCCAGGGTGCTGCCACCCACAGGCTCCCCAGAAGCCTCAGGGGCACCCTGGAAGACAAAGAGGTGCTTAGGCGGGAAGCCTGGGAAAGGGGAAGTAGCTGAGCTGGGAGCCCTCCTCCTATAAGGAAATACTTTTTCACACACTTTTTCCTCATTAGCCTGTGGAACTCACTGCCACAGGAAGTCATTGCAGCAAAGAACTCAGCAAGATTCAAAGAGGGATGGGATATTTACATGGAGAACAAGAATATCCAGAGTTAGCATCTGTGACCACAGTTGCCAGGTACAGGGTCCTTGAAATAGAGGGTGGGCCTCATGGCCCAGGTTCCCCTACTGGCCACTGGGGACGTGGCACCATCAGAACAGTGCTGGAGAAGACTGCCTGAGACTGTTTATGCGGAAGGACTTTGGGTAACCCCCTGAAGGGGACACCATGTAGTGACCTGGAGGGAGGAGGCGGCTGCGGTTCCTGGAGCGAGAGGGGCCACATGGTGAGACAGGATGGATGAGACTGCCAGAGGAGAGTGCAATGCTTGGCAGAGCTAATCCCCAGGACGGTGAGGAGGAGGCGCCACCAGCAGTGAGTCCACTCTGCTTCCCTCAGCCCTTGTTGCTCCATCCCTGGACTCCTTCCTACTGCTTCTGGCCTAGTTGGGCCTCGGGTCTGAGTCAGTCTGGTGAGTCCTGTGTTCCCTAGGGACCCACCCACACTGCTGTTGGACTCCCTCCTGCCTTAGGACATTGGCCTCAAGCACTTCAGCGCAGGCTGCCACAAGCCCTTGAGAAGTCACTGGCCTGCTGGCCGGGCTGGCACCCAACATCAGCACCATCCACCCACCACAGGTTTCTCATCACCCCAGCTCCTGAAGTCCTGTGCCTGCAGCAGAAGCAGCTCAACTTTTGTTTGAAAGAAAGGAAGTTTCTAGCCCTTGTGCTTGCAGAGAAAAGCTAGAAGCCAGGGCTCTGATGGCTCGGAAACCAGATCAAACAGAAACCCCTCACCATAGCCAATCCTGTGACTTTCTGGAGCCTGAGTCCTGATTTCGGAACGTCCAGGGCTGGCCATGTGTCTGTGTGTCAGAGCAAGAGCTGGGGGCGTCTCTTCATGCTGCCTGTGCTCTGGTCCTTCCTTGTTCTCTTTTCCGTGCATGGTTGTGGGAATGGGCTTGTAATTGCACAGCTGGTGGGGAGCGGCTGCTCTCCATGTACATGGCTGTATCCACACATGAACACAAGGGGATCTGTCTGTGTGTGGCCGGGGGGATCTGCCACTCTCATTAGGAGCGCTTGTCCCATTAGAGCCTGGGCCTTCCGTGCTGGCAGAAGCCGGCACACAGCGTCCCCGCTGAAGACAGGGAGAGGGCATGTGGGAGCTCGTGAGTGGCAGCAATATCATCCCGCAGCGTGCTCCATACTCATCACATTCAGAGCAGTCACAAGCTGGCCACAAAGAACTGCAGAACAGGGTAAATCAGCCACGTCAGTCTGTTCTCAGGACCGTCAGCCCAGCTCCGGTCAGATCAGAATTTGAATCCCAGGACCACCAATCTCCCCGCAGCATCCACGGGCGTGAACTGAGGGCCACTGCCACTCTGGGCTGCGTCTGAACTGCTGGCCTGGAAATTACCGGCTCCTGCTCCCCTTTACCAAATCCTGTGAGCCTCTGAGTGCTCCCAAAAGGAACATTCCTGCTGGGAGGGCAGAGCTCGTGGGACACAGTGCAGGAGCCAAACGCGGGTGCGAAGGGAATGATCAGAACACATCTCACTTGGTGGAGAAATTTGCCTTATGGGTGAAATGAATAGGGACTATTTAACTCCCTAATCATAGACATGTTTCCCATTCAAAGCATTGCACCAACATTAAGTACATCCTCTCAACAACCCAATCACGTAAATATCTTGATCTCCATTTTAGATGGGGAAACTGAGGCACAGAGCAGTGACGTGACCCGCCCAACATAACACAGCAAGCTAGTGGCAAAATGGGGCACAGAACTATGAATTCTGCCCCTGCATTTAGACCACTAGACCATGCTGCCTCTCAGCAAGTCTATATTTATCCCCGTGGGCAGATCCATGCCATTGCACATATGTGCTTGGCTGGATCATGCTACAAATCCCTTGCTGAGATCAGCAGGTTGCTCTTGATCCGGAAAGTTACTGACAGCTTTTAGCCAGCATGAATGTACTGTCTAGTGTGGCTACATCCCTGTACCAGGAAGAATTTCAGTTACATTCATGTTTGAGGACTGGTGGTTTGGTGGAAAATTCTCCGCAGGCAGAGAGGGCCAGCACTAGGCTCAGGCACCACTTTAATCCCATCAAACCCCTCACAATAGGGTTCAAATGGGTCTTTATCCTGTACAGGGGGGACTTGCCCCCTTGGTGAAAGTCTATAAGGGGAGCTTCCACATGGACGAGGCACCACGCACAGTTCCTTTGTCTGCATATTGGATAATGATGGCTGAAGAAGTACCTTTTCTGCTAGAAATGGGTGGGCGTGTGTGTAGTGTACAAAAGGCCAAGCCCACATCCATCCATCTGTCCATCCATCCATTCATCAGCATGGAAGTCTTTGCCCTTTCTTTGGCAGGAGTGACTAAGCTGCTGCTGGTAAATCCCAGCCCGTGCGGGAACAAACAAAGGGGCCCCCAAAGGTGTCCGAGGCACAAGGGAGATGGTGATCGATTTGCCCGGCAAAGAAGGCGTACAGCCAAGAGCCTCCAAGCTGCTTTATGAAGCCCAATGGGCAGGCTGTAGAACGGTTTAAGTAAATAAATAGCCAGGGAGCTTTACAGGGATTGACAGAAAAGACCTGATTTTGGTCTCAGAAATGCACGAGAATGCTTGAGATCTTTTGAGGGATGGAGCTGGGTTATTTAAGGAGATGTTCCTGCTTGGAGGGGCTCATCCCGCAGCTCCATTACGCGCAGCATCGGCTCCAAAGGGCCGTGATGCAAACCAGCAAAGCAAGAGCCATCACTCAGGTCACCACCTGGCTTACAGGGGTGGTGGTGTGGGGGGGTTGAGCATGTAAAGGCGTAGGAGGAGAGGCTGGCCATGGGGAAGGATCCCATGGACAGTCCGGGTCTCTGATCTCCTGGTGTTAGAGTGGTGTCATTCCATTGATTCCAGTGATGTTACTCCTGACAGTGGCAGGGTCATGAGAGCACAGTCAGGCTCTAGTCCCTCCAGTGGTCCAGCGCAGTATCTTGGGAGGGTTCCAGCATTTCACTCCATGGACAGTCTGTGCCATGCCTTTCATGGTGACGCAGGAGCTTGGGTCACAGGTAAGGGTATGTGCAACAGGCACTTCCCCCCCCCGTCCCTGTGTGGCTAGAACTAAGAAGAGTTGCAAGGAGGAGAGGCTGGAGGCCTGCAGGAGAGGAAGCAGCAAGGGGTCCTGGAGGCAGACTCAGTTGATCTTCAGGCTCAGTTTAGATGAGTCTCTGGTGCTTCTGTGTGCTCCCCGCAGCCTCTCTGGCTGGGAACCTGGGCTCTGGAGATCCAGAGAAGAGGCTTTCCCTGCCAGGCATCTGGCATTGCCTTGCTTGGACTGACTTGGAGAAGGCAAGAGGAGAGGGGCACTTTGGCATCTCCTTGCAGCAGGAGGTGCTCCTATGCTGGGAAAGGCTCTCAATTCACATGCCTGTTCCTTGGTGATCCGTTCCCTTGGTAAAGCAATGGCTCCTCCCAGCGTAGTCAGATGAAGCGCAGGAGAAGGTAAGACCTGATCTTCCTGTCTAAGTTGCCCCCCGACCAGTTTTTCTTCTCTGAATTCCTTTTCTCTCATAGTGCTGTCAGGAGGGACTTGGAGACACAAACAATTGGCAGCAGAATTCACAGAGCTGCCAGCACCTGGCTCAGGCCCCACACAGCATTGACAGATGCGCTAGCCACAGTGCTTGCTCTTCCAGTTGAATTTCACCAGATCACAATAATGCCTCCCCATGGGTCCTCCCAGCCACTGCTCCTCTTCCTTCCCGGCCTGTGCTGTTTGGTGCTAGAGGATGCTCCTCCTCCTGCATGTAATCAACACTTCTCACACTCACTGCAGTTCTTAGCAAGCTACAGATGAACTGCTTGGGATCGAGGAAGGCTCAATTAACCTGAAATCTTAGGCATGCCTTCTAATCACAGGCATGCGCCAGTGGTGTGGGGTCTTTGGCAAACAGCCGTCTGTTCCATGGGAAATGCATCCTGACCTCAGGATTTTCTAGAGTCTCACTGCATGGGCCTGCTTTATTTATCTAGCTGTGCTGGTGTAACTTTTGGATGGGCTAGAGCTGTGGTTTTCAAACTGCGGGTCGCGACCCAGTAGTGGGTTGTGGAATGAAGGCACTGGGTCGCGGCGGCTCTGGTCAGCACCATTGACCAGGCTGTTAAAAGTCCCATCGGTGGTGCTGCCCGGCTAAGGCAGGCTAGTTCCTACCTGTTCTGACACCACGCTGCGCCCTGGAAGCGGCCAGCAGCAGGTCTGGCTCCTAGGTGGGGGGGCCACGGAGCTCCACGCGCTGCCTTCGCCCCAACCATTGGCTTCCCGGCCAATGGGAGCTGGGGGGGGGGGGGCTGTGCCTGCAGACAAGAGCCACGTGGAGCCGCTTGTGTGCCCCTGCCTAGGAGCCAGACCTGCTGCTCGCCACTTCTGGGGCACAGAAAAGTCCGTGGTGCCAGGATAGGCAGGATGCCTGCCTTAGCACCCCAGCTGCGCCGCTCACTGGAAGCCACCCGAGGTAAGCCTGCACCCCAACCCCACACCCCAATCCCCTGCCCCAGCCCTGAGCCCCCCCAACCCAGAGCCCCTTCCTGCACCCAAACCCCTCATCTCCGGCCCCACCCCAGAGCCTGCACCCCCAGCCCAGAGTCCTGAACCCCTCCCACACCCCAACCCCCTGCCCCAGCCCAGAGCCTCCTCCCACACCCTGAACCCCTCATTCTTGGCCCCACCCTGCAGCACTCACGCCTGCACCCCAACCCTCTGCCCCACCCCTGAGCCCCTCCCATACCCCAAACGCCTCATTCCCAGCTCTGTTGGATCGCGGGCATCAACAATTTTCTTCAACTGGGTCACCAGAAAAAAAGTTTGAAAACCACTGGGCTACAGTTCACTGCATTGCCCTTCTCCAGAGTCTAAAAAAACCCAACTCCTCCCCTAGAAAAGCAGCCGGAGACCCAGAATTCAGTCTCTAAGGTTTTTCAGCAAGGATTGCTCAGGGTCAACCTCCCCATGTCCAAATCCCAAAAGTAACAAAAGAAATGAATTTAAGTAAACTCTTATGATAAAGAAGCAAACAACAGTAATATAATTTTTACAAAATAACATGGCTATTGTATAGTCCACAGACATTATCTTCACAGTTATACATAAACATAAATAAAGAAAACAAATTAAAATCTGAACAGGTCAGCCCCCACAGAAACACAGTGAGAAGAAACAGAGTTCCCAGAAGCTTAGGTTGAGTTCTCCTAAGTCTCAGTTAGAGTCTTTGATCACCAAATCTAGACTGCTGAGTCAAAAACAATATCTTCCCTCCACTTGCTTGTAGGACTCTTCACCTGGAATCCAGGCAGACTCTTCCTCTGCTGAAATCGCTGCTAGCCAGTCAGCTAACTGATTAACCAACCACTCAGTTAAGTGTATAGATTTTAAAAAAACCTGCTGCTAGATGCTTCAGAGTTAGGGAAACCAGCCTGCTTTCTGCTCCCCCGGGGCTCAGCTTCCCCCAGTCCACACGGGGCACACGGCCTTGTGCAAAGCAGCTGCCCTGACTAGTTGTCCTCCTGGAGTCTGACCCCTGACAGAGAACCTATTGGAGCTGACCCCAAACTACCACACCCAATTCCAGAAATTTATGGATGTGGAGGGCTAAATCTGCCTAGCAACATTGACCCAGACACAAATCACTCCTCCCTTCCCCCCCACCCCTCCGAACGGGTCTCTTAAAGAGTCTCCCCATTAGGTGCATAGGTTACACTGTCAAAATTGATATTTATTACATGTAAGAGGTCACTATAGGTTTAATAATTTGAAGAAGCAGCTTTGAGAATATTCAGAAGCTGTCCAAAGATTGGAGGGGGAAAAAAGTCACCCAAGAGACGGAAGAAGTGAGAAGCACTAGAGCTGGGCTGTGAAGTTTGTGCCAAGATTCAATCTTTGCCGGCTGCTGGCGTCTGACTGATGGCGTGGCCAATTGCAGAGATGGGCTTGAGATGAAGTCCAGATCCAGATGTAAACCCTTGCATAAGTGGGAGGTATTTGGATGTGGGACTTTGGTTCAGGCTCATCTCTAATATTCACCCAACTGAAACCGCCTTCAAATTCAGCTCTGCTCTGAAAAGGGACTGTGTGAAAACTGTGTGGGATTCAGGGTTACTATCCCTCTCTGACTTCCCAACCTCAGGCCTGATTTCCCACTGCCCTGCACCTCAGGTAGTTATATACAGCAGTGCAGTGTGCACACAAGAGGCTGCTGTGCTGCTCTGGTAGCGATTTACACCAGCTAGTGACTAAATACTGTGCAGACCAGTGGAGAATCGGGCCCTGTGTCCGCTCAGGTTACAGGCAAACAGATGTATTTTCCAAACTGCCACACCTGCAAGCTCAGCCTGGGATCTGAGAGTCAAGCTGGAGAGTCAAACTTTTTTACTGGCGACCCCTTTCAAACAGCAGGCCTCTGAGTGCTACCCCCCTAATAAATTAAATGTACTTTTAAATATATTTAACTCCATTATAAATGCTGGAGGCAAAGTGGGGTTTGGGGTGGAGGTTGACAGCTTATGACCCCACATGTAATAACCCCGCTACCCTCTGAGGGGTCCCGACCCCCAGTTTGAGAATCCCTGAGCTGGAGGCAGCAGTAGCAATGACAAATGTTCTGTTAATTAAAGGCCAGCCCTAGGAAGGAACTGACATGCTGGATACATCAGTCTGGAGCAGGAGGAGGTGTGTGGGATTGACACAACAATCCTGGCCTTTTGAAACTCAGAAGCCACTACAGTGATTTGAAAAAAAAATTGCTTTAAAACTATTGGTGGGCTGAGCCCTCTTCTAGCGCCCCTAGCCTAGGGCAAAGGAATTGGTTTCCAGAAAAAGTCAGTTTCTATTTTTAAATGAAAGTACTGACAACGCTTTAACTACACCAGGCTTGGTTTTGCTCTCCCTTCTACTGGTGTAAATCAGGAGCAGCCCCATTCACACCAATGGAGCTTTAATAGTGTAAAATGGGTATGAGGGAGGTAAGAATCAAGCCCATTATTTCTCAATGCAATGCTTTAACGCAGGCCTCTAACTGTACAAGTCCCACCTGAGCCCTGCCAGCATGTCACAGGTGTACAGCACACGAGCAGGAGACACCTGGGAGTTTATTACATGTCACCTAGTTTATTACATGTCACCTCCCATGCTGCATCTGTTACAGATTTGTCTTCCTTTGTTCACTTAAAGTGCACTGTGGCTAGCCGCGGTCTGCCTTGCAATTGCTGTAAACAGGTATGTAAAGTGCAATGTTAGACAAAGCTGTTGCTCAGCACTAGGGCCAAGAGCTCCACTGGCCCCATATGGCTGGTCCTTCTGACATTCCTATTGCAGGCTGGTGTCAGATGTTTAGTGGCAGCATTGCAGCTGCTAGCTCTGGGACGTATAGATCTATTATGCAAGCGTCAGCATATGGCTGCACCATTCCATCTCCTGAGACCCTGGGCCTTCATCATCCTGATCCTGAGAAATCCTGACCAGACCGGGCCAGAGTGACGGACCCAGATGCCATCACCAGGGGCGGCTCTAGGCACCAGCAAAGGAAGCACGTGCTTGGGGCAGCCCATTTGCAGGAGCGGCAGGGATCCAGCATGGCAGCTGAGAACCAACAGGGGCCCCTGGGAGCTGTACTTTGTTGGTTAGCTCCCTGCCTATAGAGCCAGCCCTGGAGCAGGGAAAGAACTACATTTCCCAGCATTCCCTTGGCCACTACCAACAGGAAAGAGGGGGAGGGAGTGAGGAAGCTGAGACCTCATGCTGTAGCCTGCTGTGAATGGAGAGCTGCGCTGTGAGTAGGGATTCCATATTTTAACATTCAAATAATAGGACACTCCACGGGGAGGGAGGGTAGCCCTACCCTGCCCCATCCACTCCCTCCGACTGCCCCCCACAGAAACCCCAACCGATCCAACCCCCCTGCTCCCTGTCCCCTGATCACCCCCTCCCGGGACCACTGCCCCAACTGCCCCGCAGGACCCCACCCCCTATCTAAGCCCCACTGGTCCTTGTACCCAACTTCCCCCTTCCTGAGACCCCCCCGCAACTTCCCCTCTAGGACCCCACCCCCTACCTGTCCCCTGACAACCCCCTGGGACTCTCATTACTATCCAACTGCTGCCTGTCCCCTAACTGCCCCCCCAAACCCCTGACCCATCTAACCCCCCCTTTCTCCCTGCCCCTGACTGCCCCCTCCAACCTCCGCCCCATCCAACCCCCCCTGCTCCCTGTCCCTTTACTACCCCCCCCGGAACCTCCTACCCCTTCTCCAACCCCCCAACCCCCTTACCGTGCCACTCCGACCAGCGTGTCTGGCTTCGTGCAGCGGCAGACACGCTGCTGCATACATGCTGCCATGCTCCCCTGCGGAGCCACAGGCTCCCCCTCCCGCCCAGCACCTGCCTTTCAGATTTGAACACCTCAAAATTCAGGAGTGCTCAAGCTCAGTTTGGGCAGCTGTTACTTCATTTCTGCCAAATCAAATATACTGATCCACTGTAACTTGCTGTAGAAAAAGTAGGATAAAATTGAGCAAGAAATGCTTCTCAGTGGTTATTAGGACTGGAATTGCTATTTTCAACAGCCATTGCCGTTTGTTTGTTTGTTTGTTTAAAAGGAAGACAGTGATATTGCACTGGGAAATTCCCCATAGAAAGAAAGAGTGGAACAAAAGAATAATAAAGGCACCTCAGCTTTTCCTCATTTATGTAGGACAGTCTTATAATATGCATCCAGATATCCTCCAATCACACAAGCTGAAAATTGATCCACTTTACTGCAGTTCTGTAACCATGTGGGAACCAATCCTGTCTGTGTTCTGTGCACATCTAAAATTCCTGCTGAATGACCTGCCGTGGGACCGAGTTACCAGTGACCCAGGTCTGCGGCGGAAGGAGGGTGCAGGTGGAGTGGGTGATCCCAGGGCTGGGGCAGCAGGAGGTGTGTGGGTGGGTGGGTGGAGCAATGGTGGGGGGGTAGGGGGAACCCAGAGCTGGGGCAGCAGGGTGTGTGTGTGGGAGAGCCGAGGGCTGGGGCAGCAAGGGGGTGCGGGTGAGGGAGGTGAGAGCCCAGGGCTGGGGCGACAGGGGGGTGTGGGTCAGGGGGGTGAGAGCCCAGGGCTGGAGAGGCAGGGGGGTGTGGGTGGTGGGGGAGAGCCCAGGGCTGGGGTGGGAGGGGGATGCGGCAAGGAGCCCAGGGCTGGGATGGGGGACAGCCAACATTTTTTTTGCTTGGGGCGGCAAAAAACCTAGAGCCGGCCCTGATGGGGCTAAATACATGCTGGTGTACGGAGTGCTGGCCGCAGGTTACTCTGGATCTGGGGGAGCCAGTCTCAGCTTGTCTCTGGGACCCTACACTGCAAAGTAAAGAAAGATCTTCTTTGTGGCGAAGGAGGCCATGAAATTAAAGATAGGACCCTCCTTCTCAGCATTGTAAAATGCCACCAGCGCTACCCTAACTCTGGGGTGGCTTACACATATGAACCCGAACCCTAACGCCAAGTGGCCTACCCATAGGTACCCTAACCTTAGGGCAGGGAGCCCTACCCATATAAACCCTAACCCTGGAGTGGAGAGCCCTTTCAATAGGGTGGAGAGCCCTTTCAATCCTAGGCGGGGAGCCCAACCCATACCAACCCTAATCATACGGTGGGGAGCTCAACCCATAGGAACTCTACCCCTAACTCCAAGTAGCCTACTCATAGGAACTGTAATCCTAACTCCAAGTGACCTATCCATAGATACCCTAACCCTAAACTGGGGAACCGTACCCATAGGAACCCTAACCCAAGGACGGGGATCCCTACAGAAAAGAACCCTAAAACTAGGGTGGGGAGCCATACCCATTGGGGGTATGGCTCCCTGACCTAGGGTTAGGGTTCCTATGGATATGGCTTTCCACACTAGGATTAGGGTTCCTGTGAGTAGGGGTCCCCACTATAGTGTTAGGGTTCCTACGGTTTGGGCTCTCCAGGCTAGGGTTAGTGTTTCTCTGGCTAGGGCTCCCCTCCCTAGTGTTAGGGTTCTTGTGTTTCGGACTCTCTGACCTAGGGTTAGGGTTCCCATGGCTAGGGCTCCCTGCCCTAGTTTTAGTATTCCTATGGGTATGGCTCCCTGACCTAGCATTAGGGTTCCTATAAGTAGGCCAGTTGGAGTTATGATTAGGGTTGCTAAGGGTAAGGCACCCCACCCTGTTAGGGTAAGGCACCCCACCCTGTTATGCTTATAAGAAGCACACGGGATCTGTTTCAGGGGAAAAGGCAATACGCCGCATTTATTAAAGATACAACAATTAGCATATGTATTTAATCACCCCCCCCCACACACACACATACACATGCACCCCACCCCCCGCCAGGGGATGTTATAGTTACCAGTCCAGAGTCTGGATCAATCTAGTGGCCAGCTAGGTTGGTCACGGGTAGGTAGGAGCCAGGTTCTGTTGGTCACGACATGATGCCCCAGGGAAGTCTTGGCAGCACAAACCCAAAGTTTCATGGCAAGACACCCTGTTTATACAGTGATTTTCCTTCATTGGGACCAATGAGTTTTGCACCGTCATGCTGTAATCCAGGGGTCTCAAACATGCGGCCCGTGGGCTGGGTATTTTCTGCGGTCTGCAAGCTCCTTGTGGCCCCCCACCCTCCCGAACGTTTACCTAGAGCGTCTTCAGCCCGATGCGCACCGGGGGAAGGGCAGGCTCCCTGCCTGCCCGCCCTGCCCCCGTGCCACCCCGGGAAGTGTCCAGAACTTGGGGAAGGGGGCGCACAGGGGTCTGTGTGTTGCTCTTGCTTCAGGCAGCGCCCCCTGCAGCTGCCATTGGCCGCAGTTCCCCATTCCCGGCCAATGGGGATGCTGAGGCGGTGCCTGAAGCAACAGCAACACACAGACCCATGTGTCCCGCCTCCCCCAGGTTCCGGACGCTTCCGGAGCGGTGCGGTGCAGTGCAGCAGGGAGCCTGACCTGCCCCCGCTGCGCGCTGGACCAGAGCCCGCCCCCTGAAACCCTTTTGCACCCTAATCCCCTGCCCTGAACCCCCTGCCACACCCTGCACCCCGCACCCCTCCTGCACCCGACCCCCTGCCCTGAGTCCCTGCCACACCCCGCACCCCTTCTGCACCCCGACCCCCTGCCCTAAGCCCCCTGCCGCACCCTGCACCCTGACCCCCTGCTGAACTGAAGATGGCAAACCCAATTGCCTGGGCATTGAAACCTAGCAACAAATGACCCAGAGGGAGCTGCTGTCCTGGAGTCATTCAGCCCGGGACAGGGACTTGAACTCTGCATTTCGGGACTGTCCCGCCCAATTTGGGACAGGTCGTCACCCTGGTTAATTAGTCAATGCTCTGAATGTCACTGCAAATGCTTGGTGAGGTGCCTTAATCCCTGAAGTGTACACAAGTCTCCATCAGGAGTCTATCTCAGCTGGATTCGCTGAACACTGCTCCTGGTGTGAAGCAGGAGTGCTGAAGGCCCAGAGGTCCAGTCACAGGAGGCAGTGAAGCCGTGTGTCTTACCCTGCAGGAAGAGTGAGACCTCTAGTGGGTCTGGCACATCAAAGGGCTTCCTGAGAGACTGTTCCAAAGCCAGAGTGTAGCACCAATCGTATGGATCCATGGCAGTAGGTGAGGTGACATCAGGGCAGATCTGTGCCGTGACCCCTGCTTGCTGCAACAGGAGGCGATCTGAAGGATCCGTTCATGTATTCCCAGCCGTGGGCTCTCTGCCGACCCCTTTGGCTCCTCTTCCTCCCAAGGAACCACCTTGGGATGGGTTTCTGCCATTGCCCCTCCCCCCCCTCATTGCATCCCTCCATCCTGGCACCAGGATCTCAGTTGGGATTCTCCATTCCCTCATCCCCTCCCTGAATTTCCATCATGGAGCTGGATGTCTGGGCTTGGTCTGGGTCTGTCTTCTCCGTGGCGTGCTGCTTTGGGAAGACTGGTTGCTCTAGAGTTTTGGTGCCCGACCTCAACCTCATGCAAAGGGCTGCCCTACTCTAGCCTGGCTATTTTGTTGCCACAAAGCTGGAAAAAAAATGCATGTTGGACTCCCTGGCTTTGCAGGCTGAACCCTTTTTGTGCCTGTTCCCCCTCAGGCAGAAAAGAAAAGAAAAGAAACGTCCCTGGCTTTGCAGGCTGCCAAAAGAAAAAATGTGTCCTTTTAAAATCCTGAGGTCTGTGCTTGTGGTTCAAAATGATCCCACCACTCTGCCACCATGTCATGGCTGATTCCCCACTCTGGCACTTCAAGTGCAGAAGGTGGGGGCCCGCGAGGATTCTAAAAATTAATACTGGCCACTCCAGGCTTGTATTAAACTCCCAAGGTTACAGCTTCTCTCTGAACTTGGATAGGTAGATGCTGCCACCACCCAAATGCAAAAAAAAAAAAAAACCTTCTGAGAGCCCAGAAAGGCACATTTGGGAATTCCTTCCTGTGTGGTACCCTCAGGCCCTTTCACCCCCCTTCCCCAGGGAAGAGCTGAGAAAAAAAACAAAGGAAATCAGCTGTTGCCACCAGCTAATTAAACAACATACGCACAAACCTCTTAGGGACACAAACATCCAATCCTGGTCTTAAAAAAAGGTAAATTTTATTAAAAACAAAAAGAAAGAAAAATACATCTGGAACTTATGCTTTTTGCTAGGTTTTAAATAAACAATTACAAGGATTAAGCATCAAGATAGCTTCTTGAGGTCCAGCTTACGGGTTACAGGCAAAACAAAAGCACCTTGGGTTAGCACAGAGGAGTCACAAGCCATAAAGAAACAAAAGAGATAAACCTAATAGCGTCTTCCTAGACATTTCCTGATCTACTTACATATCTGGGGTTTCAAAAGAGTAGTTTCTAGGTATGATCTGATGATTTTCATACCTGGCACAAGCTTTTACAGCCTAGATCCAGCCCTGTCCCTGCTTTCCGGGAGAACAAACACAGACAAAAGGAAAGTTTTTTCCCAATTTTAAAAGGTTCTAGCCTTCCCATGGGCTCTTTTGGTCAGGTGCTCACTCTCTTCCTTTAACCTAGGGACTTTTTAACCCTTTACAGATAAAGCAAGTAGAGAACAGCTACAAACAGGGATTTTATAGCTAAGTGGCTGGCTGGGTGTCCATAAAAGGGAGATACCCCCGCCTTCATTTATCACATGTGCCTAGGGGGCAATGCAGTCATAAATACTGATACGTTCACTTGAAAAGCAGACCTGGCCGTTCTGAAGTTGGGAGACCTTCCTCAGCCACCAGCCTCTGCCCTTCCCTGAATATGACCGTGAACATGACACTCTTCAACTGAGGGTTTACAATAAAATTGTATGTAAAGCGCGGAGGGAAATGTCTCTCCAGATACTCTGGATTAGATAAAGCATTAAAAGAAGGCAATAAATCAAAGCTCCAAAACAGCCCCGCTAGCCGCCCAGGAACAACCCTCAACCCTCCCCTGTAACTCTATCAAATAAAGAAGGACCTGTTAGGCTCTGGTGAAGGGGCTGATCCCCTCTCTTGTACCGGGGAACCAGTCAGGGCCTTTCTGATTAGAAGCCAGGGCAGAGAGCTCTGGAGGACGGCGGATATTGGTTGGGTTAGAGCACATGCAGTGGGAGTATGCCAGCTGCTGCACCACTTCATAGGGCTGCCTGCCCTGCAGGGGCAGCTCCAGGCACCAGCGCAGCAAGCGCAGGCAGTCTTCAGTGGCAATTCAGCGGCAGGTACGTCGAAGGCACGGGACCGTCAGATCGCCCGCAGAAACACCGCCGAATCCACGTGACCAGGTCTGAGTGGGGTATAATGAGTTCTATACATGTACTGGAAATTCTCCCCCTGAAATATGTTGAGGGGTCAGACTTGATAAACCAGTTTGGCTTAGAGATAGAGAAGAAGTTCCTGTTTGTTTCATGTTCATAGAACCATAGCCTAATAGCCAAGGCAGGAGGGGAGAAGAAAGTGTACCAGGGCAAGTGCAGGGGTAGGATCTGGTCAAGTGCCCAGCTCTCTCCCAGGTTTGTGGGTGAGAGCTAGGACAGGTCTCTGTTGGATAAAGAACAACGCCCTGCTCCTTACAATCCTCTGTGTCCATGGGAGAGAAGGGATGAATCCCTCCTTGAGAATCTCAGCAGCTTCCTAGGAAGGAGCCAGTGCTCTTCTCAGAGGGCCTTCTCCTGGACCTCACAGAGGTCTGATGCTCTCACTCCACAAGCCTGCCTGGGGCGTTGGAGTTAGTGCTCAACAGAATCAGGAAGAGCCCTGTTGTCGAGCACCAGTGCCTTCCCTCTATCCCTGAAGGTGGAAGGGTCCCAACGCTGCCCTGCACTCACTGCTCTGACCATGGATGGCTCTCAGGTAGGAGGACACAATGGAAACGTGGATCATCCAGTCTCTCATTTCCAGGCCTCCCCAGGGCTAAGGTAAAATTCCTGCTCCCCCTGACCATTATGCTCACCTCCAAGATATGCTGGTGATTGTCTGTGCTGGGGGTTGCTGTCAGCAAGCTCTTCAGTATGGCATCCATGTCTCTGGGCAGGCCTTCTTCAGAGCCTGCCAGCGGAGGGAGACCATGGGTCAGGGTTATGGAACCTGGGGCTACACCTGCAAGGATGACAGCTGGCTCTGCAGTCCTTGCCCACAGCAGCTCTCTGCAGAGGGCCTGGTGCACAGCAGGTAGGGAACAGCCAAGCTGCTAGGGATGGGAGCTGGGCTTCCTGGCAGAGTCCAGCATCTGCAAGGAAGGGATTCCCCACAGAGGGGCAACATAATCTCCCGCAGAGGGGGAGTCTCCCCCTGACACTTGATTAAATCCTATGGCCTGTTCCCACCTCTGCCCACCCCACCCCCAAATCGGAGCAGCTCCAGCTACCGAAGAGAGCAAAAACCAGAGGCCTTCCTGGCCCTTGGGACAGAGGAGTAGGTTGATGATCTACCTGGAGATGAATTTTGGTCTTCCCCATGCCTATGCTCTATACTCCCTTCAGGACAGTGCACAGGAACCCACCATGGACTGCTCCACCCTTATGTTTGTCCCTACTTCAGTCGGCTTCATCTCTGTACCAACCGTTTCCTCCTTCACCTCCCTGCAGCACCCGACAGGGTGTGTGTGTGGAGGGTCAGCATGGTCCCCTTAAAAGCCCAGTCACCACTTAACCAGGACAAGAAGAACTTGACTCCAGCCAAGCTCATTCTCTGCTCTGCCTCTGCCTCCCCAAGAGGAACACTCCTAACCCACAGCCCCTGCAGCAGCAGATCCTACAGCCAGTTGGAGCCAGCCCGCCTCACCCCTCCTGGTGTTGGGAGGGGAACAGGAGAAAGGACAAAAGAAGGAAGAGATGAAGAGAAAGGAAGGAGGGATGGAGGAAAAGGTAAAACGAAAAGGACAAACCCTAATGTCCCCAGTGATTGTATGGGACAAAATCCCAGGTGGGGAATACAATTCTGCCACCTTAAACTAGTGTTTTCCATGCCTAGAATTCGGCTGGCACCAGATGGATCAGACTGAACTGGTTCCAAACCTCTCAGAGGCTCTTACCTTGTAAACAGGGACGTCTGTTTTCTAGTAAAATCAGTAAAAGGAAAGGAGAAAACTTGAAAGAGGCTCCTCCTCGCACTCACGTACGTGAACCCTAATACTCTCCCAGTCCTCAAAGAGAGACCTCGAGAAAGCGAGTTGCTGAAGCAAAGCCACAGGGGTCTCTGAGGTTTCCCTGGCCCTGCGCCCCTATCTTGCCTGGCTGATGTCGGCATCTGTCTGTGAGGTCACCACCTCCCCACCACCTTTGACCAATAGGCTGAGGTCCCGCAAAAGGCCTTTGTGATGTCACTGCCACACACACCCCTCCCCTGAAGTGCTAATGTCCTGCTGCTGGCCAGACACTTTGAAGGTTTGAGCTTGTCATAACTATAAAGGGAAGGGTAACAGCCCTCCTGTGTACAGGACTATAAAATCCCTCCTGGCCAGAGACTCCAAAATCTTTTTACCTGTAAAGGGTTAAGAAGCTCAGGTAACCTGGCTGACACCTGACCCAAAGGACCAATAAGGGGACAAGATACTTTCAAATCTTGGTGGGGGGAAGGCTTTTGTTTGTGCTCTTTGTTTTTGGGGGTTGTTCGCTCTTGGGACTGAGAGGGACCAGACATCAATCCAGGTTCTCCAAATCTTTCTGAACAAGTCTCTCATATTTCCAACTTGTAAGTAAACAGCCAGGCAAGGCGTGTTAGTTTTTAATCTTTGTTTTCTCAACTTGTAAATGTACCTTTTTGCTAGAGTGTTTATCTCTGTTTGCTGTAACTTTGAACCTAAGGCTAGAGGGGATTCCTCTGGACTCTTTAAGTTTGATTACCCTGTAAAGTTATTTTCCATCCTGATTTTACAGAGATGATTTTTACCTTTTTCTTCAATTTAAAGCCTTCTTTTTAAGAACCTGATTGATATTTCCTTGTTTTTAGATCCAAGGGGGTTGGATCTGTAATCACCAGGGAATTGGTGAAGAGTCTCTCAAGGCTACCCAGGGAAGGGAATTAGCATCTTGGGAGTGGTGGCAGCGGACCAGATCTAAGCTGGTAGTTAAGCTTAGAAGCTTTCATGCAGGCCCCCACATTTGTACCCTAAAGGTCAGAGTGGGGAAGCAGCCTTGACAGACCTACTCTCTGTGGATCACTCCACTCACTGCGTGTTCATTCTAGGAAGCAAGCCGGCTAGACAGTAAAACATAAGAGGCTGCTCCCAATGCTACACTCAGTTTTTCCAAAATTGGTAGACTTGATGGTCAGAAGAGACCTTTAGAGACCACCAGCATGATCACGGGCTTCCTGTATAGTACAATAGTTACTTTTTGGGCACACACATTCCAGAAAGGCATCTAGTCTTCATTCAATGACATCAAGAGATGGAGAATCCACCACTTTCCCTTTTAGTGAGTGCCAGGGGGCTCCATTTCCCCTTCCACTAGCTCCCCATTTACAGTGAGCCAGAGCAGTACCTGCAGCAGGGAGCGGGAGTTGCTGATGGCCTCAGAGGCACAGTCCCTGCAGTGCCTCAGGCACTTGGCGCAAGTGCCGGATTATGCGGAGCTGGTGCATCTCTTTGGCCGTGACGTCCTCCAGCTGCATGGGAACGAGAACCTGTCAGAGACTCAAACGCCCCGAGGAATCAGGGGGAATTAAGAGCACCTGGAACCAGCAGCATTTCCACACAGCACCTGCTCACCACTGAGGGATGGATGCCCCATTAACCAGGGCTGCCATCCTGTGGCTTCAGCATTAGTGTCTGGGATGATTTGGGGCAAGATCTCGACCGTTCTAGCCCCAGGAGTTGGAGCCTGGCTCTGGGCAATCTGCTAATGCCTCACATCCTGTTGGTTTTAGGTCTTCAGAAAGTTCTTCTCGGAAGGGCGGAGAAGACTCTTCGTCCGGACGGCAGTGCTGGCCATCCACAACCCCCTGTTCCGTGTCAGCCAATCAGGACTGGTCCTGGCCTACTCCCTCCTGGGGGAAGCCCAAGAGCTGATGGGGGACAAGGTAAGCAGCTGCCTCTGAGCTCTTTAAGTCTGATTACCCTGTAAAGTTATTTTCCATACTGATTTTACAGAGATGATTTTTACCTTTTTCTTTAATTAAAAGCCTTCTTTTTAAGAACCTGATTGATTTTTCCTTGTTTTTAGATCCAAAGGGGTTGGATCTGTATTCACCAGGAGTTGGTGGGAGGAAGGAGGGGAATGGTTAATTTCTCCTTGTTTTAAGATCCAAGGGGTTTGGATCTGTATTCACCAGCGAATTGGTGAAAGGTTTCTCAAGGCTTCCCAGGGAAGGGAATTAGCTTTGAGATGGTGGCAGCGGACCAGAGCTAAGCTGGTAGTTAAGCTTAGAAGTTTTCATGCAGGCCCCCACATTTGTACCCTAAAGTTCAAAGTGGGGATACAGCCTTGACATGGTGGCATAGCGGTGGGATTCATTTTAAACCCAAAAGCCAGTTAGTTTTTTTTTTTTTTCCTTCTAGCTGCTTGGAAAGCAGAACGGAAGGTAGATGCATATCTTATCTCTCCTTGCCTGAAGGCAGAGGTGTTAAGTTTTTTTAACAAGAGCCTTTGTTAAGAGAAGGGTTCAATTAATGAGCAAACGACTTGTAAAAGGAATTTACAAGCTGAATTGTTTTTTTTTCTTTTAACATCCTCGGGAGTAGCTAGTTAGAAAGTCTCTGTTAACTCAGCAGCAGCCTGAGCTAAGTGTATCCCAGTTTCAGTCAACTGCAGAGGGGTGTGACCCAGCACAAGAAAACAGGAAAATGACTACCAAAGAAGTAGCTAACAAAATAGAACTGGCCAAACTAGAAGCAGAAGAAAATGAAAGAAAACATCAGAGACTGCTTCAATTAAAAAACTCGAGACAGAGCAGAGAGAAAGAGAAGAGAAAGCCAAAGAGGAGGCCCATGAAAGAGAAGAGAAAGCCAAAGAGGAGGCCCATGAAAGAGAGATGGAGCTGGAAAAAGCCAAAGAGGAGGCGAGAGAAAAAGAAAGGAAGCATGAACTGGAAGTAGCAAGGGCTAGGCAGCCCATCCTAGCAACTCCTCTCCAGGTACCACTTCCCATCCCAGAAAATTCCCCACCTACAAGGCAGGCGATGATACTGTGGCCTTCTTAGAAAATTTTGAAAGGGCCTGCTTTGAATACAGCATCACTCCAGACCAGTACATGGTAGAGCTGAGGCTGCAGCTCAGTGGACCCTTAGCAGAGGTGGCGGCTGAAATGCCTAAGGAACACATGAACAGTTATGAACTTTTTAAAAACAAGGCCAGACTCAGAATGGGGCTAACACCCGAGCATGCCCGTCGACGGTTCAGAGACCTAAGGTGGAAACCCGATGTGTCATTTACCCGACATGCCTACCACATTGGGAAAAATTGGAATGCCTGGATATCAGGAGCAAATGTTAAATCTACGGAAGAGTTGCCCTTCCTAATGCAAATGGAGCACTTTTTAGAGGGTGTTCCTGAGGAAATAGAAAGGTACATCCTAGATAGGAAGCCCAAAACTGTAACCGAGGTGGGGGAGATTGGAGCCAAATGGGTGGAGGTGACAGAAAAGAAAAAAGCTAGTAGCAGTTGGAGCGAATATCAGAAGGGGCAAGCCAAAACAAAACCTTACCACCGGGAACAACCCAAGGCCCCACCTACATCCCAAGGGAAACCCCAGGCGCCTTCTTACCCCACCACACCAGTCTCCACCAACCAACATCGCCCCGGTGATACCTTAGCAGGGCGATGTTTTAAATGTAATGAACTGGGACATATAAAGGCTCACTGCCCCAAGAACCCCAACCGATTACAGTTCATTACACCACAATCACACCAAAGATCCCCAGACCCAGATGCCTCTCTCATACCCTCGGAGCGAAGGGAAACCTTGAGAGTGGGCGGAAAGAAGGTTATCGCTTGGAGGGACACTGGGGCACAAGTGTCAACTATCCACCAATCCCTAGTGGACCCCAAACTCATCAACCCGGAGGCTCCAGTGACAATTCAACCCTTCGTGTCACAATCTGTAACCTTGCCTACAGCCAAGTTGCATGTCCAGTACAAAGGCTGGTCAGGAATGTGGACTTTTGCAGTCTATGACAATTATCCCATTCCCATGCTGCTGGGGGAAGACTTGGCCAACCATGTGAAGCTAGCCAAGAGGGTGGGAATAGTCACCCGCAGCCAGGCTAAGCAAGCTTTCACCCCCATCCCTGTTCCTGAGCCGTCCACCAGGGCCCCGTCTGTGTTACCAGAGACCCAAACAAAGGTGGTAGAACTGGATCCCCTGCCAACGACTGCAACAGCCATAGTGGATCCAATCCCAGAGACCCAGCCAAAGCCAGTCCCAGAACCGGAACTGGCAACGCAACCAGCACCAGAACCATTGCCAGCACTGAGTCCAGCGCTTGCAAACCCGTCTACAACTTCAACGCCAGAGGGCACCAGCGAGCCTGACCTGGCAGATAACCCTACCCAAGAGGCTCAGCCAGAGCCTGAGATACCACATAGTGCACCAGCGGACAGTGGTTCACAGTCAATGGAAACAGCCCCAGCACCTGCATTGCTTCCAGAGGGACCAAGCCCCAGTCCACAGTCCAAGGAGGAACTGATGTCTCCAGCATCTAGGGAACAGTTCCAGGCCAAGCAGGAAGCAGATGACAGCCTTCAAAAAGCTTGGGCGGCGGCGCGGAGCACCCCATCGCCTCTCAGCTCTTCTAACCGATCCTGGTTTGTTGTAGAACAAGGACTTTTATACAAGGAGACTCTTTCTGGTGGGCACCAGGAAGACTGGCATCCTCAAAGACAGTTGGTAGTTCCCACTAAGTATCGGGTAAAGCTCTTGAGCTTAGCCCATGATCATCCCAGTGGCCATTCTGGGGTGAACAGAACCAAAGACCGGTTGGGAAAGTCCTTCCACTGGGAGGGAATGGGCAAGGACGTTGCTAATTATGTCCGGTCTTGTGAGGTGTGCCAACTAGTGGGAAAGCCCCAAGACCAGGTTAAAGCCCCTCTCCAGCCACTACCCATAATTGAGGTCCCATTTCAGCGAGTAGCTGTGGATATTCTGGGTCCTTTCCCAAAGACGACACCCAGAGGAAAGCAGTACGTACTGACTTTCATGGATTTTGCTACCCGATGGTCAGAAGCAGTACCCTTAAGCAACACCAGGGCTAAAAGTGTGTGCCAGGCATTAACAGACATTTTTGCCAGGGTAGGTTGGCCCTCCGACATCCTTACAGATTCGGGAACTAATTTCCTGGCAGGGACCATGGAAAACCTGTGGGAAGCTCATGGGGTGAATCACTTGGTTGCCACCCCTTACCACCATGAAACCAATGGCCGGTGGAGAGGTTTAATGGAACTTTGGGGGCCATGATACGTAAATTTGTAAATGAACACTCCAATGATTGGGACCTAGTGTTGCAGCAGTTGCTTTTCGCCTACAGGGCTGTACCACATCCCAGTTTAGGGTTTTCACCATTTGAACTTGTGTATGGCCGCGAGGTTAAGGGGCCATTACAGTTGGTGAAGCAGCAATGGGAGGGGTTTACGCCTTCTCCAGGAACTAACATTCTAGACTTCGTAAGCAACCTACAAAGCACCCTCCGACACTCTTTAGCCCTTGCTAAAGAAAACCTAAAGGATGCTCAGGAAGAGCAAAAGGCCTGTTATGATAAACATTCCAGAGAACGGTCCTTCAAAGTAGGAGACCAAGTCATGGTCTTAAAGGCGCTCCAGGCCCATAAAATGGAAGCGTCGTGGGAAGGACCATTCACGGTCCAGGAGCGCCTAGGAGCTGTTAACTATCTCATAGCCTCCCCCACCTCCAACATAAAGCCCAAGGTATACCATGTTAATTCTCTTAATCCCTTTTATTCCAGAGAATTAAATGTTTGCCAGTTTACAGCCCAGGAAACAGATGACGCGGAGTGGCCTGAAGGTGTCTACTACGAAGGAAAAAAGGATGGTGGCGTGGAAGAGATGAACCTCTCCACGACCCTTGGACGTCTGCAGCGACAGCAGATCAAGGAGCTGTGCACAAGCTTTGCACCAATTTTCTCAGCCACTCCAGGACGGACCGAACGGGCATACCACTCCATTGACACAGGTAATGCTCACCCAATTAGAACCCCACCCTACCGGGAGTCCCCTCATGCCCAAACTGCTATACAAAGGGAGATCCAGGACATGCTACAGATGGGTATAATCCGCCCCTCTAATAGAGCATGGGCATCTCCAGTGGTTCTAGTTCCCAAACCAGATGGGGAAATACACTTTTGCATGGACTACCGTAAGCTAAATGCTGTAACTCGTCCTGACAACTATCCAATGCCATGCACAGATGAGCTATTGGAGAAATTGGGACATGCCCAATTCATCTCTACTTTAGACTTAACAAAAGGGTACTGGCAAGTACCACTAGATGAACCCGCTAAGGAAACGTCAGCCTTCGTCACCCAGGCAGGGGTGTATGAATTCAATGTACTCCCTTTCGGGTTGTGAAATGCACCCGCCACCTTCCAAAGACTTGTAGATGGTCTCCTAGCGGGATTGGGAGAATCTGCAGTTGCCTACCTCGATGATGTGGCCATTTTTTCTGATTCATGGACAGAGCACCTGGAGCACCTGGAAAAAGTCTTTGAGCGCATCAGGCAGGCAGGACTAACTGTTAAGGCTAAAAAGTGTCAAATAGGCCAAAACAGAGTGACTTACCTGGGGCACCAGGTGGGTCAAGGAACTATAAATCCCCTACAGGCCAAAGTGGATGCTATCCAAAAGTGGCCGGTTCCAAAGTCAAAGAAACAGGTCCAATCCTTCTTAGGCTTGGCCGGATATTATAGGCGATTTGTACCACACTACAGCCAAATCGCTGCCCCGCTGACAGACCTAACCAGAAAGAAACAGCCAAATGCAGTTCAGTGGACTGATGAGTGTCAAAAGGCCTTTAACCAGCTTAAGGCGACATTCATGTCTGACCCTGTGCTAAGGGCCCCAGACTTTGACAAACCGTTCCTAGTAACCACAGATGCGTCCGAGCGAGGCGTGGGAGCAGTTTTAATGCAGGAAGGACCGGATCAAGAATTCCATCCTGTCGTGTTTCTCAGCAAGAAACTGTCTGAGAGGGAAAGCCACTGGTCAATCAGCGAAAAGGAATGCTACGACATTGTGTACGCGCTGGAAAAGCTACGCCCATATGTTTGGGGACGGGGTTTCCAACTACAAACAGACCATGCTGAGCTACAGTGGCTTCATACCGCCAAGGGAAATAACAAAAAACTTCTTCAGTGGAGTTTAGCTCTCCAAGATTTTGATTTTGAAATACAACACATTTCGGGAGCTTCTAACAAAGTGGCTGATGCACTCTCCCGGGAAAGTTTCCCAGAGTTAACTGGTTAACAATTGTTCTTGGAATGAAACATATTGTTAGTTTTTATATAATCAGTAGTATGTCTAAAGGTACATGTGTCTTATTAACTCTGTTTTCTCCTAGAGCTCCAGGAAGAAATCACAGCCAGTGTGGAACCGGCTATCCAACACTATCTGTGATTTGGGGGGCGTGTCATAACTATAAAGGGAAGGGTAACAGCCTTCCTGTGTACAGTACTATAAAATCCCTCCTGGCCAGAGACTCCAAAATCCTTTTCCCTGTCAAGGGTTAAGAAGCTCAGTTAACCTGGCTGGCATCTGACCCAAAGGACCAATAAGGGGACAAGATACTTTCAAATCTTGGCGGGGGGAAAGGCTTTTGTTTGTGCTCTTTGTTTGGGAGTTCGTTCGCTCTTGGGACTGAGAGGGACCAGACATCAATCCAGGTTCTCCCCATCTTTCTAAACAAGACTCTCATATTTCAAACTTGTAAGTAAAAAGCCAGGCAAGGCGTCTTAGTTTTACTTTGTTTTCTCAACTTGTAAATGTACCTTTTACTAGAGTGTTTATCTTTGTTTGCTATACTTTGAACCTGAGGCTAGAGGGAGGTCCTCTGAGCTCTTTAAGTTTGATTACCCTGTAAACTTATTTTCCATCCTGATTTTACAGAGATGATTTTTACCTTTTTCTTTCCTTTAAAGCCTTCTTTTTAAGAACCTGATTGATATTTCCTTGTTTTTAGATCCAAGGGGGTTGGATCTTGATCCATCAGTAGTTGGTGGGAGAAAGGAGGGGGATGGTTAATTTCTCCTTGTTTTAAGATCCAAGGGGTTTGGATCTGTAATCACCAGGGAATTGGTGAAGAGTCTCTCAAGGCTACCCAGGGAAGGGAATTAGCATCTTGGGAGTGGTGGCAGCAGACCAGATCTAAGCTGGTAGTTAAGCTTAGAAGTTTTCATGCAGGCCCCCACATTTGTACCCTAAAGTTCAGAGTGGGGAAGCAGCCTTGACAGAGCTACTCTCTGTGGATCACCCCACTCAATGCGTGTTCATTCTAGGAAGCAAGCCGGCTAGACAGTAAAACATCAGAGGCTGCTCCCAATGCTACACTCAGTTTTTCCAAAACTACTAGACCTGATGGCCAGAAGAGACCTTTGGAGCATCTAATCTAACCCCCTGCATGATCACGGGCTTCCTGTATAGTACAATAGTTACTTTTTGGGCTCACACATTCCAGAAAGGCATCTAGTCTTCATTCAATGACATCAAGAGATGGAGAATCCACCACTTTCCCTTTTAGTGAGTGCCAGGGGGCTCCATTTCCCCTTCCACTAGCTCCCCATTTACAGTGAGCCAGAGCAGTACCTGCAGCAGGGAGCGGGAGTTGCTGATGGCCTCAGAGGCACAGCCCCTGCAGTGCCTCAGGCACTTGGCGCAAGCGCCGGATGATGCGGAGTTGGTGCATCTCTTTGGCCGTGACGTCCTCCAGCTGCAGGGGAATGAGAACCTGTCAGAGACTCAAACGCCCCGAGGAATCAGGGGGAATTAAGAGCACCTGGAACCAGCAGCATTTCCACACAGCACCTGCTCACCACTGAGGGATGGATGCCCCATTAACCAGGGCTGCCATCCTGTGGCTTCAGCATTAGTGTCTGGGATGATTTGGGGCAAGATCTCGACCTCCGCGCAACCCACTTCACTGCTGCCAGAATCCCTCCTGCCCACCCCTGCTAGAGGCCCCTCCCTGCCCAACCTGGGTGGGAGTGGGAGGACAGGGTTCTGAGAACTTGAGCTGTGGTATGGAGGTGGATCAGCTGTCAAGGGCACTGAGGCGGAGGTGGCAGGAGCTCACCCTTCAAGGAGGGGGTTTGGCACTGGAGGTTACTAGAAAGGACAACAAGACTCCATTCTGGGGGTCAGGAGTGAATCCATCCCTCAGTGGTGGGCAGGTGCTGTGTGGAAATGCTGCTGGTTCCAGGTGCTCTTAATTCCCCCTGATTCCTCGGGGCATTTGAGTCTCTGACAGATTCTCGTTCCCATGCAGCAGGAGGACGTCACGGCCAAAGAGATGCACCAGCTCCGCATCATCCGGCACTTGCGCCAGGTGCCTGAGGCACTGCAGGGGCTGTGCCTCTGAGGCCATCAGCAACTCCTGCTCCCTGCTGCAGGTACTGCTCTGGCTCACTGTAAATGGGGAGCTAGTGGAAGGGGAAATGGAGCCCCCTGGCACTCACTAAAAGGGAAAGTGGTGGATTCTCCATCTCTTGATGTCATTGAATGAAGACTAGATGCCTTTCTGGAATGTGTGTGCCCAAAAAGTAACTATTGTACTATACAGGAAGCCCATGATCATGCTGGTGGTCTCTAAAGGTCTCTTCTGACCATCAAGTCTACCAATTTTGGAAAAACTGAGTGTAGCATTGGGAGCAGCCTCTTATGTTTTACTGTCTAGCCGGCTTGCTTCCTAGAATGAACACGCATTGAGTGGATCTACTGGTGGATCAAGATCCAACCCCCTTGGATCTAAAAAGAAGGAAATATCAATCAGGTTCTTAAAAAGAAGGCTTTAAATGAAAGAAAAAGGTAAAAATCATCTCTGTAAAATCAGGATGGAAAATAACTTTACAGGGTAATCAAACTTAAAGAGTCCAGAGGAATCCCCTCTAGCCTTAGATTCAAAGTTACAGCAAACAGAGATAAACACTCTAGCAAAAAGGTACATTTACAAGTTGAGAAAACAAAGATTAAAAACTAACACGCCTTGCCTGGCTGTTTACTTACAAGTTGGAAATATGAGAGACTTGTTCAGAAAGATTTGGAGAACCTGGATTGATGTCTGGTCCCTCTCAGTCCCAAGAGCGAACAACCCCCCCAAAAAAAGAGCACAAACAAAAGCCTTCCCCCCACCAAGATGTGAAAGTATCTTGTCCCCTTATTGGTCCTTTGGGTCAGGTGTCAGCCAGGTTACCTGAGTTTCTTAACCCTTTACAGGTAAAAAGATTTTGGAGTCTCTGGCCAGGAGGGATTTTATAGTACTGTACACAGGAGGGCTGTTACCCTTCCCTTTATAGTTATGACAAGCTCAAACCTTCAAAGTGTCTGGCCAGCAGCAGGACATAGCACTTCAGGGGAGGGGTGTGTGTGGCAGTGACATCACAAAGGCCTTTTGCAGGACCTCAGCCTATTGGTCAAAGGTGGTGGGGAGGTGGTGACCTCACAGAGAGATGCTGACATCAGCCAGGCAGGATAGGGGCGCAGGGCCAGGGAAACCTCAGAGACTCCTGTGGCTTTGCTTCAGCAAGTCTCCTTCTCGAGGTCTCTCTTTGAGGACTGGGAGAGTATTAGGGTTTACGTAAGTGAGTGCGAGAAGGAGCCTCTTTTGAACTTTCTCCTTTCCTTTTACTGATTTTACTAGAAAACAGACGTCCCTGTTTAGAAGGTAAGAGCCTCTGAGAGGTTTGGAACCTGTTCAGTCTGATCCACCTGGTGCCAGCTGAATTCTAGGCATGGAAAGCAATAGTTTAAGGTGGCAGAATTTTATTCCCCACCTGGGATTTTGTCCCATACAATCACTGGGGACATTAGGGTTTGTCCTTTCCATTTTACCTTTTCCTCCATCCCTCCTTCCATTCTCTTCATCTCTTCCTTCTTTTGTCCTTTCTCCTGTTTCCCTCCCACCACTAGGAGGGGTGAGGCGGGCTGGCTCCAACTGGCTGTAAGATCTGCTGCTGCAGAGGCTGTGGGTTAGGAGTGGTCTTCTTGGGGAGCAGAGGCAGAGCAGAGAATGAGCTTGGCTGGAGTCAAGTTCTTCTTGTCTTGGTTAAGTGGTGACTGGGCTTTTAAGGGGACCATGTTCCAGGTTCATGCCTTCCTGTCATCCTGGAGCAGCTGGGGAAGCAAGTCCTCATGGAGGGCCCTGCCCATATCCCTGTTCTCCAGGCTCCCTTGGGGACAGAGGAAATTAAGGGTCTAGCTCTAGCTTCTATCCTCTAGCATCTCCTGCCGAGGCGCTGAGGGGAAAAAGAGAGTCCTGGCCCACGGGGGACTGGGAGCTGGCAGGAAAATGCTGATGGAGTCCCCTCTACCTCTCCCTTCCATTAGAACTGAGCAGAATTCCCCAGGATGGGTCACCACGTGGCACAGCTGGCTCTGTTGATCAGGGACCCAGCCAAGGACATCAGCCGGCAGGCCAGGGAGGGGGTTTACCGGCTCTACTAGCTGCTGCTGCACCAGAGGGGTAAGGAACCCAGCTGGGAAATGGCACCCGATAGAAGAGTGAGACTGGGACCCCAGCCAATTTCTCTCAGACTGATCCCGGCTGGAGGATGAGTCTCTGTCTGTCTCTTTCTCTGTTCTACACCCCTCCCCTGCAATTCTGTTGGGCCAGGCACGCAGCGAGGACTCTGCCTACTGTGCAGCCACCAATGGGATTGGAAGGACACAAGCACTGCAACCAGAATGACAAATGTGTGTGTGTGTCTCTCTTTCCCAGGGCTGAGCATCTATGAGGCCGAAGACCTGTGGTGCTGGGACTGGCACCAGGACAGCAGGCTCCTGGGCTACAGGAACACAGCTAGGGTGGGAGAGGTAAGGACACTCTGCCAGGGCATGAGACAGCTCCGGGAGTGGGGCTGGCTGGGTCCCCTGCAGTGGCTGCTTCCAGGGGCCACTAGATGGAGATGCCGTTCTAGCCCCAGGAGTTGGAGCCTGGCTCTGGGCAATCTGCTAATGCCTCACATGCTGTTGGTTTTAGGTCTTCGGAAAGTTCTTCTCAGAAGGGCAGAGAAGACTCTTCCTCCGGACGGCAGTGCTGGCCATCCACAACCCCCTGCTCCGTGGTAGCCAATCAGGGCTGGTCCTGGCCTTCTCCCTTCTGGGGGAAGCCCAAGAGCTGATGGGGGACAAGGTAAGCAGCTGCATTAGACTCAGGAGATTGGGGCGGGGCCCTGTTACGGAGTCCCACGGAGATGCTCTGGAACTGCTCCCCACAAAGCCAGTCAGGACTTTGGGGAGCCTCCTCTCCCTTGGAGCAGACTGTCTTCAGGGCAAGAAGCTCACACGGCTTCACCTCCTGGGTCTCTCCTGGGAGCATTCAGCATATGCCCCTCCGTGCGCTTCCCACAGCAAGTCTGCCCAGGCGGGGTCCTGGGGAAGCCAAAGGGTTCTGCACCCCCCCACTTTGCAGTGAGACGTGACTCTCAGCCAGCCAATAAAACAGAGATTTATTAGATGACAGGAACACGGTCTAAAACAGAGCTTGTAGGTACAGCGGCGAACGGGACCCCTCGGCCGGGTCCATTATGGGGTTCAGAGAGCCAGACACCCACGTCTGCCCTCACTCCTAGTCCCCAGGTAGCTGCTACTCTGAAACCCCCTCTAGCCCCTCCTTCTCTCTCGGCTTTGTCTCTTTCCCAGGCCAGGAGGTCACCTGATCTCTTTGTTCACCTTTAGCTATTTCCTTGCAGGGCGGGAAGGGACCGTGGCCATTTGTTGCCAGGGAGACAGAATGTCAGTGATTTATGCACACGGGCCTTTCCCCACCACCTAGACACTTAAGAAATGCATAGGGGAAACTGAGGCACCCCCACAGTATTCAGAGGAAACATGAAGAACAGTCCCACTTCGTCACAGGCCCAGGCCTCATTCCCATCCTATCGCCATTCGCTGGCCAGGCGCAAGGAGCCTGGTGGGGAATGAGAGCGAGAGCAGGTGCTACTGGGAAGGGAGATGAATTCACCTCCATGAACAGGAGGGAACCAGCTTGTCCCCGGAGCAGCTCCAACACAGCTCTTTAGCAAGGCTAATTAATGACAAGCGTTACCTCATCACGGACTTATGTTCTCAGGGCACGGTGCTTTTGCTCTTGGGAAGAGCAGAGGAATCCCCTAAGTGCCCTCTGCGAGCCTCTCCTCTCCCAGAGGGCCTCACCCAGTTCCCAGTGGCCTAGTGTCCGTGTCACCCGAGCCACCACCTAGAGAGAACGGGAGGATTCAGTCAGCAGGGGCTGCTGATCTGCCCCATTCACCAGGGCTGCCATCCTGTGGCTTCAGCATTAGTGTCTGGGATGACTTGGGGCAAGATCTCGACCTCCCTGCAACCCACTTCACTGCTGCCAGAATCCCTCCTGCCCGCCCTGCTAGAGGCCCCTGCCTGCCCAACCTGGGTGGGGGTGGGAGGAGAGGGTTCTGAGAACTTGAGCTGTGGTTTGGAGATGGATCAGCTGTCAAGGGCGCTGAGGGGGAGGTGGCAGGAGCTCACCCTTCAAGGAGGGGGTTTGGCATTGGAGGTTACTAGAAAGGACAACAAGACTCCATTCTGGGGGTCAGGAGGTGAATCCATCCCTCAGTGGTGGGCAGGTGCTGTGTGGAAATGCTGCTGGTTCCAGGTGCTCTTAATTCCCCCTGATTCCTCGGGGCGTTTGAGTCTCTGACAGGTTCTCATTCCCATGCAGCAGGAGGACGTCACGGCCAAAGAGATGCACCAGCTCCGCATCATCCGGCACTTGCGCCAGGTGCCTGAGGCACTGCAGGGGCTGTGCCCCTGAGGCCATCAGAAACTCCCGCTCCCTGCTGCAGGTACTGCTCTGGCTCAGTGTAAATGGGGAGCTAGTGGAAGGGGAAATGGAGCCCCCTGACACTCACTAAAAGGGAAAGTGGTGGATTCTCCATCTCTTGATGTCATTGAATGAAGACTAGATGCCTTTCTGGAATGTGTGTCACCAAAAAGTAACTATTGTACTATACAGGAAGCCCGTGATCATGTAGGGGGTTAGATTAGATGCTCTAAAGGTCTCTTCTGGCCATCAAGTCTACTAGTTTTGGAAGCACTGAATGTAGCATTGGGAGCAGTCTCTGATGCTTTACTGTCTAGACGGCTTGCTTCCTAGAATGAACACGCATTGAGTGGGGTGATCCACAGAGAGTAGCTCAAACCTTCAAAGTGTCTGGCCAGCAGCAGGACATTAGCACTTCAGGGGAGGGGTGTGTGTGGCAGTGACATCACAAAGGCCTTTTGCAGGACCTCAGCCTATTGGTCAAAGGTGGTGGAGAGGTGGTGACCTCACAGAGAGATGCTGACATCAGCCAGGCAGGATAGGGGCGCAGGGCCAGGGAAACCTCAGAGACCCCTGTGGCTTTGCTTCAGCAAGTTTCTTTCTCGAGGTCTCTCTTTGAGGACTGGGAGAGTATTAGGGTTCACGTACGTGTGTGCGAGGAGGAGCCTCTTTCGAGTTTTCTCCTTTCCTTTTACTGATTTTACTAGAAAACAGACGTCCCTGTTTACAAGGTAAGAGCCTCTGAGAGGTTTGGAACCAGTTCAGTCTGATCCATCTGGTGCCAGCAGAATTCTAGGCATGGAAAGCACTAGTTTAAGGTGGCAGAATTTTATTTCCCACCTGGGATTTTGTCCTATACAATCACTGGGGACATTAGGGTTTGTCCTTTTCGTTTTACCTTTTCCTCCATCCCTCCTTCCTTTCTCTTCATCTCTTCCTTCTTTTGTCCTTTCTCCTGTTCCCCTCCCACCACCAGGAGGGGTGAGGCGGGCTGGCTCCAACTGGCTGTAGGATCTGCTGCTGCAGGGGCTGTGGGTTAGGAGTGTTCCTCTTGGGGAGGCAGAGGCAGAGCAGAGAATGAGCTTGGCTGGAGTCAAGTTCTTCTTGTCCTGGTTAAGTGGTGACTGGGCTTTTAAGGGGACCATGCTCCAGGTTCATGCCTTCCTGTCATCCTGGAGCAGCTGGGGAAGCAAGTCCTCATGGAGGGCCCTGCCCATATCCCTGTTCTCCAGGCTCCCTTGGGGACAGAGGAAATTAAGGGTCTAGCTCTAGCTTCTATCCTCTAGCATCTCCTGCTGAGGCGCTGAGGGGAAAAAGAGAGTCCTGGCCCATGGGGGACTGGCAGCTGGCAGGAAAATGCTGATGGAGTCCCCTCTACCTCTCCCTTCCATTAGAACTGAGCAGAATTCCCCAGGATGGGTCACCACTCCGACTGCCCCCCACAGAAACCCCAACCGATCCAACCCCCCTGCTCCCTGTTCCCTGATCATCCCCTCCCGGGACCACTGCCCCAACTGCCCCGCAGGACCCCACCCCCTATCTAAGCCCCACTGGTCCTTGTACCCAACTTCCCCCTTCCTGAGACCCCCCCGCAACTTCCCCTCTAGGACCTCACCCCCTACCTTTCCCCTGACAACCCCCTGGGACTCTCATTACTATCCAACTGCTGCCTGTCCCCTAACTGCCCCCCCAAACCTCTGACCCATCTAACCCCCCCTTCTCCCTGCCCCTGACTGCCCCCTCCAACCTCCGCCCCATCCAACCCCCCCTGCTCCCTGTCCCTTTACTACCCCCCCCGGAACCTCCTACCCCTTCTCCAACCCCCCAACCCCCTTACCGTGCCACTCCGACCAGCGTGTCTGGCTTCGTGCAGCGGCAGACACACTGCTGCATACATGCTGCCGTGCTCCCTGCGGAGCCACAGGCTCCCCCTCCCGCCCAGCACCTGCCTTTCAGATTTGAACACCTCAAAATTCAGGAGTGCTCAAGCTCAGTTTGGGCAGCTGTTACTTCATTTCTGCCAAATCAAATATACTGATCCACTGTAACTTGCTGTAGAAAAAGTAGGATAAAATTGAGCAAGAAATGCTTCTCAGTGGTTATTAGGACTGGAATTACTATTTTCAACAGCCATTGCCTTTTGTTTGTTTGTTTGTTTAAAAGGAAGACAGTGATATTGCACTGGGAAATTCCCCATAGAAAGAAAGAGTGGAACAAAAGAATAATAAAGGCACCTCAACTTTTCCTCATTTATGTAGGACAGTCTTATAATATGCATCCAGATATCCTCCAATCACACAAGCTGAAAATTGATCCACTTTACTGCAGTTCTGTAACCATGTGGGAACCAATCCTGTCTGTGTTCTGTGCACATCTAAAATTCCTGCTGAATGACCTGCCGTGGGACCGAGTTACCAGTGACCCAGGTCTGCGGCGGAAGGAGGGTGCAGGTGGAGTGGGTGATCCCAGGGCTGGGGCAGCAGGAGGTGTGTGGGTGGGTGGGTGGAGCAATGGTGCGGGGGTAGGGGGAACCCAGAGCTGGGGCAGCAGGTTGTGTGTGTGGGAGAGCCGAGGGCTGGGGCAGCAAGGGGGTGCGGGTGAGGGAGGTGAGAGCCCAGGGCTGGGGAGGCAGGGGGGTGCGGTGAGGAGCCCAGGGCTGGGATGGGGGGCAGCCAACATTTTTTTGCTTGGGGCAGCAAAAAACCTAGAGCCGGCCCTGATGGGGCTAAATACATGCTGGTGTACGGCGTGCTGGCCGCAGGTTACTCTGGATCTAGGGGAGCCAGTCTCAGCTTGTCTCTGGGACCCTACACTGCAAAGTAAAGAAAGATCTTCTTTGTGGCGAAGGAGGCCATGAAATTAAAGATAGGACCCTCCTTCTCAGCATTATAAAATGCCACCAGCGCTACCCTAACTCTGGGGTGGCTTACACATATGAACCCGAACCCTAACGCCAAGTGGCCTACCCATAGGTACCCTAACCTTAGGGCAGGGAGCCCTACCCATATAAACCCTAACCCTGGAGTGGAGAGCCCTTTCAATAGGGTGGAGAGTCCTTTCAATCCTAGGCGGGGAGCCCAACCCATACCAACCCTAATCATACGGAGGGGAGCTCAACCCATAGGAACTCTACCCCTAACTCCAAGTAGCCTACTCATAGGAACTGTAATCCTAACTCCAAGTGACCTATCCATAGATACCCTAACCCTAAACGGGGGAACCGTACCCATAGGAACCCTTGTGATGTTATTGACATAAACTGGGACCGTATAGATCATTGTTGTAACCAAGGTCCTGTAGTGGCACCCAAATCTTGTATAAAGGGGGTCAAATGGGGTGTCTAGGACAAGGTTATGGTTTACTGGTTATGATTATGCTGTCTATATGTGTGTATCAGTTTTGTAGTCGAAGTTATGAATATTGGCTCTATACTGTCTGTATGGCAAAATTATGCTATGCTTCTGGGTGACATCCCAGACAAGCTGAGATTAGCTCTGCCTAACCTGCTTGATGGCCCATTAAGGGCCATCAGCTATACAATGGACCCATTGAGAGAAGGCAGATACGCCTTGTAAGTCAGCAAAGTATGCAGGGACTGGCCCATGTGACTCCAGACTCCATTTTGCTCTAATTTTCCACAGTAAGAACAAAGAGGTGTTCTTACACCTGGAAAAGACTATATAAGGCTGATGCCTCATCTCCATCTGGTCTTCTATCCTGCTTCTTACCTCTGGAGGAACTTTGCTACAAACTGAAGCTCTGAACAAAGGACTGAGGACCCATCCCGGCTGGGGATGTATTCCAGAGACTTGATTTGAACCTGCAGTTTATTCCATTGCTGCTGCAAGCCTGAACCAAGAACTTTGCCATTACTGTATGTAATTGATTCCATTTAACTAATCCTAACTCTCATCTCTATCTTTTTCCTTTTATGAATAAACCTTTAGATTTTAGATTCTAAAGAATTGGCAGCAGCGTGATTTGTGGGTAAGATCTGATTTGTATATTGACCTGGGTCTGGGGCTTGGTCCTTTGGGATCAGGAGAACCTTTTTCTTTTACTGGGGTATTGGTTTTCATAACCATTTGTCCCCATAACGAGTGGCACTGGTGGTAATACTGGGAAACTGGAGTGTCTAAGGAAATTTCTTGTGAGACTTGCGGTTAGCCAGTGGGATGAGACCGAAGTCTTAGTCTGGCTGGTTTGGTTTGCCTTAGAGGTGGAAAAACCCCAGCCTTGGGCTGTAATTGCCCTGTTTTAGCAATTTGTCCTGAGTTGGCACTCTCAGTTGGGTTCCGCCAGAACCGCATTGTCACAGTGGCGTAGTCGTGCTTGGATCCACAGAACCAGGTCAATTAAGCTTTGGGTTAGAACCCCGCGCTGTCCAAATTTGAATTTTGGGATTGAGAGTTTTGTTGGTTAAAGAGCTGCCGCAATGGCTGAGCAAAGAGCATATGAGGGACTTGGCAAAAAAGCCCTGGAAAATTTGTGTTCAGAAAAGAGGATAAGCTTTAGAAAGAAAGCTACAAAGGAAGAACTGAGAAATCTGTTAATAGCCAGTGATCAGGGGGCAAGAGCACAGCCCTTACCTGAGGCTGCAGAAGATGCAGAAAAAATTAGGATGCAAAGGGTGACAAGTAAACTGCAATTTGAGCATGAACAGAAGCTAGCAGATCTTCGATTGCTGGAGAAGCAAAAAATAGCAGAGTTAGAAAGAGAGAGAGAGAAAGAGGCTGCTGAGAGAGAGAAAGAAGCTGATCAAAGAAAGAAGGAGGCTGATGAGAGAGAAGAGAGAGCTCGCAAGGGGCGTCTAGAGCTGCTCGCTGCGGAACAGGAGACGGCCAGACTTCAGCTTCAAGTAATGGAAGAGCGGAGAAAGTCATCCCCACCTGGTACTCCACTTCCCCCCCGCCATGAGAAAAACTGGGAAAGGATGTGTCCCATTTACAATGATACTGAGGATATAGAGGAGTTTTTGTCTACCTTTGAACGCCTCTGCAATCTGTACCAGATCCCTGAGGGTCAGCGAATGCCTGTCCTGCTGACCAGACTGACTGGAAAAGCCAGGGAGGTATTTAATGACTTGAGGGAACAAGAAGCCTTAAATTATGAGTGGTTTAAGGATTCTGTGTTAAGGCGGTTCAAGGTTACTCCTGAATCTTACAGAGTTAAGTTTAGAGAGTTTAAAATGTCTAAGGATTGTACTTTTGTAGAATGTGCTCATAAGCTGATGGGTTTTGTTAAAAAGTGGGTTGTGGGAGCTAAGGCGCATGGGAGTTTTGAAAAACTGCTGGATTTAATAACTTTGGAACAGTTCTTAGACATTGTGCCTGACCATGTGAGAGCAGCTGTGTGTGACAGGGACCCTGAGTCAGTCCTACGGGCAGCAGAGATTGCGGATGCCCATACCCAAAACAGGGCTCGAGAAGGGTGTAAAACCCCGGGGAAAACTAATCACCATTCTCCCCAGTTCAAGAGGAGGGAAGGATTTAAAAATAAACCTGACTCTTCTAAAGGAGTTCAAGGGGGCCCGGAGGGTAGGAACTCACATCCCAAGACGGAACAGGTTACGTGCTATCACTGTGGTATCCTGGGCCACATGAGACCAGACTGCCCGACACTGAAGGGCAGCCCAAAACCAGCAACCCCAAATGCCACGGCCAATGCTAACCCTGTTGTTGTAAACTCACAGGCAAGCCACACAGAGCCCAGCATTGGTGCCCTGTGTGCAAATGCTGTTTCTGTGGTCTCTGAAGAATTTGACCTTAAAACTCACATTAAAGCTAAATATGGGGGAAATAATGCAGAGTTTATTAGCAGTGCAGAAGTGAATGGAGTGAGGTGTATGGCATGGAGGGACACCGCAGCAGATATCACTTTGGTTAAAGCAAGTCTTGTCAGGAAGGAAGATTATTTGCCTGGTGAAGATGTAACTGTTGTAGCCTTATCTAAGTATTTTGTCAGGGTGCCTTTGGCTAAAATCCACCTGAAATGGAAGGGATTGGAGGGCACCATGGTTGTGGGAGTAAAAGACATAATCCCTAAGGATATTATGATTGGAAATGATATTAAAGCTATGGTCAGTCAAGTTAATACAAACCAGGCACAAGAGAGGATTGATCCTAAGGTTGTGCCTATGGAGGGTTTCTCCAAAAGTTTGTCTTTGGAAAGTAGCTGTTTGGCTGTGAATGAAGTTTCTAAATGTCTATCTAATGTCTCAGAAGTAAATCTGGAATAAGATCAAGCGAAGGGAGAGGAGGACAAGGAGATTTTGGATGAGCCTAGGCAGTCTTGTGAGCTGATGGCTTTATCTAGTCAGCAGTTTGGGAAGGCAAGGAGAGTGGAAGATGAGTGTCCCTATACCTTATCTGTTTCCTGTGCGAAGAATAGTGACAGTGAAGGAAATGTGCCTGTGTCTGTCAGGGGTATTGACTTGCCTATGGAGGAAGCTACCCCAGTCTCCAAGAAGTTGTCAGTGAACAGCCCGGGGTGCTGGGACAAGGGAAATGAAATCCCAAACTGTATGTCTAGTAAAGGAAAATGCGTCTCCAACGCTTTTTTGTCTGTGGAGCAGACAGAAGGTGCCTTTCGGCCTGTGATGGTTGAGAGTAATTTAGTTGTCTCAGAGTTTGTTCTGGATTCAACTAAAGCCCAGGAAGGGAATGGTCCCAAGTTTGCATCTGCTGGGGAGAATGGCACCGTAACTAGGTTGCATCCAGTTAGTGTCTTAGCAAAATCCCAGAGACCAGACAATTCTGGTGCTTGTATTTTGCCTGTTGCTCATGTGTGGTTGGAGAAGGGTGTAGCAACTCTGTCTGATCAGGGTGATACCCTAGCCAGGGCACAAGGAGAGCAGAAAGGTAATTTGGTTGTGGTACCTACGGACAGTTTAACAACTTGTAGCAAAAAGGAAAAAATTCCTAAGCTTGTGTGTGGCAAAAAGAAGGGAAATATTTCTAACCTTTTATTTAGGAAGTCTACTGGTTCGCCTGAAAGGGGATTGTGTAGAAATCTGCCTGATGGGCCAAAGGTGATCCTGAATGTAAGTAAGACCCAGACAGAGTCTGTTGTTGCTCAGGAAAGTGTTCCTTTAGAGCAAGCCCTAGGTGAAGAGGGTAAGGGCAAAATTTCTGTGAGGGGTGAATTGCTGCTTTAAAAAGCTCCTGGGGAAAGGAATCCTCATGGTAATTGGTGCAAGCAGTTCCCTGCAACTGAAGGATGTGAGAGTGATTTAATCAAGGAAGTTTCAGTTCCTAGCAGCCAAAAATTGTCTGTTGTGAATGGATCCGCTAACTTTCCTTGTAAAAGATCCAGTGTGGGTAGCTTTGAGAAGGTCTCAGAGGAAGTAAAAGTTGTTAAGGAATTGAGGCAGCCCTATAACCAAGTGGCTGTGTGGGGCCAACTTGTTGGAGAGACAATGGTGGTGGAACAGGAATATCTCCTTTCTGATTCTTTAGATGAGCAGTTTGGGCTTCAGGGTTTGAGGACAGATTTGGTTACTGATGTGTCAGAGCAGAGCAGTTTTAGGGCTAAATGCTTGAGGATGCGGGGGAGAGCAAGCAAACTCTCACCCTCAGACTCTTTGGATTTGTGTGGTATGTATCTCTTTAAGACAGAGTCCAGCCTTGGAAATGATAGCAGTTACGAATATGAAAACTGGTGGACTGGCTCTGGTCTGGGGTAGTGCAAATTACTTGCCTGGCTGGGAAAGGAAGGACTTGCTAATAGCTGTTAGCACAGAGGGCCCACCCTATCAGCCAGTGAATTCTGTTAAGCAAGCGAAATCAGGGTTTGATCCTGCAGGACAAGGAGGAAAGAGAAAACTGAATTTTGCAAAGGGAAGCCACAGGTTAACCCTAAAATGCCCAAACTCCAATGGTATTGAGCCAAAGGTGTGGCATGACAAACATGACTGTAGATGGACACTTGCAATGAACTTGTTGTTATTGCTAAATTTTGTAATGAATGTGTTGCTATTGCCACAAACTGTAAAAATGTACAATGTGCCTAATCTTTTGGAGAATCCCTTGAACATGTTAAAAGGAATACATGAAAACACGCGTTATGTTAAAAGGCCTTGTTACACTGGTGTTTCACAGTTCATGCCTATAAACAATATGGGAACTTTTCACAGGGGAAAAGACATTCCAGACCTAATGTGCTGTATGAAAAGGAAGACTGAGGCACACTACCATATTGCTTTCATGGCTAAATGCCAAGATTCCTGTACTATGAAGAACATTAATATCTGCATTTATTCGATGTTAATTGGGTTCCAAACATTTGCCCGAGCTTGTATGGATAAAGTAACGGTTTTCTTTAGCTCTTGGCAAGATCACATGAGACATACAGGAACGATGCTGCCAGAGCAGATCCAATCCACTATTGTTCTAACTAAGTTTTACCTTGAGTTTGTAAAGAGGTTCAATCATGTGGTTGAACATGATTTTGACAAACCATTTCTGTTATGCACTGGTACGGCTTCTAACCCAATACTAGCTGTAGTGAGACAGAACCCAGGATGGGGAGCTCTTGGGATGCAGTCAGTGATGTTTGTGTCATACCTTCCTGCATCAATTTTGCGTTGGGGGTGTGATGTTATTGACATAAACTGGGACCGTATAGATCATTGTTGCAACCAAGGTCCTGTAGTGGCACCCAAATCTTGTATAAAGGGGGTCAAATGGGGTGTCTAGGACAAGGTTATGGGTTACTGGTTATGATTATGCTGTCTATATGTGTGTATCAGTTTTGTAGTCGAAGTTATGAATATTGGCTCTATACTGTCTGTATGGCAAAATTATGTTATGCTTCTGGGTGACATCCCAGACAAGCTGAGATTAGCTCTGCCTAGCCCGCTTGATGGCCCATTAAGGACCATCAGCTCTACAATGGACTCATTGAGAGAAGGCAGATACGCCTTGTAACTCAGCAAAGTATGCAGGGACTGGCCCATGTGACTCCAGACTCCATTTTGCTGTAATTTTCCACAGTAAGAACAAAGAGGTGTTCTTTGTTCACCTGGAAAAGACTATATAAGGCTGATGCCTCATCTCCATCTTGTCTTCTATCCTGTTTCTTACCCCTGGAGGAACTTTGCTACAAACTGAAGCTCTGAACAAAGGACTGAGGACCCATCCCGGCTGGGGATGTATTCCAGAGACTTGATTTGAACCTGCAGTTTATTCCATCGCTGCTGCAAGCCTGAACCAAGGACTTTGCCATTACTGTATGTAATTGATTCCATTTAACTAATCCTAACTCTCATCTCTATCTTTTTCCTTTTATGAATAAACCTTTAGATTTTAGATTCTAAAGAATTGGCAGCAGTGTGATTTGTGGGTAAGATCTGATTTGTATATTGACCTGGGTCTGGGGCTTGGTCCTTTGGGATCAGGAGAACCTTTTTCTTTTACTGGGGTATTGGTTTTCATAACCATTTGTCCCCATAACGAGTGGCACTGGTGGTAATACTGGGAAACTGGAGTGTCTAAGGAAATTGCTTGTGAGACTTGCGGTTAGCCAGTGGGATGAGACCGAAGTCTTAGTCTGGCTGGTTTGGTTTGCCTTAGAGGTGGAAAAACCCCAGCCTTGGGCTGTAACTGCCCTGTTTTAGCAATTTGTCCTGAGTTGGTGCTCTCAGTTGGGTTCCGCCAGAACCGCATTGTCACAACCCTAACCCAAGGATGGGGATCCCTACAGAAAAGAACCCTAAAACTAGGGTGGGGAGCCATACCCATTGGGGGTATGGCTCCCTGACCTAGGGTTAGGTTCCTATGGATAGGCCACTTGGAGTTTGGGTTAGGGTTCCTATGGATATGGCTTTCCACACTAGGATTAGGGTTCCTGTGAGTAGGGATCCCCACTATAGTGTTAGGGTTCCTACGGTTTGGGCTCTCCAGGCTAGGGTTAGGGTTTCTCTGGCTAGGGCTCCCCTCCCTACTGTTACGGTTCTTGTGTTTCGGATTCTCTGACCTAGGGTTAGGGTTCCCATGGCTAGGGCTCCCTGCCCTAGTTTTAGTATTCCTATGGGTATGGCTCCCTGACCTAGCATTAGGGTTCCTATAAGTAGGCCAGTTGGAGTTATGATTAGGGTTGCTAAGGGTAAGGCACCCCACCCTGTTATGCTTATAAGAAGCACACGGGATCTGTTTCAGGGGAAAAGGCAATACGCCGCATTTATTAAAAATATAACAATTTAGCATATGTATTTAATCACACCCCCCCCAACACACACACATACACATGCCCCCCTCCCTCCCCCCCGCCAGGTGATGTTATAGTTACCAGTCCAGAGTCTGGATCAATCTAGTGGCCAGCTAGGTTGGTCACGGGTAGGTAGGAGCCAGGTTCTGTTGGTCATGACATGATGCCCCAGGGAAGTCTTGGCAGGACAAACCCAAAGTTTCATGGCAAGACACCCTGTTTATACAGTGATTTTCCTTCATTGGGACCAATGAGTTTTGCACCATCATGCTGTAATCCAGGGGTCTCAAACACGCGGCCCATGGGCTGGGTATTTTCTGCGGCCTGCAAGCTCCTCGTGGCCCCCCACCCTCCCCAACGTTTACCTAGAGCGTCTCTGGCCCGACGCGCACCGGGGGAAGGGCAGGCTCCCTGCCTGCCCGCCCTGCCCCCGCGCCACCCCGGGAAGTGTCCAGAACGTGGGGAAGGGGGCGCACAGGGGTCTGTGTGTTGCTCTTGCTTCAGGCAGCGCCCCCTGCAGCTGCCATTGGCCGCAGTTCCCCATTCCCGGCCAATGGGGTTGCTGGGGCGGTGCCTGAAGCAACAGCAACACACAGACCCTTGTGCCCCGCCTCCCCCAGGTTCCGGACGCTTCCGGAGCGGTGCGGTGCAGTGCAGCAGGGAGCCTGACCTGCCCCCGCTGCGCGCATGACCAGAGCCCGCCCCCTGAAGCCCTTTTGCACCCTAATCCCCTGCCCTGAACCCCCTGCCACACCCTGCACCCCGCACTCCTCCTGCACCTGACCCCGTGCCCTGAGTCCCTGCCACACCCCGCACCCCACCTGCACCCCGACCCCCTGCCCTAAGCCCCCTGCCGCACCCTGCACCCTGACCTCCTGCTGAACTGAAGATGGCAAACCCAATTGCCTGGGCATTGAAACCTAGCAACAAATGACCCAGAGGGAGCTGCTGTCCTGGAGTCATTCAGCCCGGGACAGGGACTTGAACTCTGCATTTCGGGACTGTCCCGCCCAATTTGGGACTGGTCGTCACCCTGGTTAATTAGTCAATGCTCTGAATGTCACTGCAAATGCTTGGTGAGGTGCCTTAATCCCTGAAGTGTACACAAGTCTCCATCAGGAGTCTATCTCAGCTGGATTCGCTGAACACTGCTCCTGGTGTGAAGCAGGAGTGCTGAAGGCCCAGAGGTCCAGTCACAGGAGGCAGTGAAGCCGTGTGTCTTACCCTGCAGGAAGAGTGAGACCTCTAGGGGGTCTGGCACATCAAAGGGCTTCCTGAGAGACTGTTCCAAAGCCAGAGTGTAGCACCAATCGTATGGATCCATGGCAGTAGGTGAGGTGACATCAGGGCAGATCTGTGCAGTGGCCCCTGCTTGCTGCAACAGGAGGCGATCTGAAGGATCCGTTCATGTATTCCCAGCCGTGGGCTCTCTGCCGACCCCTTTGGCTCCTCTTCCTCCCAAGGAACCACCTTGGGATGGGTTTCTGCCATTGCCCCTCCCCCCCTCATTGCATCCCTCCATCCTGGCACCAGGATCTCAGTTGGGATTCTCCATTCCCTCATCCCCTCCCTGAATTTCCATCATGGAGCTGGATGTCTGGGCTTGGTCTGGGTCTGTCTTCTCCGTGGCGTGCTGCTTTGGGAAGACTGGTTGCTCTAGAGTTTTGGTGCCCGACCTCAAGCTCATGCACAGGGCTGCCCTACTCTAGCCTGGCTATTTTGTTGCCACAAAGCTAGAAAAAAAAATGCATGTTGGACTCCCTGGCTTTGCAGGCTGAACCCTTTTTGTGCCTGTTCCCCCTCAGGCAGAAAAGAAAAGAAAAGAAAAGAAACTTCCCTGGCTTTGCACGCTGCCAAAAGAAAGAATGTGTCCTTTTAAAATCCTGAGGTCTGTGCTTCTGGTTCAAAATGATCCCACCGCTCTGCCACCATGTCATGGCTGATTCCCCACTCTGGCACTTCAAGTGCAGAAGGTGGGGGCCCGCGAGGATTCTAAAAATTAATACTGGCCACTCCAGGCTTGTATTAAACTCCCAAGGTTACAGCTTCTCTCTGAACTTGGATAGGTAGATGCTGCCACCACCCAAATGCAAAAAAAAAAAAAAAAACCTTCTGAGAGCCCAGAAAGGCACATTTGGGAATTCCTTCCTGTGGGGTACCCTCAGGCCCTTTCACCCCCCTTCTCCAGGGAAGAGCTGAGGAAAAAAAAAAACAAAGGAAATCAGCTGTTGCCACCAGCTAATTAAACAACATACGCACAAACCTCTTAGGGACACAAACATCCAATCCTGGTCTTAAAAAAAGGTAAATTTTATTAAAAGCAAAAAGAAAGAAAAATACATCTGGAACTTATACTTTTTGCTAGGTTTTAAATAAACAATTACAAGGATTAAGCATCAAGATAGCTTCTTGAGGTCCAGCTTAAGGGTTACAAGCAAAACAAAAGCACCTGGGGTTAGCACAGAGGAGTCACAAGCCATAAAGAAACAAAAGAGATAAACCTAATAGCATCTTCCTAGACATTTCCTGATCTACTTACATATCTGGGGTTTCAAAAGAGTAGTTTCTAGGTATGATCTGATGATTTTCATACCTGGCACAAGCTTTTACAGCCTAGATCCAGCCCTGTCCCTGCTTTCCGGGAGAACAAACACAGACAAAGGGAAAGTTTTTTCCCAATTTTAAAAGGTTCTAGCCTTCCCATGGGCTCTTTTGGTCAGGTGCTCACTCTCTTCCTTTAACCTAGGGACTTTTTAACCCTTTACAGATAAAGCAAGTAGAGAACAGCTACAAACAGGGATTTTATAGCTAAGTGGCTGGCTGGGTGTCCATAAAAGGGAGATACCCCCGCCTTCATTTATCACATGTGCTAGGGGGCAATGCAGTCATAAATACTGATACGTTCACTTGAAAAGCAGACCTGGCCGTTCTGAAGTTGGGAGACCTTCCTCAGCCACCAGCCTCTGCCCTTCCCTGAATATGACCGTGAACATGACACTCTTCAACTGAGGGTTTACAATAAAATTGTATGTAAAGCACGGAGGGAAATGTCTCTCCAGATACGCTGGATTAGATAAAACATTAAAAGAAGGCAATAAATCAAAGCTCCAAAACAGCCCCGCTAGCCGCCCAGGAACAACCCTCAACCCTCCCCTGTAACTCTATCAAATAAAGAAGGACCTGTTAGGCTCTGGTGAAGGGGCTGGTCCCCTCTCTTGTACCGGGGAACCAGTCAGGGCCTTTCTGATTAGAAGCCAGGGCAGAGAGCTCTGGAGGACGGCGGATATTGGTTGGGTTAGAGCACATGCAGTGGGAGTATGCCAGCTGCTGCACCACTTCATAGGGCTGCCTGCCCTGCAGGGGCAGCTCCAGGCACCAGCGCAGCAAGCGCAGGCAGTCTTCAGTGGCAATTCAGCGGCAGGTACGTCGAAGGCACGGGACCGTCAGATCGCCCGCAGAAACGCCGCCGAATCCACGTGACCAGGTCTGAGTGGGGTATAATGAGTTCTATACATGTACTGGAAATTTGCCCCCTGAAATATGTTGAGGGGTCAGACTTGATAAACCAGTTTGGCTTAGAGATAGAGAAGAAGTTCCTGTTTGTTTCATGTTCATAGAACCATAGCCTAATAGCCAAGGCAGGAGGGGAGAAGAAAGTGTACCAGGGCAAGTGCAGGGGTAGGATCTGGTCAAGTGCCCAGCTCTCTCCCAGGTTTGTGGGTGAGAGCTAGGACAGGTCTCTGTTGGATAAAGGACAACGCCCTGCTCCTTACAATCCTCTGTGTCCATGGGAGAGAAGGGATGAATCCCTCCTTGAGAATCTCAGCAGCTTCCTAGGAAGGAGCCAGTGCTCTTCTCAGAGGGCCTTCTCCTGGACCTCACAGAGGTCTGATGCTCTCACTCCACAAGCCTGCCTGGGGCGTTGGAGTTAGTGCTCAACAGAATCAGGAAGAGCCCTGTTGTCGAGCACCAGTGCCTTCCCTCTATCCCTGAAGGTGGAAGGGCCCCAACGCTGCCCTGCACTCACTGCTCTGACCATGGATGGCTCTCAGGTAGGAGGACACAATGGAAACGTGGATCATCCAGTCTCTCATTTCCAGGCCTCCCCAGGGCTAAGGTAAAATTCCTGCTCCCCCTGACCATTATGCTCACCTCCAAGATATGCTGGTGATTGTCTGTGCTGGGGGTTGCTGTCAGCAAGCTCTTCAGTATGGCATCCATGTCTCTGGGCAGGCCTTCTTCAGAGCCTGCCAGCGGAGGGAGACCATGGGTCAGGGTTATGGAACCTGGGGCTACACCTGCAAGGATGACAGCTGGCTCTGCAGTCCTTGCCCACAGCAGCTCTCTGCAGAGGGCCTGGTGCACAGCAGGTAGGGAACAGCCAAGCTGCTAGGGATGGGAGCTGGGCTTCCTGGCAGAGTCCAGCATCTGCAAGGAAGGGATTCCCCACAGAGGGGCAACATAATCTCCCGCAGAGGGGGAGTCTCCCCCTGACACTTGATTAAATCCTATGGCCTGTTCCCACCTCTGCCCACCCCACCCCCAAATCGGAGCAGCTCCAGCTACCGAAGAGAGCAAAAACCAGAGGCCTTCCTGGCCCTTGGGACAGAGCAGTAGGTTGATGATCTACCTGGAGATGAATTTTGGTCTTCCCCATGCCTATGCTCTATACTCCCTTCAGGACAGTGCACAGGAACTCACCATGGACTGCTCCACCCTTATGTTTGTCCCTACTTCAGTCTGCTTCATCTCTGTACCAACCGTTTCCTCCTTCACCTCCCTGCAGCACCCGACAGGGTGTGTGTGTGGAGGGTCAGCATGGTCCCCTTAAAAGCCCAGTCACCACTTAACCAAGACAAGAAGAACTTGACTCCAGCCAAGCTCATTCTCTGCTCTGCCTCTGCCTCCCCAAGAGGAACACTCCTAACCCACAGCCCCTGCAGCAGCAGATCCTACAGCCAGTTGGAGCCAGCCCGCCTCACCCCTCCTGGTGTTGGGAGGGGAACAGGAGAAAGGACAAAAGAAGGAAGAGATGAAGAGAAAGGAAGGAGGGATGGAGGAAAAGGTAAAACGAAAAGGACAAACCCTAATGTCCCCAGTGATTGTATGGGACAAAATCCCAGGTGGGGAATACAATTCTGCCACCTTAAACTAGTGTTTTCCATGCCTAGAATTCGGCTGGCACCAGATGGATCAGACTGAACTGGTTCCAAACCTCTCAGAGGCTCTTACCTTGTAAACAGGGACGTCTGTTTTCTAGTAAAATCAGTAAAAGGAAAGGAGAAAACTCGAAAGCGGCTCCTCCTCGCACGCACGTACGTGAACCCTAATACTCTCCCAGTCCTCAAAGAGAGACCTCAAGAAAGAAACTTGCTGAAGCAAAGCCACAGGGGTCTCTGAGGTTTCCCTGGCCCTGCGCCCCTATCCTGCCTGGCTGATGTCAGCATCTCTCTGTGAGGTCACCACCTCCCCACCACCTTTGACCAATAGGCTGAGGTCCCGCAAAAGGCCTTTGTGATGTCACTGCCACATACACCCCTCCCCTGAAGTGCTAATGTCCTGCTGCGGGCCAGACACTTTGAAGCTTTGAGCTTGTCATAACTATAAAGGGAAGGGTAACAGCCCTCCTGGGTACAGTACTATAAAATCCCTCCTGGCCAGAGACTCCAAAATCTTTTTACCTGTAAAGGGTTAAGAAGCTCAGGTAACCTGGCTGACACCTGACCCAAAGGACCAATAAGGGGACAAGATACTTTCAAATCTTGGTGGGGGGAAGGCTTTTGTTTGTGCTCTTTGTTTTTGGGGGTTGTTCGCTCTTGGGACTGAGAGGGACCAGACATCAATCCAGGTTATCCAAATCTTTCTGAACAAGTCTCTCATATTTCCAACTTGTAAGTAAACAGCCAGGCAAGGCGTGTTAGTTTTTAATCTTTGTTTTCTCAACTTGTAAATGTACCTTTTTGCTAGAGTGTTTATCTCTGTTTGCTGTAACTTTGAACCTAAGGCTAGAGGGGATTCCTCTGGACTCTTTAAGTTTGATTACCCTGTAAAGTTATTTTCCATCCTGATTTTACAGAGATGATTTTTACCTTTTTCTTCAATTTAAAGCCTTCTTTTTAAGAACCTGATTGATATTTCCTTGTTTTTAGATCCAAGGGGGTTGGATCTGTAATCACCAGGGAATTGGTGAAGAGTCTCTCAAGGCTACCCAGGGAAGGGAATTAGCATCTTGGGAGTGGTGGCAGCGGACCAGATCTAAGCTGGTAGTTAAGCTTAGAAGCTTTCATGCAGGCCCCCACATTTGTACCCTAAAGGTCAGAGTGGGGAAGCAGCCTTGACAGACCTACTCTCTGTGGATCACTCCACTCACTGCGTGTTCATTCTAGGAAGCAAGCCGGCTAGACAGTAAAACATAAGAGGCTGCTCCCAATGCTACACTCAGTTTTTCCAAAATTGGTAGACTTGATGGTCAGAAGAGACCTTTAGAGACCACCAGCATGATCACGGGCTTCCTGTATAGTACAATAGTTACTTTTTGGGCACACACATTCCAGAAAGGCATCTAGTCTTCATTCAATGACATCAAGAGATGGAGAATCCACCACTTTCCCTTTTAGTGAGTGCCAGGGGGCTCCATTTCCCCTTCCACTAGCTCCCCATTTACAGTGAGCCAGAGCAGTACCTGCAGCAGGGAGCGGGAGTTGCTGATGGCCTCAGAGGCACAGTCCCTGCAGTGCCTCAGGCACTTGGCGCAAGTGCCGGATGATGCGGAGCTGGTGCATCTCTTTGGCCGTGACGTCATCCAGCTGCATGGGAACGAGAACCTGTCAGAGACTCAAACGCCCCGAGGAATCAGGGGGAATTAAGAGCACCTGGAACCAGCAGCATTTCCACACAGCACCTGCTCACCACTGAGGGATGGATGCCCCATTAACCAGGGCTGCCATCCTGTGGCTTCAGCATTAGTGTCTGGGATGATTTGGGGCAAGATCTCGACCTCCCCGCAACCCACTTCACTGCTGCCAGAATCCCTCCTGCCCACCCCTGCTAGAGGCCCCTCCCTGCCCAACCTGGGTGGGGGTGGGAGGAGAGAGTTCTGAGAACTTGAGCTGTGGTATGGAGGTGGATCAGCTGTCAAGGGCACTGAGGTGGAGGTGGCAGGAGCTCACCCTTCAAGGACGGGGTTTGGCACTGGAGGTTACTAGAAAGGACAACAAGACTCCATTCTGGGGGTCAGGAGGTGAATCCATCCCTCAGTGGTGGGCAGGTGCTGTGTGGAAATGCTGCTGGTTCCAAGTGCTCTTAATTCCCCCTGATTCCTCGGGGCTTTTGAATTGGTGATCATGCATTGGGTTAGATTAGATGCTCTAAAGGTCTCTTCTGGCCATCAAGTCTACTAGTTTTGGAACACTGAGTGTAGCATTGGGAGCAGCCTCTGATGTTTTACTGTCTAGCCGGCTTGCTTCCTACAATGAACACGCATTGAGTGGGGTGATCCACAGAGAGTAGCTCAAACCTTCAAAGTGTCTGGCCAGCAGCAGGACATTCGCACTTCAGGGGAGGGGTGTGTATGGCAGTGACATCACAAAGGCCTTTTGCGGGACCTCAGCCTATTGGTCAAAGGTGGTGGGGAGGTGGTGACCTCACAGAGAGATGCTGACATCAGCCAGGCAGGATAGGGGCGCAGGGCCAGGGAAACCTCAGAGACCCCTGTGGCTTTGCTTCAGCAAGTCTCCTTCTCGAGGTCTCTCTTTGAGGACTGAGAGAGTATTAGGGTTCACGTACGTGAGTGCGAGGAGGAGCCTCTTTTGAACTTTCTCATTTCCTTTTACTGATTTTACTAGAAAACAGACGTCCCTGTTTAGAAGGTAAGAGTCTCCGAGAGGTTTGGAACCTGGTCAGTCTGATCCACCTGGTGCCAGCTGAATTCTAGGCATGGAAAGCAATAGTTTAAGGTGGCAGAATTGTATTCCCCACCTGGGATTTTGTCCCATACAATCACTGGGGACATTAGGGTTTGTCCTTTTCGTTTTACCTTTTCCTCCATCCCTCCTTCCTTTCTCTTCATCTCTTCCTTCTTTTGTCCTTTCTCCTGTTTCCCTCCCACCACCAGGAGGGGTGAGGCGGGCTGGCTCCAACTGGCTGTAGGATCTGCTGCTGCAGGGGCTGTGGGTTAGGAGTGTTCTTCTTGGGGAGGCAGAGGCAGAGCAGAGAATGAGCTTGGCTGGAGTCAAGTTCTTCTTGTCCTGGTTAAGTGGTGACTGGGCTTTTAAGGGGACCATGTTCCAGGTTCATGCCTTCCTGTCATCCTGGAGCAGCTGGGGAAGCAAGTCCTCATGGAGGGCCCTGCCCATATCCCTGTTCTCCAGGCTCCCTTGGGGACAGAGGAAATTAAGGGTCTAGCTCCAGCTTCTACCCTCTAGCATCTCCTGCCGAGGCGCTGAGGGGAAAAAGAGAGTCCTGGCCCACAGGGCACTGGGAGCTGGCAGGAAAATGCTGATGGAGTCCCCTCTCCCTCTCCCTTCCATTAGAACTGAGCAGAATTCCCCAGGATGGGTCACCATGTGGCAGAGCTGGCTCTGTTGATCAGTGACCCAGCCAAAGACATCAGCCGGCAGGGCAGGGAGGGGGTTTACCGGCTCTACTAGCTGCTGCTGCACCAGAGGGGTAAGGAACCCAGCTGGGAAATGGCACCCGATAGAAGAGTGAGACTGGGACCCCAGCCAATTTCTCTCAGACTGACCCCGGCTGGAGGATGAGTCTCTGTCTGTCTCTTTCTCTGTCCTACACCCCTCCCCTGCAATTCTGTTGGGCCAGGAACGCAGCAAGGAATCTGCCCACTGTGCAGCTCAGGGAGTGAGGGTGGCTGGGTCCCCTGCAGTGGCTGCCTCCAGGGGCCACTAGACGGAGATGCCGTTCTAGCTCCAGGAGTTGGAGCCTGGCTCTGGGCAATCTGCTAATGCCTCACATCCTGTTGGTTTTAGGTCTTCAGAAAGTTATTCTCGGAAGGGCGGAGAAGACTCTTCCTCCGGACGGCAGTGCTGGCCATCCACTACCCCCTGCTCCGTGTCAGCCAATTAGGACTGGTCCTGGCCTTCTCCCTCCTGGGGGAAGCCCAAGAGCTGATGGGGGACAAGGTAAGCAGCTGCCTCTGAGCTCTTTAAGTTTGATTACCCTGTAAAGTTATTTTCCATACTGATTTTACAGATATGATTTTTACCTTTTTCTTTAATTAAAAGCCTTCTTTTTAAGAACCTGATTGATTTTTCCTTGTTTTTAGATCCAAGAGGGTTGGATCTGTATTCACCAGGAGTTGGTGGAAGGAAGGAGGGGAATGGTTAATTTCTCCTTGTTTTAAGATCCAAGGGGTTTGGATCTGTATTCACCAGGGAATTGGTGAAAGGTTTCTCAAGGCTTCCCAGGGAAGGGAATTAGCTTTGAGATGGTGGCAGCGGACCAGAGCTAAGCTGGTAGTTAAGCTTAGAAGTTTTCATGCAGGCCCCCACATTTGTACCCTAAAGTTCAAAGTGGGGATACAGCCTTGACATGGTGGCATAGCGGTGGGATTCATTTTAAACCCAAAAGCCAGTAAGTTTTTTTTCTTTTCCTTCTAGCTGCTTGGAAAGCAGAACTGAAGGTAGATGCATATCTTATCTCTCCTTGCCTGAAGGCAGAGGTGTTAAGTTTTTTTAACAAGAGCCTTTGTTAAGAGAAGGTTTCAATTAATGAGCAAACGACTGGTAAAAGGAATTTACAAGCTGAATTGTTTTTTTTTTCTTTTAACATCCTCAGGAGTAGCTAGTTAGAAAGTCTCTGTTAACTCAGCAGCAGCCTGAGCTAAGTGTATCCCAGTTTCAGTCAACTGCAGAGGGGTGTGACCCAGCACAAGAAAACAGGAAAATGACTACCAAAGAAGTAGCTAACAAAATAGAACTGGCCAAACTAGAAGCAGAAGAAAATGAAAGAAAACATCAGAGACTGCTTCAATTAAAAAAACTCGAGACAGAGCAGAGAGAAAGAGAAGAGAAAGCCAAAGAGGAGGCCCATGAAAGAGAGATGGAGCTGGAAAAAGCCAAAGAGGAGGCCCACAAGAGAACTATGGAGCTGGAAAAAGCCAAAGAGGAGGCGAGAGAAAAAGAAAGGAAGCATGAACTGGAAGTAGCAAGGGCTAGGCAGGATGCACCAGCCCATCCTAGCAACTCCTCTCCAGGTATCACTTCCCATCCCAGAAAATTCCCCACCTACAAGGCAGGCGATGATACTGAGGCCTCCTTAGAAAATTTTGAAAGGGCCTGCTTTGGATACAGCATAACTCCAGACCAGTACATGGTAGAGCTGAGGCTGCAGCTCAGTGGACCCTTAGCAGAGGTGGCAGCTGAAATGCCTAAGGAACACATGAACAGTTATGAACTTTTTAAAAACAAGGCCAGACGCAGAATGGGGCTAACACCCGAGCATGCCCGTTGACGGTTCAGAGCCCTAAGGTGGAAACCCGATGTGTCATTTACCTGACATGCCTACCACATTGGGAAAAATTGGGATGCCTGGATATCAGGAGCAAATGTTAAATCTACAGAAGAGTTGCCCTTCCTAATGCAAATGGAGCAGTTTTTAGAGGGTGTTCCTGAGGAAATAGAAAGGTACATCCTAGATAGGAAGCCCAAAAGTGTAACCGAGGCGGGGGAGATTGGAGCCAAATGGGTGGAGGTGACAGAAAAGAAAAAAGCTAGTAGCAGTTGGAGCGAATATCAGAAGGGGCAAGCCGAAACAAAACCTTACCACCGGGAACAACCCAAGGCCCCACCTACATCCCAAGGGAAACCCCAGGCGCCTTCTTACCCCACCACACCAGTCTCCACCAACCAACATCGCCCCGGTGATACCTTAGCAGGGTGATGTTTTAAATGTAATGAACTGGGACATATAAAGGCTCACTGCCCCAAGAACCCCAACCGATTACAGTTCATTACACCACAATCACACCAAAGATCCCCAGACCCAGATGCCTCTCTCATACCCTCGGAGCGAAGGGAAATCTTGAGAGTGGGCGGAAAGAAGGTTATTGCTTGGAGGGACACTGGGGCACAAGTGTCAACTATCCACCAATCCCTAGTGGACCCCAAACTCATCAACCCGGAGGCTCCAGTGACAATTCAACCCTTCGTGTCACAATCTGTAACCTTGCCTACAGCCAAGTTGTATGTCCAGTACAAAGGCTGGTCAGGAATGTGGACTTTTGCAGTCTATGACAATTATCCCATTCCCATGCTGCTGGGGGAAGACTTGGCCAACCATGTGAAGCTAGCCAAGAGGGTGGGAATAGTCACCCGCAGCCAGGCTAAGCAAGCTTTCACCCCCATCCCTGTTCCTGAGCCGTCCACCAGGGCCCCGTCTGTGTTACCAGAGACCCAAACAAAGGTGGTAGAACCGGATCCCCTGCCAACGACTGCAACAGCCGTAGTGGATCCAATCCCAGAGACCCAGCCAAAGCCAGTCCCAGAACCGGAACTGGCAACGCAACCAGCACCAGAACCATTGCCAGCACTGAGTCCAGCACTTGCAAACCCGTCTACAACTTCAACGCCAGAGGGCACCAGCGAGCCTGACCTGGCGGAAGCAGCAGATAACCCTACCCAAGAGGCTCAGCCAGAGCCTGAGATACCACATAGTGCACCAGCGGACAGTGATTCACAGTCAATGGAAACAGCCCCAGCACCTGCATTGCTTCCAGAGGGACCAAGCCCCAGTCCACAGTCCAAGGAGGAACTGATGTCTCCAGCATCAAGGGAACAGTTCCAGGCCAAGCAGGAAGCAGATGACAGCCTTCAGAAAGCTAGGGCGGCGGCGCAGAGCACCCCATCGCCTCTCAGCTCTTCTAACCGATCCCGGTTTGTTGTAGAACTAGGACTTTTATACAAGGAGACTCTTTCTAGTGGGCACCAGGAAGACTGGCATCCTCAAAGACAGTTGGTAGTTCCCACTAAGTATCGGGTAAAGCTCTTGAGCTTAGCCCATGATCATCCCAGTGGCCATTCTGGGGTGAACAGAACCAAAGACCGGTTGGGGAAGTCCTTCCACTGGGAGGGAATGGGCAAGGACGTTGCTAATTATGTCCGGTCTTGTGAGGTGTGCCAACTAGTGGGAAATCCCCAAGACCAGGTTAAAGCCCCTCTCCAGCCACTACCCATAATTGAGGTCCCATTTCAGCGAGTAGCTGTGGATATTCTGGGTCCTTTCCCAAAGAAGACACCCAGAGGAAAGCAGTACGTACTGACTTTCATGGATTTTGCTACCCGATAGCCGGAAGCAGTACCCTTAAGCAACACCAGGGCTAAAAGTGTGTGCCAGGCATTAACAGACATTTTTGCCAGGGTAGGTTGGCCCTCCGACATCCTTACAGATTCGGGAACTAATTTCCTGGCAGGGACCATGGAAAACCTGTGGGAAGCTCATGGGGTGAATCACTTGGTTGCCACCCCTTACCACCATGAAACCAATGGCCGGTGGAGAGGTTTAATGGAACTTTGGGGGCCATGATACGTAAATTTGTAAATGAACACTCCAATGATTGGGACCTAGTGTTGCAGCAGTTGCTTTTCGCCTACAGGGCTGTACCGCATCCCAGTTTAGGGTTTTCACCATTTGAACTTGTGTATGGTCGCGAGGTTAAGGGGCCATTACAGTTGGTGAAGCAGCAATGGGAGGGGTTTACGCCTTCTCCAGGAACTAACATTCTAGACTTCGTAAGCAACCTACAAAGCACCCTCCGACACTCTTTAGCCCTTGCTAAAGAAAACCTAAAGGATGCTCAGGAAGAGCAAAAGGCTTGGTATGATAAACATTCCAGAGAACGGTCCTTCAAAGTAGGAGACCAAGTCATGGTCTTAAAGGCGCTCCAGGCCCATAAAATGGAAGCGTCGTGGGAAGGACCATTCACGGTCCAGGAGCGCCTAGGAGCTGTTAACTATCTCATAGCCTCCCCCACCTCCAACATAAAGCCCAAGGTATACCATGTTAATTCTCTTAAGCCCTTTTATTCCAGAGAATTAAACGTTTGCCAGTTTACAGCCCAGGAAACAGATGACGCGGAGTGGCCTGAAGCTGTCTACTACGAAGGAAAAAAGGATGGTGGCGTGGAAGAGATGAACCTCTCCATGACCCTTGGACGTCTGCAGCGACAGCAGATCAAGGAGCTGTGCACAAGCTTGGCACCAATTTTCTCAGCCACTCCAGGATGGACCGAACGGGCATACCACTCCATTGACACAGGTAATGCTCACCCAATTAGAACCCCACCCTACTGGGAGTCCCCTCATGCCCAAACTGCTATACAAAGGGAGATCCAGGACATGCTACAGATGGGTATAATCCGCCCCTCTAATAGAGCATGGGCATCTCCAGTGGTTCTAGTTCCCAAACCAGATGGGGAAATACACTTTTGCGTGGACTACCGTGAGTTAAATGCTGTAACTCGTCTTGACAACTATCCAATGCCATGCACAGATGAGCTATTGGAGAAATTGGGACATGCCCAATTCATCTCTACTTTAGACTTAACAAAAGGGTACTGGCAAGTACCACTAGATGAACCCGCTAAGGAAACGTCAGCCTTCGTCACCCAGGCAGGGGTGTATGAATTCAATGTACTCCCTTTCGGGTTGTGAAATGCACCCGCCACCTTCCAAAGACTTGTAGATGGTCTCCTAGCGGGATTGGGAGAATCTGCAGTTGCCTACCTCGATGATGTGGCCATTTTTTCTGATTCATGGACAGAGCACCTGGAGCACCTGGAAAAAGTCTTTGAGCGCATCCGGCAGGCAGGACTAACTGTTAAGATTAAAAAGTGTCAAATAGGACAAAACAAAGTGACTTACCTGGGGCACCAGGTGGGTCAAGGAACTATAAATCCCCTACAGGCCAAAGTGGATGCTATCCAAAAGTGGCCGGTTCCAAAGTCAAAGAAACAGGTCCAATCCTTCTTAGGCTTGGCCGGATATTATAGGTGATTTGTACCACACTACAGCCAAATCGCCGCCCCGCTGACAGACCTAACCAGAAAGAAACAGCCAAATGCAGTTCAGTGGACTGATGAGTGTCTAAAGGCCTTTAACCAGCTTAAGGCGACACTCATGTCTGACCCTGTGCTAAGGGCCCCAGAGTTTGACAAACTGTTCCTAGTAACCACAGATGCGTCCGAGCGAGGCGTTGGAGCAGTTTTAATGCAGGAAGGACCGGATCAAGAATTCCATCCTGTCGTGTTTCTCAGCAAGAAACTGTCTGAGAGGGAAAGCCACTGGTCAATCAGCGAAAAGGAATGCTACGCCATTGTGTATGCGCTGGAAAAGCTACGCCCATATGTTTGGGGACGGCGTTTCCAACTACAAACAGACCATGCTGCGCTACAGTGGCTTCATACCGCCAAGGGAAATAACAAAAAACTTCTTCGGTGGAGTTTAGCTCTCCAAGATTTTGATTTTGAAATACAACACATTTCGGGAGCTTCTAACAAAGTGGCTGATGCACTCTCCCGGGAAAGTTTCCCAGAGTTAACTGGTTAAAAATTGCTTTTGGAATGTGGAACATATTGTCAGTTTTTATATAATCAGTAGTATGTCTAAAGGTACATGTGTCTTATTAACTCTGTTTTCTCCTAGAGCTCCAGGAAGAAATCACAGCCAGTGTGGAACCGGCTATCCAACACTATCTGTGATTTGGGGGGCGTGTCATAACTATAAAGGGAAGGGTAACAGCCTTCCTGTGTACAGTACTATAAAATCCCTCCTGGCCAGAGACTCCAAAATACTTTTCCCTGTAAAGGGTTAAGAAGCTCAGTTAACCTGGCTGGCATCTGACCCAAAGGACCAATAAGGAGACAAGATACTTTCAAATATTGGTGGGGGGGAAGGCTTTTGTTTGTGTTCTTTGTTTGGGAGTTCGTTCGCTCTTGGGACTGAGAGGGACCAGACATCAATCCAGGTTCTCCCCATCTTTCTAAACAAGTCTCTCATATTTCAAACTTGTAAGTGAAAAGCCAGGCAAGGCGTCTTAGTTTTACTTTGTTTTCTCAACTTGTAAATGTACCTTTTACTAGAGTGTTTATCTTTGTTTGCTATACTTTGATCCTGAGGCTAGAGGGAGGTCCTCTGAGCTCTTTAAGTTTGATTACCCTGTAAAGTTATTTTCCATCCTGATTTTACAGAGATGATTTTTACCTTTTTCTTAAATTTAAAGCCTTCTTTTTAAGAACCTGATTGATATTTCCTTGTTTTTAGATCCAAGGGGGTTGGATCTGTAATCACCAGGGAATTGGTGAAGAGTCTCTCAGGGCTACCCAGGGAAGGGAATTAGCATCTTGGGAGTGGTGGCAGCGGACCAGATCTAAGCTGGTAGTTAAGTTTAGAAGCTTTCATGCAGGCCCCCACATTTGTACCCTAAAGGTCAGAGTGGGGAAGCAGCCTTGACAGAGCTACTCTCTGTGGATCACCCCACTCAATGTGTGTTCATTCTAGGAAGCAAGCCGGCTAGACAGTAAAACATAAGAGGCTGCTCCCAATGCTACACTCAGTTTTTCCAAAACTAGTAGACTTGATGGCCAGAAGAGACCTTTGGAGCATCTAATCTAACCCCCTGCATGATCACGGGCTTCCTGTATAGTACAATAGTTACTTTTTGGGCACACACATTCCAGAAAGGCATCTAGTCTTCATTCAATGACATCAAGAGATGGAGAATCCACCACTTTCCCTTTTAGTGAGTGCCAGGGGGTTCCATTTCCCCTTCCACTTGGTCCCCATTTACAGTGAGCCAGAGCAGTACCTGCAGCAGGGAGCGGGAGTTGCTGATGGCCTCAGAGGCACAGTCCCTGCAGTGCCTCAGGCACGTGGCGCAAGTGCCGGATGATGCGGAGCTGGTGCATCTCTTTGGCCGTGACGTCCTCCAGCTGCATGGGAACGAGAACCTGTCAGAGACTCAAACGCCCCGAGGAATCAGGGGGAATTAAGAGCACCTGGAACCAGCAGCATTTCCACACAGCACCTGCTCACCACTGAGGGATGGATGCCCCATTAACCAGGGCTGCCATCCTGTGGCTTCAGCATTAGTGTCTGGGATGATTTGGGGCAAGATCTCGACCTCCCCGCAACCCACTTCACTGCTGCCAGAATCCCTCCTGCCCACCCCTGCTAGAGGCCCCTCCCTGCCTAACCTGAGTGGGGGTGGGAGGAGAGGGTTCTGAGAACTTGAGCTGTGGTATGTAGGTGGATCAGCTGTCAAGGGCACTGAGGCGGAGGTGGCAGGAGCTCACCCTTCAAGGAGGGGGTTTGGCACTGGAGGTTACTAGAAAGGACAACAAGACTCCATTCTGGGGGTCAGGAGGTGAATCCATCCCTCAGTGGTGGGCAGGTGCTGTGTGGAAATGCTGCTGGTTCCAGGTGCTCTTAATTCCCCCTGATTCCTCGGGGCTTTTGAATTGGTGATCATGCAGGGGGTTAGATTAGATGCTCTAAAGGTCTCTTCTGGCCATCAAGTCTACTAGTTTTGGAAGCACTGAGTGTAGCATTGGGAGCAGCCTCTGATGTTTTACTGTCTAGCCGGCTTGCTTCCTAGAATGAACACGCCTTGAGTGGGGTGATCCACAGAGAGTAGCTCAAACCTTCAAAGCGTCTGGCCAGCAGCATGACATTCGCACTTCAGGGGAGGCGTGTGTATGGCAGTGACATCACAAAGGCCTTTTGCAGGACCTCAGCCTATTGGTCAAAGGTGGTGGGGAGGTGGTGACCTCACAGAGAGATGCTGAAATCAGCCAGGCAGGATAGGGGCGCAGGGCCAGGGAAACCTCAGAGACCCCTGTGGCTTTGCTTCAGCAAGTCTCCTTCTCGAGGTCTCTCTTTGAGGACTGAGAGAGTATTAGGGTTCACGTAAGTGAGTGCGAGGAGGAGCCTGTTTTGAACTTTCTCATTTCCTTTTACTGATTTTACTAGAAAACAGACGTCCCTGTTTAGAAGGTAAGAGTCTCCGAGAGGTTTGGAACCTGTTCAGTCTGATCCACCTGGTGCCAGCTGAATTCTAGGCATGGAAAGCAATAGTTTAAGGTAGCAGAATTTTATTCCCCACCTGGGATTTTGTCCCATACAATCACTGGGGACATTAGGGTTTGTCCTTTCCGTTTTACCTTTTCCTCCATCCCTCCTTCCTTTCTCTTCATCCTTTTGTCCTTTCTCCTGTTTCCCTCCCACCACCAGGAGGGGTGAGGCGGGCTGGCTCCAACTGGCTGTAGGATCTGCTGCTGCAGGGGCTGTGGGTTAGGAGTGTTCTTCTTGGGGAGGCAGAGGCAGAGCAGAGAATGAGCTTGGCTGGAGTCAAGTTCTTCTTGTCCTGGTTAAGTGGTGACTGGGCTTTTAAGGGGACCATGTTCCAGGTTCATGCCTTCCTGTCATCCTGGAGCAGCTGGGGAAGCAAGTCCTCATGGAGGGCCCTGCCCATATCTCTGTTCTCCAGGCTCCCTTGGGGGCAGAGGAAATTAAGGGTCTAGCTCTAGCTTCTATCCTCTAGCATCTCCTGCCGAGGCGCTGAGGGGAAAAAGAGAGTCCTGGCCCACAGGGCACTGGGAGCTGGCAGGAAAATGCTGATGGAGTCCCCTCTCCCTCTCCCTTCCATTAGAACTGAGCAGAATTCCCCAGGATGGGTCACCACGTGGCACAGCTGGCTCTGTTGATCAGTGACCCAGCCAAGGACATCAGCCGGCAGGGCAGGGAGGGGGTTTACCGGCTCTACCAGCTGCTGCTGCACCAGAGGGGTAAGGAACCCAGCTGGGAAATGGCACCCGATAGAAAAGTGAGACTGGGACCCCAGCCAATTTCTCTCAGACTGACCCCGGCTGGAGGATGAGTCTCTGTCTGTCTCTTTCTCTGTTCTACACCCCTCCCCTGCAATTCTGTTGGGCCAGGCACGCAGCAAGGAGTCTGCCCACTGTGCAGCCACCAATGGGATTGGAAGGACACAAGCACTGCAACCAGAATGACAAATGTGTGTGTGTGTCTCTCTTTCCCAGGGCTGAGCATCTATGAGGGCGAAGACCTGTGGTGCTGGGACTGGCACCAGGACAGCAGGCTCCTGGGCTACAGGAACACAGCTAGGGTGGGAGAGGTAAGGACACTCTGCCAGGACATGAGACAGCTCAGGGAGTGGGGGTGGCTGGGTTCCCTGCAGTGGCTGCCTCCAGGGGCCACTAGACGGAGATGCCGTTCTAGCTCCAGGAGTTGGAGCCTGGCTCTGGGCAATCTGCTAATGCCTCACATCCTGTTGGTTTTAGGTCTTCGGAAAGTTCTTCTCGGAAGGGCAGAGAAGACTCTTCCTCCGGACGGCAGTGCTGGCCATCCACAACCCCCTGCTCCGTGTCAGCCAATCAGGACTGGTCCTGGCCTACTCCCTCCTGGGGGAAGCCCAAGAGCTGATGGGGGACAAGGTAAGCAGCTGCATTAGACTCAGGAGTTTGGGGCGGGGCCCTGTCACGGAGTCCCAGGGAGATTCTCTGGAACTGCTCCCCACAAAGCCAGTCAGGACTTTGGGGAGCCTCCTCTCCCTTGGAGCAGACTGTCTTCAGGGCAAGAAGCTCACACGGCTTCACCTCCTGGGTCTCTCCTGGGAGCATTCAGCATATGCCCTTCCGTGCGCTTCCCACAGCAAGTCTGCCCAGGCGGGGTCCTAGGGAAGCCAAAAGGTTCCGCACCCTCCCACTTCGCAGTCAGATGCGACTCTCAGCCAGCCAATAAAACAGAGATTTATTAGATGACAGGAACACGGTCTAAAACAGAGCTTGTAGGTACAGCGGCGAACGGGACCCCTCGGCCGGGTCCATTATGGGGTTCAGAGAGCCAGACACCCACATCTGCCCTCACTCCTAGTCCCCAGGTAGCTGCAACTCTGAAACCCCCTCTAGCCCCTCCTTCTCTCGGCTTTGTCTCTTTCCCAGGCCAGGAGGTCACCTGATCTCTTTGTTCACCTTTAGCTATTTCCTTGCAGGGCGGGAAGGGACCGTGGCCATTTGTTGCCAGGGATACAGAATGTCAGTGATTTATGCACACGGGCCTTTCCCCACCACCTAGACACTTAAGAAATGCATAGGGGAAACTGAGGCACCCCCACAGTATTCAGAGGAAACATGAAGAACAGTCCCACTTCGTCACAGGCCCAGGCCTCATTCCCATCCTATCGCCATTCGCTGGCCAGGCGCAAGGAGCCTGGTGGGGAATGAGAGCGAGAGCAGGTGCTACTGGGAAGGGAGATGAATTCACCTCCATGAACAGGAGGGAACCAGCTTGTCCCCGGAGCAGCTCCAACACAGCTCTTTAGCAAGGCTAATTAATGACAAGCGTTACCTCATCACGGACTTATGTTCTCAGGGCACGGTGCTTTTGCTCTTGGGAAGAGCAGAGGAATCCCCTAAGTGCCCTCTGCGAGCCTCTCCTCTCCCAGAGGGCCTCACCCAGTTCCCAGTGGCCTAGTGTCCGTGTCACCCGAGCCACCACCTAGAGAGAACGGGAGGATTCAGTCAGCAGGGGCTGCTGATCTGCCCCATTCACCAGGGCTGCCATCCTGTGGCTTCAGCATTAGTGTCTGGGATGACTTGGGGCAAGATCTCGACCTCCCTGCAACCCACTTCACTGCTGCCAGAATCCCTCCTGCCCGCCCTGCTAGAGGCCCCTCCCTGCCCAACCTGGGTGGGGGTGGGAGGAGAGGGTTCTGAGAACTTGAGCTGTGGTTTGGAGATGGATCAGCTGTCAAGGGCGCTGAGGGGGAGGTGGCAGGAGCTCACCCTTCAAGGAGGGGGTTTGGCACTGGAGGTTACTAGAAAGGACAACAAGACTCCATTCTGGGGGTCAGGAGGTGAATCCATCCCTCAGTGGTGGGCAGGTGCTGTGTGGAAATGCTGCTGGTTCCAGGTGCTCTTAATTCCCCCTGATTCCTCGGGGCGTTTGAGTCTCTGACAGGTTCTCGTTCCCATGCAGCAGGAGGACGTCACGGCCAAAGAGATGCACCAGCTCCGCATCATCCGGCACTTGCGCCAGGTGCCTGAGGCACTGCAGGGGCTGTGCCTCTGAGGCCATCAGAAACTCCCGCTCCCTGCTGCAGGTACTGCTCTGGCTCAATGTAAATGGGGAGCTAGTGGAAGGGGAAATGGAGCCCCCTGGCACTCACTAAAAGGGAAAGTGGTGAATTCTCCATCTCTTGATGTCATTGAATGAAGACTAGATGCCTTTCTGGAATGTGTGAGCCCAAAAAGTAACTATTGTACTATACAGGAAGCCCGTGATCATGCAGGGGGTTAGATTAGATGCTCTAAAGGTCTCTTCTGGCCATCAAGTCTACTAGTTTTGGAAGCACTGAATGTAGCATTGGGAGCAGCCTCTGATGCTTTACTGTCTAGACGGCTTGCTTCCTAGAATGAACACGCATTGAGTGGGGTGATCCACAGAGAGTAGCTCAAACCTTCAAAGTGTCTGGCCAGCAGCAGGACATTAGCACTTCAGGGGAGGGGTGTGTGTGGCAGTGACATCACAAAGGCCTTTTGCAGGAGCTCAGCTTATTGGTCAAAGGTGGTGGGGAGGTGGTGACCTCACAGAGAGATGCTGACATCAGCCAGGCAGGATAGGGGTGCAGGGCCAGGGAAACCTCAGAGACCCCTGTGGCTTTGCTTCAGCAAGTTTCTTTCTCGAGGTCTCTCTTTGAGGACTGGGAGAGTATTAGGGTTCACGTACGTGCGTGCGAGGAGGAGCTTCTTTCGAGTTTTCTCCTTTCCTTTTACTGATTTTACTAGAAAACAGACGTCCCTGTTTACAAGATAAGAGCCTCTGAGAGGTTTGGAACCAGTTCAGTCTGATCCATCTGGTGCCAGCAGAATTCTAGGCATGGAAAGCACTAGTTTAAGGTGGCAGAATTTTATTTCCCACCTGGGATTTTGTCCCATACAATCACTGGGGACATTAGGGTATGTCCTTTTCGTTTTACCTTTTCCTCCATCCCTCCTTCCTTTCTCTTCATCTCTTCCTTCTTTTGTCCTTTCTCCTGTTCCCCTCCCACCACCAGGAGGGGTGAGGTGGGCTGGCTCCAACTGGCTGTAGGATCTGCTGCTGCAGGGGCTGTGGGTTAGGAGTGTTCCTCTTGGGGAGGCAGAGGCGGAACAGAGAATGAGCTTGGCTGGAGTCAAGTTCTTCTTGTCCTGGTTAAGTGGTGACTGGGCTTTTAAGGGGACCATGTTCCAGGTTCATGCCTTCCTGTCATCCTGGAGCAGCTGGGGAAGCAAGTCCTCATGGAGGGCCCTGCCCATATCCCTGTTCTCCAGGCTCCCTTGGGGACAGAGGAATTTAAGGGTCTAGCTCTAGCTTCTATCCTCTAGCATCTCCTGCCGAGGCGCTGAGGGGAAAAAGAGAGTCCTGGCCCACGGGAGACTGGCAGCTGGCAGGAAAATGCTGATGGAGTCCCCTCTCCCTTTCCCTTCCATTAGAACTGAGCAGAATTCCCCAGGATGGGTCACCACGTGGCACAGCTGGCTCTGTTGATCAGTGACCCAGCCAAGGACATCAGCCGGCAGGGCAGGGAGGGGGTTTACCGGCTCTACTAGCTGCTGCTGCACCAGAGGGGTAAGGAACCCAGCTGGGAAATGGCACCCGATAGAAGAGTGAGACTGGGACCCCAGCCAATTTCTCTCAGACTGACCTTGGCTGGAGGATGAGTCTCTGTCTGTCTCTTTCTCTGTTCTACACCCCTCCCCTGCAATTCTGTTGGGCCAGGCACGCAGCGAAGACTCTGCCTACTGTGCAGCCACCAATGGGATTGGAAGGACACAAGCACTGCAACCAGAATGACAAATGTGTGTGTGTCTCTCTCTTTCACAGGGCTGAGCATCCATGAGGTCGAAGACCTGTGGTGCTGGGACTGGCACCAGGACAGCAAGCTCCTGGGCTACAGGAACACAGCCAGGGTGGGGGAGGTAAGGACACTCTGCCAGGGCATGAGACAGCTCAGGGAGTGGGGGTGGCTGGGTCCCCTGCAGTGGCTGCCTCCAGGGGCCACTAGATGGAGATGCCGTTCTAGCTCCAGGAGTTGGAGCCTGGCTCTGGGCAATCTGCTAATGCCTCACGTTCTGTTGGTTTTAGGTGTTTGGAAAGTTCTTCTCGGAAGGGCAGAGAAGACTCTTCCTCCGGACGGCAGTGCTGGCCATCCACAACCCCCTGCTGCGTGTCCAGAGGTGGCTCTAGTTACCAGCAAAGGAAGCATGTGCTTGGGGCAGCCCATTTGCAGGAGCGGCAGGGATCCAGCATGGCAGCTGAGAACCAACAAGGGCCCCTGGGAGCTGTACTTCGTTTGTTAGCTCCCTGCCTATAGAGCCAGCCCTGGAGCAGGGAAAGAACTACATTTCCCAGTATTCCCTTGGCCACTACCAAAAGGAAAGAGGGGAAGGGAGTGAGGAAGCTGAGACCTCATGCTGTAGCCTGCTGTGAATGGAGAGCTGCGCTGTGAGTAGGGATTCCATATTTTAACATTCAAATAATAGGACACTCCACGGGGAGGGAGGGTAGCCCCACCCTGCCCCATCCACTCCCTCCGACTGCCCCCCACAGAAACCCCAACCGATCCAACCCCCCTGCTCCCTGATCACCCCCTCCTGGGACCACTGCCCCAACTGCCCCGCAGGACCCCACCCCCTATCTAAGCCCCACTGGTCCTTGTACCCAACTTCCCCCTTCCTGAGACCCCCCCCAAATTCCCCTCTAGGACCCCCACCCCCTACCTGTCCCCTGACAACCCCCTGGGACTCTCATTACTATCCAACTGCTGCCTGTCCCCTAACTGCCCCCCCAAACCCCTGACCCATCTAACCCCCCCTTTCTCCCTGCCCATGACTGCCCCCTCCAACCTCCACCCCATCCAACCCCCCCTGCTCCCTGTCCCTTTACTACCCCCCCCGGAACCTCCTACCCCTTCTCCAACCCCCCAACCCCCTTACCGTGCCACTCCGACCAGTGTGTCTGGCTTCGTGCAGCGGCAGACACGCTGCTGCATACATGCTGCCGTGCTCCCCTGCGGAGCCACAGGCTCCCCCTCCCGCCCAGCACCTGCCTTTCAGATTTGAACACCTCAAAATTCAGGAGTGCTCAAGCTCAGTTTGGGCAGCTGTTACTTCATTTCTCCCAAATCAAATATACTGATCCACTGTAACTTGCTGTAGAAAAAGTAGGATAAAATTGAGCAAGAAATGCTTCTCAGTGGTTATTAGGACTGGAATTGCTATTTTCAACAGCCATTGCCATTTGTTTGTTTGTTTGTTTAAAAGGAAGACAGTGATATTGCACTGGGAAATTTCCCATAGAAAGAAAGAGTGGAACAAAAGAATAATAAAGGCACCTCAACTTTTCCTCATTTATGTAGGACAGTCTTATAATATGCATCCAGATATCCTCCAATCACACAAGCTGAAAATTGATCCACTTTACTGCAGTTCTGTAACCATGTGGGAACCAATCCTGTCTGTGTTCTGTGCACATCTAAAATTCCTGCTGAATGACCTGCCGTGGGACCGAGTTACCAGTGACCCAGGTCTGCGACGGAAGGAGGGTGCAGGTGGAGTGGGTGATCCCAGGGCTGGGGCAGCAGGAGGTGTGTGGGTGGGGCAATGGTGGGGGGGTAGGGGGAACCCAGAGCTGGGGCAGCAGGGTGTGTGTGTGGGAGAGCTGAGGGCTGGGGCAGCAAGGGTGTGCGGGTGAGGGAGGTGAGAGCCCAGGGCTGGAGCGGCAGGGGGGTGTGGGTCAGGGGGGTGAGAGCCCAGGGCTGGGGAGGCAGGGAGGTGCGGGTGGTGGGGGAGAGCCCAGGGCTGGTTTTGGAGGGGGGTGCGGCGAGGAGCCCAGGGCTGGGATGGGGGGCAGCCAACATTTTTTTTGCTTGGGGTGGCAAAACCCTAGAGCCGGCCCTGGCCATCACCACCTCCCCCAGCTCTAGCTGTACCATAACCACCACCTGGGTTGTGAGACATTATCTCCCCCTCCACGTATGTCCTTTTCCTTCCCCATCTTAGCCCTTCTCTTTCCTAACTCTCACTTCTTTCCTTCTGTCTAATGAGAGCCTGGCTAAGCCAGGCAGGACTGTATATTTTGAAACACTGCTGTGAGCCTGTGAGCAGAAAGGCAACTAACAGCACTGCCATTAGCAGCCTGATGCCATGTCCAGGTCTGAGCATGGCTGGTAAGGCCATTTGTTTTTCCAGCAGTGACGTTACATGTGAAAGTCAACACCAGAGACAAAAGCCGCATTTTCTATCTTTGCAGGTCTTTTCTCTCCCCTTTTGTGTGTGTTCATCTTGTTTTGTCTTCTTAGGAAATGGGATTGGACTTTAGCAAGAACAGCAACAGCAGCTCTAGCTCATCTCTGCTAATTTCATCTCATTTTCCCCAAAAGGACAGTTTATTACCATCTTTGATACCATCTAAGACTGTCAAACAAGGGGGGGGGGGGGGAGATTCCTTCTAAAAACTGGCTCCAGCTAAGGGGAAAGGGAACAAGGGATGTTGGCAATAGGGTGACCAGATGTCCTGATTTTATAGGGACAGTCCCAATTTTTGGGTCTTTTTCTTGTATAGGCTCCTATTACCCCCTACCCCGTCCTGATTTTTCACATTTGCTGTCTGGTCACCCTAGTTGGTAAAACGAAAGCCTGATTTAATACTTTAATTTTCAAATGCTTTAACAGTTTTTCCTTCTTTTCTGTATCTTTAGCAAAAAGTTAAATGGATGTTTCATGGTGTGTTTCCACGATACTAAGCAGGCTGCAGTCTCTGTATACCGAACCCGTAGCTTGTTTAGCAGTGTTAGTGTAGGACTGTGACAGGGTTATGTTAACACCTTTGATTCTTTGGGTCCATATATTCCATCTAAATGAATGCAATAGTCCACAGGTGGGTCAGGCATGGCTGGGGCAGGGGGCTGGCGCGTCTCAATGGAGCACCTGACAAAGAGGCAGAGTGTCTACTTAAGAGAGGGCTGCAGGGCTGACCATCACCATATGGAAGCAGAACATGCAGGAGAGAAAGAGGGCAGGAGGGACGCTGCCCAGCCTGAAAAGCTGACAACCCTCACGCTCCCAGAAGGGGTGAGCTCAGATTTGGGAGATGGCGTCTCAGGATTATTGGTTGTTTTCAAAGATCTGTAACTCGAGTGACATTAAGAGTAAAGTTACTGTGGTTAAGAAATTCCTTTGCTAACCCTGTGTTCCTTGCTTTCCTGCCACCTTGTCCCTGAAGGGGTTTGTAGTGGGGTGAGCACCCGCTCCGGCCCTGGAGGGGTTGGAAAAGCCCTGCAGAGGGCTGGGGCTGGGGCTAGGCAAGGGAGTAAAACCCTGGCTGATTGGGGAAGTGGCTGCAGCTGGGGCCATGCCCCAAACCAAGCAACTGGGTCTTATAAGAAGGCCAGGGAAGCCAGAGGGAAGAGTCTCTCTCTGACTGGAGAGGGAGACAAGCCTGGCTGCTGGGGAACTTGCCTGGGGACCTAGAGTGAGGCAGGGCTGGGGAAAGGCCTTAGGAGCTGGGAAGCCCTAGGCCAACAACTCCCCAGGCTGCAGGGCCTAGATTTACCTCCAGCTAGGTACTGAGTTGCAGAGGGGCAGCCTGCGGGTGGGTAAAGGCAGGTAGTCCAAACCCCTTTGCCTATGATGAGTGGCTGATACTGCAGTCTGCCCCAGTGAATGGGGGCTAGATGGAGACTGGGCAGTAGCCAAAACTGAGGCAAAGTGGGGATAGTGGTTGGGGGTTCCCCTTAGGAGACCCTAAGACTGTGGGGGTACTGCCAGGGGGCAGCACCCCTGGTAAAAGGGCACTGGGGTCCGGGGAGGGACATGGGGGCCAGAGGACAGCTGGATCACTGGCATGCAGAGGGCGCTCCAGATGCTGGAAGAGCTAATTCCTGGAAGTAACGAACAGGAGGCGCCACAGGGGTGAGCCCACGCTTCTACAGGGTTAAACTAGAAGCCCGGAGAGACCACAGCTTAGGTGGAGCTCTGGGGAAGTATGTGCAGGCAACTAGAGGGTATGGAGGTCTCAGCCACTGAAGTCGGGATCTAAGCTGGCTGAGAGGCAGTGCCCCACAGTCCAAGGAAGGCTCTCAGACAAGAAGTCGAGCCAGGGTGTGTGCCCTGTAGCCCTAGAGCTAGACTAGCCTCAGTCCAAATGCAGCTGGCTTGGAAACATGTGGGACCCAATGACTGGGTCCACTCCCAATAGACTGGTGACCGTGCGGGGCCAGGTTCTAACACTCGCTGGCTGAGCAAAGTGAGGCTTGGCAGTCAACTCAGCAGCATTTCTCTGTGTGTCTGTCCGTAACACGATAACTTCCGTAAACTCTGTCCAATCAGTTCCACAATTTCAGGGAACATGCTGGGATTGGTGGGAAGAGCCCTATTGATTCTGGCGACCATCAGAAAACCAGCACCCTGGAAAAGCCTGATTTCCACACACCGCCCATTTGGTACTGCAAGTGAAGGAGCATTATGACATCCAAGGTAATGCAGCCAGTCACTATGCCCTCCCTCCAGTTAATTTGCATACTGCAATCCCATTGGATGAAGAGTCAGCAAATGAAACAGCAGGTCAGGTCTGAGCTGCGTTGACACAGTTGGGGGTTCAGAACTGGGATAGCAGGGGCTGGTACAGATCAGGAGCTGTACTGGCTGAGTAAGAATGAGCCTGGATATTTGCACTGTGACTCCCTCCAAACTAGCCCTGGCTCAGGCAGCATCATTTACCTTTGCCCAGTCACAACAGTTTACGTTCATCTAAACCACGCCATTTGGTGCTGCAGCCAAATGGGCACTGGCCAGGGGGAAGATGACCATGGCAGGAACAGCTAATTTCCACTAAAATCAGGTGATTGGTGGATTTATGTAAGATTCTAGTCCTGCTGGGGAGCTTCTGGGTGCTGAGGAGGGGCAATGGGGGAGGAACACACAAGGTTAGGAGAATGTGTTGATTTGGATGAAATTTTCACTGGAAACCTGGCAGGCAGGCTGTATGCCAACCAACCAAGCAGGAGATGCTGGCGGGTGCAGCGAGCTCAGGCTACAGGAACAATGATGTAGGAAAACCTCTAGTAAATAATTATTAACATGACCTTGCAAATCACAGCAAGCTAACCTTGGTTTCAGTACCTCTTTGAATTACTTTCCATTCCTCACATTAGTACTAGCACAAGGGTTCCAGGCAAAACAGTAGCAGACTGGTTCAGTAGAACTGGCCACTGACTTTGTGCAGGTATCACTTATACAATAAAAGGCCAAGACAGAAGAGGACCAGCCCATTGACTTCAGCAGAGTTGCTCCTGATTTATACCTGTGTTGGTGAGAGAATGAGACCCATGTATCACTTACAGAGTTCTGAACTCTCACAGTATACATATGCAGCAATCAATCATTCACAATAGCTGTCACTGCAAACTACATTCAAATTATAAACGTTATTTTAGGTGTGATTGAATCATAGAATATCAGGGTTGGAAGGGACCTCAGGAGATCATCTAGTCCAACCCCTTGCTCAAAGTAGGACCAATCCCCAGACTGATTTTTGCCCCAGATCCCTAAATGTCCCCCTCACAGATTGAACTCACAACCCTGGGTTTAGTAGGCCAATGCTCAAACCACTGAGCTAACCCTCCCCAAATAAAAGAACACACCTGCAAAATCAGGATGGAAGGTAACTTTGGAGGGTAATAAAAAGATTTAAAACAGAGGATTCCCCTCTGGGCTCAGCTTCAGAGTTACAAAAACAGGAATAAAACTACCTCTGTAGCATAGGAAAATTCATAAGCCAAAACAAAAAAGATAACCTAACGCATTTCCTTACAATTTCTGTGGTTTTAGATGGCATATTCCAGTTATATTTTCAGGAAATGTTGTACCTGCTTGGCTTCTTCCTCTGTCTGGAGAGGGAACAACAACAAATCCTTCCGTCCCCCAGTTTTGAAAATTGCTTTGTATCTCCGTTGGTAATAGGATCCAGGCCTCTAGGTCACCAATGACCCCATCACATCACCTCTCCACATGAAGGGATAGCTCAGTGGTTTGAGCAGTGGCCTGCTAAACCTAGGGTTATGAGCTCAATCCTTGAGGGGGCTATTTAGGTAGCTGGGGCAAAAATCTGTCGGGGATTGGACTAGACTAGATGACCTCCTAAGGTCCCTTCCAACCCTGGTATTCTATGATGAGGGAGTCTGTTGGGAGGGTGACTTTCAGGATCAGGTCCTTCTACTCATCCCAGGTTGGCAATGAGTGAAAGCTGATGCCAGTTAGATAGCTTATGTGACATAAGCTGCTGGTGCTATTCTTTAATCTGGTTCTAGCTGGGCGGAGACCAACAATTCCACTTAGCAAAGACTTTCTAGGCTTTGATTCAATGTGGATTGAAAATAACACCTTTCCAAAGCTTTTGCAAAATGGAATTTTGTTGAAATGCCCATTTATGGAATGAAATGGTCAGGTTTTCGATTTGAATTGACCAGAGAGTCCAGCTGGCACATTGGGAAGCCTTTCATCCAAAATGGCCTTAAAAGGGATGCCTCTGCAAAAGGTTTCAATTTCAGCAAACGGCATTCCCCAGCAGATACACACCTCACTGAAACTGTTCCAACCAGCTCCACTGCCAGAGCAATTTGTCCCTCTGATTAGCAGTCTCAGCAGACAAACCAAGGATTTAACGAGCTTAAAGATTGAACTACTGTCCCCTTCCACCTTAGAGATGCCCAGGTAAGCGCTGAGGAAGCATAGGGCTCTGCCCAATGGTGTTGCTCTCCTATGGAGAGTGAATGCCATTCTCCAGCACTGCCAGCTGAAGCAGCACTGAATTCACACACACAGGTCGTGTCACTGCTCTAGGTGATTTATGTGTGTGTTTAACCCCCAGACTGATCATGTCAGTCTCCTGCATGCCAAGAAGGACAATGAGGCGGAGGAGCAGTGAGTGGTACAGGCTCCTTACCTGTCATGGATGGGTCATGCCACATAAATACCCAGGAGTTGCAGGCCACCCATTAACAGAGTGTTTCCATGCTTCCCTTTCCAGCAAAGCCCTCCCTGAGAAAGGTAAATCAATTCAGCGCCTGCTGGTGGTAACTGAGACGAGGACAGAACCAGGGATCGCTTCCCCAGGGCTGATGTGCAGTTCCTGACCCCTCTGCCCTCTTTGCTTGCTCCCTGAGGGGAAGGAGTCAGCAGCAAACATGGGGTTATCTGCCTGCTTGCATTACAATGGTGAGATGGTTCAAATGGCCAGGAATTTGGGATGCCCAACCGGAGACGCCTGAAAGGGGACTGCTGGTACAGAAGCACTGAGCATCTGCCCTCTGGCAATCCTTTTCGGGTGTGTCTGGGGTCCCCCCATTCCCACTGCTCACTGTGGAAATGCTTTGCTGCCCTGAGCCTGTCCTGTGATTTCCCAGCAGCAGGTTGGAGGAGGTGAATGGTGTGCAGCGGGGCAGGGCTCAAGATCTCCCCTGAGCATGGAGGGTTTGAGTCTCCAAACTGAGATTCTGGCAAGGCCAGTTTTGATCTTGACAATGGTCTGTGCCCGGCACATCCCCTCCCCCCGACCTCCCCAGGCTTCTGCCCAGCATGTCCCCTGCCCCCCACCTCCCCAGGCCTCTGCCCAGCACGTCCCCTCCACCACCTCCCCACCTAAAACAGCTTCTGCCCAGCACAGCCCCTCCCCCCCACCTCCTCAAAATGGTCTCTGCCTCGCATGGAGCCCTCCCCTCTCCTCCCCAAAACGGCCTTTGCCTGGCCCCTCTCCCCACACCTCTCCCAAAATGGCCAAGGAAGGGCGTGAAGACATAATACTGTAGTACTGCTGGCTGTTTATGCGGTTTGGAGCTCTTTGGCCTTCACTGATTGTTTTAATAGAAATCACCAAGGCTTTGCTTTGCCCTCAGTGGGAGGGACTTTGCCGTACACCCTGAGGCAGGGCCGGCTCCAGGCACCAGCCGACCAAGCACGTGCTTGGGGCGGCACCTTGTGCGGGGCGGTGCTCAGGTTTTTATTTATTTATTGGGCGGGGGCTGGTGCGGCGCGGCGCTGGGGGGGCGGGGGCTGGCACTCAGAGGAGGGGCGGGGGTTGGCGCGGCGTTGGGGGGCGGGGGCTGGCGCTCAGAGGAGGGGCGGGGGCTGGCACGGCGCGGCACTGGGGGGGCAGGGGCTGGCGCTCAGAGGAGGGGCGGGGGTTGGCGCGGCACTGGAGGGGCGGGGGCTGGCGCTCGGAGGAGGGGCGGGGGTTGGCGTGGTGCTCGGAGGGGGCGTGGCTTCGGGCGGCGTGGCGTTCTGGGGGGTGGGGATTCAGGCGGCATGGAGCTGGGGGGAGGGGATTTCGGTGGCACTGGGGGGGGGTACGGCGGCACGGCGTGGCACTCGCAGGGGGGCAGCACTCTTCTTTTTTGCGTGGGGCAGCAAAAAATTAGAGCTGGCCCCGCCCTGAGGTTCCCTACAAGATACTGAATATATCAGTTTTAATTCTGTGGAGCCTGATTCCCGGCCGAAAACCTTGTTACCCCCAGCTCGTTAATTAGTATCAGTTGGCAATTAACACAATTATTATTAGCCATGACAAAGGCTCAGGCTACAATTTTGACAGTGTGCCAGCTAGCACCAGGGTTCTCTCAGGGTCACATCACTCCCCTTTTCCCTCTGCTGCCCCCTACTCACAGTTTGTTGTCTGAAGCCAGTGAAGTCCCAGAGCCCAGGGGTGCATTCAGGTGGGTACATCTCCCATCCTGGGGGGAGAGCGATGCCACTGCCTCTGTCACTAGTTGCCAGCACTGCGCCATTGCTGTCAACTCAGTGTTGGAGTTGCTGCAGTGCCATATCCGGAGGTTCCTCCATCTAGTTTAAGGACTTCAGCTCTTAGTTATTTCATGGGATTGTGGGGAACCCCAGTGGTGCCACCTCCTCTGTATTGTCTTTCACCAGAACATGGTCCCACACCAGATCTAAGGCTCAGCCCCCCAACCTGCTTATTGGTGTTTTCAACTCTTTGAACACTGGAGGGAGAGGGCCAAACAACTTTTGGAACTCTTTAACCAGAGTCCACGCTACTATGTAGGAATACGTATCTCACCCATGTGGGTTTTAGCCCACGAAAGCTATGCCCAAATAAATTGGTTAGTCTCTAAGGTACCACGAGGACTTCTCATTGTTTTATCTCACCCCCATTCACTTGGCTTTGGCATCATTACCCCCAGCTTAGCAAGTGAGGTTAAGTTAGGGGGACCCCCCCCATCAATTAGGACATATTGACTACAATTCTGCTGCCCTTTACTCATACAGTAGGGATAACGACATTGCATTACCCCTGCATCCAAGATTATAGTGAATTTTAACTCAAAACAGCTGAAATTGATCCTTTTGGCCAAGCAGGATGGTCTCCTGATCACTTAGGCAAAGTAAGTGTGTCTATGCAAATTTGGTCTGCTCCTGAAGGCTTTTCCTCCCAGTTCATCAACAGATGGCAGAGGTGATCTCATTCAGACCACTGCTTATGTCTGTGTGCATTGAAGTTTCCACATGAAATTACCACACACACTTTGGCAGAGGAGTGGAGGAGAGTTAAAAAGTCAAAAGATTGGCTAAAAAAACATTAGTTGAGATTTTGGGGCCATTCTCATGATTTGGGGGGGGTGTCTGAGTCATGATTATTACTCTTTTGAGGTTGGCAGTACTAGTGAGGCTGGGAAGTTTGGGGAGGACATGTCATATTCTTCGTAGGTATTACAGTGGTTGAATCCCTGCTTTAAGTGCAATATTCAACTCAACTTTAACTATGGAACCAAAGTTGGAACATCCATAGCACGCAGTCCGGGAGACCATACAGCTCTCTTAGCCAGCATTCTTCTAGGGAGAGAGTAGAATTCTTCTGTTTTTTTATTTAGATCTCATTAGCTAAATCAGACCTAGAGGACTCACTGAACACGAGGAGGGCAGCCCCTGGTGCTCTGCTGGGCTGAGAGCTGGGGACAAAGAGAATACAAACATCTTGGAGGCAGTTCCCACTGCAAAACTCCTGCGTAGATGAAAAGCCAAAGCTGACAGGACTGAGCCAGACATTGATGAAGGAGAAAACTAATTTCCCCCTGTGGTGGGGCTAGCAGTCCAGGAAACACAGCCCTCTGGGACAGATGTATATCTCTGCATGTTAACTGAAAACCTCACTGATTGGAGACCTCCCTAAATCCAGGATCTCCCTATTAAGTATTCAGCTAGATTGTTTTAATGAGATATCCTGTTGTGCTGCAGACAGTGTCCATGGTTAGGGCTTTTCAAGTCCTTCCTCATCCCCTCCCCAGTGGCAGAGAAGGGTAGCTAAGGGCACGGCCTGTGCTTTGACTATGTCATCTTTTCAAGAAAGATGTGGAGAAATTGGAGAGGGTCCAAAGAAGAGCAACAAGAATGATTAAAGGTCTTGAGAACATGACCTATGAAGGAAGGCTGAAAAAATTGGGTTTGTTTAGTTTGAAAAAGAGAAGACTGAGAGGGAACATGATAGCAGTTTTCAGGTATCTAAAAGGGTGTCATAAGGAGGAGGGAGAAAACTTGTTCACCTTAGTCTCTAAGGATAGAACAAGAAGCAATGGGCTTAAACTGCAGCAAGGGAGGTTTAGGTTGGACATTGGGAAAAAGTTCCTAACTGTCAGGGTGGTTAAACACTGGAATAAATTGCCTAGGGAGGTTGTGGAATCTCCATCTCTGGAGATATTTAAGAGTAGGTTAGATAAATGTCTATCAGGGATGGTCTAGACAGTATTTGGTCCTGCCATGAGGGCAGGGGACTGGACTCGATGACCTCTTGAGGTCCCTTCCAGTCCTAGAATCTATGAATCTATATAACTTGCTGACCATTTGTAATCTCCCCACTGCTGGTTCTGTTCTCGCTGATCCCAGTGCCGATCAGAGCACTGATCCCAGCCCCTCAGGCCACTGCTACCTGAGTGTAAAGCTGATAGGAGGCTAGAATCAGGCCCCATGGCGTTTCCCATTGGAGCAATAATTACACATGATGTGCAGTGGTTCAAGTTTTCCATTCTCTCTTTGATTCTTCTCTGGGCTTACGGTCTGTGTGAAGAACAGAATTTGAGAGCAGTAGGACTTGTCTTTTCCTCTTCTAATGCTGTCACTTAAAGTGTAGTCCAAGGGGTAAACTACAGCCTTGAGCATTAGGAGAGCTAGATTCTATCCCTGCTTCTGCCACAGGCTTGCTGTGGCATCTCAGGCAAGTCAATTAACCTCTTTCTGTGTCTTGGTTTTCCCCATCTGCAAAATGGGACAATAATACCTACTTCAAAGGGGTGAGAGGCAGCTTTAATACAGTCATAAAAGGAAAGAGCTTAGAGCGCTGCAGACTCCAGGAGCGGCCTAAGAGCCTTGTTCTGCAAGCACTGATCTATTGCAGTCTCTTTGATACGTGCACTTAGTAAGAATACCGTGCATTGGAAAGGAAATGCCGGTGTGTCGGGCCCCGGTGGGAGAGAGAGCATACTGGCAAACGCTGTTTGAAGGACTCATGTTGCCCTTGGCCTGAGCGAAGGAGGTTGAGGGTTAAGTTTTCGGCCCACAGCATGGCTCAGCGGTAATGCCCCGCTATCCCAGAAGGAGTTCTGTGAGTGCAGAAGGAGCAGGGGCTGTTAGAGCCAAGATGTGCTGTGCAGATCTGAGAGCAGGGTTCTGCTCTGAGGGGGGCTGCAGCGTCCTACAAGGAATGTGGCCTTCCAAAAAGTGAGAATGTGCTGATTGCTTCAAATAAGAATCTTCTAAGCTGACCAAACCAGTCTGCAGCAAGCACTTGGAGACCGGGAGGGGGGGCTGGGTGGATGGCCCTAGGCACCAGGCATTGGAGGGAGATCAGTCAGGATGGATACAAAGGATTTTTTGTAATTGCCTTTGTGGGAGTACTTTCTCATTGAATTTTAGGGGAGGGCCTAGCAACATGGGAAATGCTCTTCCTCCTAAACAAGGAAGCAGGTGCCTGGGCTGGCCTCCTGTGCTCAGAGTCAGTCCCTGTGAGGGAAGAAAGATGGGGCATTGAGCTGGTGCGAAAGCATTGTTGGTAGGAAAGCACACAGATCTCTAACAGAGCAGCAGGAGACCTGGGGTGAGTGTATTGTGCAGTTAAATCCTCCCTTTCTGCAGGGCTCACACCATCATTCGGCATCTGGTGCTGCACACCTACAGTCTGTTAGCAAGGCCGGTCCGGGTTTAGGGGCTGGGGTCTAGGGTTACCAACTTTCTAATCACACAAAACTGAACCCCTCTGCCCCACCCCTTCTGCGAGACCCCACCCCTTCTCTAAGGCCCTGCCTCCCGTTCCTCACTCTTCCTCACCCTCACTCACTTTCACTTTGCTGGGCAGAGGGTTGGGGTGCTGGAGGGGGTATGGGCTCTGGGCTGGGGCTGCAGGCTCTGGGCTGGGGCTGCAGGCTCCGGGTTGGAGCTGGGGATGAGGGATTTGGGGTGTAGGAGGGGGTCCTGGGCTGGGGGGTGAGGTGCAGAGGGTGAGGGTTCTGGCTGGGGGTGTGGGCTCGGGTGGGGCCAGGGGTGAGGGGTGTGGGAGGGGACTCCAGACTGGGGCAGGGGGTTAGGGTGCGGGGGGGTGAGAGCTCTGGCTGGGGGTGCGGCCGGGGATGAGGGGTTTGGTGTGTGGGAGGGGACTCCGGGCTGGGGCAGGGGTTGGGGTGCGGAGCTGTGTGTGTGAGAGCTCCAGTTGGAGGTGGGGCCGGGGATGAGGAGTTTGGGGTGCAGGAGAGGACTCCGGGCTGGGGCAGGGGATTCGGGTGCAGGGTCCCAGTGGCGCTTACAGTGGCTCCAAGGAAGCGGCCCCCAGGTCCCTGTGGCCTCTAAGCACATGGGCGGCCAGGGAGGCTCCGGGCATTGCCTTCGTGCCCACAGGCACCACTCCCTGCAGCTCCTATTGGTCGTGGTTCCTGGCCAATGGGAGCTGCAGAGACAGTACTTGGGGGGATGGGGGGCAGAACACTGAGCCGCCCAGTGCCTAGGGGCTGCAGGGACCTGGCAGCTGCTTCCGGGAGCCGCATAGGGTGACCAGATGTCCCGATTATATAGGGACAGTCCTGATTTTTGGATCTTTTTCTTATATAGGCTCCTGTTACCCCCCAACCCCCTGTCCTGATTTTTCACGCTTGCTATCTGGTCACCCTAGAGCCACACAGAGCCAGGGCAGGTAGGGAGCCTGCCTTAGCCCCAAGCCCACACTGTGCTGCCAACTGGACTTTTAACAGTCGAAAACCGGACGCCTGGCAACCCTACTGGCGTCCCCGTATTGAGAATCCACCTGTGATGGGGTATTCACCCCACACCAGCCTGGAAAGAGCTAATGAGGCTGAGAAGGGGGCCAATTAACTTGATAGACCACAGCTGAAGGGACCGAGGCTGGCTAAGCAACCCCTGATTGGGGACAGAGCCCAACCAAGGAGGAACAGATGGAGCTATGATAAAGCCAGGAAGTTGACAGCAGAAGGGGCTGCAGTGTGGGGGCCGTCTGTCCCTCTCTGGCCGTAGGGAGGGAGAGGAGGAAACCAGGGGGAGAGGAGCAGCCCTGGGGTCCTGGCCCTGAGGAAAGGGTGCTCCCAGAGGAGTGGGGAGAAAAAGCCTGTTAGAGGCGAATAGGTGCAACCTGAGGAAACAGGAGCAAGGTTGGGTCTGTGCAGGCCTTGGCTGCTGGTATAGGGTCCTTGGGCTGGAACATGGAGTAGCAGGCAGGCCTGTGTCCCCCTACGAGCCCCTGGGGAAGTGGCACAGACCCGCAGTGGAGCAGGAGATTGCCTGGGACAGTCATCCTGTGGGACTTTGGTACCACAGAAGGGGATGGCTATGGTGACCTGGCTAGAGAGCACCCTGACTTGCAGGGAGAGAGAGGGCCAGGGCGTGTGAATTAGCAGCAGAAGGGGGCGTTGGACTTGCAAAGAGCTAATCCCCAGAGTGGCCAGGAGGAGGCGCCCTGGCGGTGAATGAACCCCATGACACAGCCTCATAAAAGTCAGCTCCTCCCAGGGAGAAAGGGTGCCTGTTTAGAGTTCTAGAACCGCTCCAGACCTACAGGGCTCCATAGGCGACCGGCAGCTCTCAGGTGGCAGCGTGAGGTAAAGGCCCAAGGGAAACCATACATCTCATGGTGTGGTCTAATGCTGGCTGTGTGGAAATACGTGGAGAGGATGCAGCGAGGCTGTGGTATCAGGGGAGGGTTGTGCAAAGAGCACACACCGGGGGTTGAGGAGGATGTCTGGCAAAGGGGTGGAGGGTAAGTGGGAAGCAGGGGCCAGGCATCACCATGTGGGAGGGGGGTGCCGAAGGTCAGGGAGCAAGAGGGCAGGCTATGCTGGGGGAGAATGTGTGTGCAAGGTCAGGGGAAGTTTCGAGCAAGAAGGAGGCAGGTTATTAGGGACCATTGCTCAGGGAAGGGGTTCAGGAGGGAGCAGTGCTGGGACCTCATCCAGGCCAAACCCCTGCCCTGATGCCTTTCCGCTGGACAGGCTCCTTTCCCCCAGGTGAGGGGCTGGGGCCAGCTGAAATCCACACTGCGGGGCCTTCCTGGCTGAGTAGATTCTATAGAACAATTCAAATCCAAACCATAGGGCGTTAGCCTAACCTGTCCTGGTGGTTATAGAACACACTGCACAATGTGTCCAGACAGAGACGCTAGACCGGGGTGGCCGAACTTTTTGGCCTGAGGGCCACGTCTGGGTGGGGAAGTTGCATGCAGGGCCATGATGGTGTGGGAGGGGATGTGGTATGCAGGAGGGCGCTCAGGGCAGGGGTTTTGGATGCAGGAGGGGTGTGGCAGGGGCTCAAGGCGGGGGTTAGGGGACTCAGGGCAGGGGACTGGGGTGCAGCAGGGGGCTCAGGGGAGGGGGTTGGGGTGCAGGGATTGGGTGCGGAGTGAGGGACAGGGCTCAGGACAGGGGGTTGGGGTGCAGGAGGGGTGTGGAGGGGGCTCAAGGTGGGGGTTAAGGGGCTCAGGGCAGGGGATTGGGGTGCAGCAGGGGGCTCCGGGCAGGGGGTTGGGGTGCAGGAGGGGTGTGGCGGGGGCTCAAGGTGGAGGTTAGGGGGCTCAGGGCAGGGGATTGGGGTGCAGCAGGGGGCTCCGGGCAGGGAGTTGGGGTGCAGGGTGTAGGAGGGGTGCAGCGTGCAGGCTCTGGTCCGGCACCGCTTACCTGGAGCGGCTCCGGGGTGGCAGCGGCGTGCCGCAGGATAAGGCGGGCTCCCTGCCTGCCCTGGCCCCGCGCCGCTCCCAGAAGCGGCCGGCACCATGTACCTGTGGCCCTTGGGGTGGGGGTGGGGGCAGAGGGCTACGCATGCTGTCCTCACCTGCAGCTACCTCCCCCAAAGCTCCCATTGCTCACCCCTGTGCTAGACACACCGTTCACTAGCCCAAGCATCATGGAACAACCCCAGCACTGGGTGCTGCTAGATGATTCTGCCCTCAGAACATTTATTGTCCCATCAGATGCCATCATGACTCTTTTGCACCTAGCAGTGATATCAAAGCTGGGTAAGCTCTGTGGCCTCTGATTTCACATATGGGGAAACTGAGGCATGGAGAGGGGAAGGGATTTTTTTATTGTTACATAATGACAGGAGGTTCCACAAGATCCTTCAATTACGTTAAATGGAAGCTAGCTAGAAATAGTCCAAAAGTTCAGCTATTTAGGTTTTATAGTGATCACCAACCTCTCGCTGGATGAAGAATTAAATGTTCGCATTGGAAAGGCTCCCACCACATTTAGCAGATTAACTAAAAGAGCATGGAACAACTCAAAGCTTACCATCAAGACCAAAATGCTAGTGTACCAAGCTTGCATCCTCAGCACTCTCATGTCTGGTGGGGAAACATGGACAACTTATGTTCCTCAGGAGAAAAGGTTCAACAGTTTCCACCTATGTTGTTTATGCCGCATACTTAACACCAAGATAAAGTCACCAACCCAGAGGTTCTTTGAAGGGCAAAATTACCAAGTGTGACAGCCCTGCTCAATCAAAGATGACTGTGCTAACTGGGTCATCTGAGTAGGTTGGAAGACGGATGCATACCCAAGGACATGCTATACGGGGAGCTATCAGAGGGAAAAAGGAACAACAGGACATCCCAAGCTTCACTATAAAGACACATGCAAGCGAGATATGAAGGAATTTGGAATTGATCCTGACCAATGGGAAATCTTGGCAAGTGATCGTAACAAGTGGCACCATCGTCTCCATTAGGGTATCAAAGTCCATGACAGAAGCTGGCTCCTACAGCTTGAAGAGAAAAGAGCCTGTAGGAAGCAAGCAGCTCCCACCCAAGATACATATGTAAGGAGACTGTTATCCCCTTACTAAAACTCAGTGGGGGTGTTTTGGTTGAATAGCCCCCAGTACCAAAGGAAAGGGAAAGGGTCGATGGGAAATCAGGATCCTGACACTGACAGGCCCCAGGAACAATGGGGAGAGGCCAATTCTCCAGGTCAGCCTGATTGACAGGGTGGACAGGGTAATCAGGGAATCATAAGGCCGGAGGTGCGGGGGGTGGAGGTCCCATCCTCCGTGCGAGCTGGAATTGCCTGGGTCAGACAGAGTGGAGCCAAGCTAAGGAGAAAGCAGGGGCCCAAGCTGAGCTGGGGAGCAGAGCTGTGCCAGCCAGAGGGGCCAGAAAAGCAGCCCAGGAAGCAGGTCAGAGCTGGGAGCAGAGTCACAGAAGCAGCCCACCGAGCAGACCTGTGCTTGTAGGGGAGCTGCAACAACCAGAGCCGGGGGGCGGGCAGAGAAGCAGCCCAGGGAGCTGGAGGCAGAGCAGCAGCTGTGCTGAGGTAGAGTGGTGGAGCTGGAGCTGGGGCTGGAGCAGTCCAGAGCCGGGTGCGGTGAGTAGCTGGGGAGAGCGAGGGGGACCCTGGGCAGCAGGCCCAGCGCAGGGAGATGCCCCCAGCCAAGATGCCTTGCAGACCAGACTTGGAGGGGGATTGTAACCCTGACGGGGCGGGGATGATACTGGGAAGAAGGGTCCTGCCACCTAAAGCCTGAGAGCCTGTGGCCACCACCAGAGCAAGTGTCCTACCCACAGCGTCCCTGCAGCAAAGCCAGGGCCTGAGAAGGAGGTCTGGGCCGTGTGAGGAACAGCCTGTGAACTGCCCTTACATTCCAGAGACGCTGTTTGTGATGTCCCCGTGCCACAGAGCAGGGTCATGTGTTTTCCTTTAACCTTTCCAGTTTTTTCCTTATTTTTTAATTTGATTGCTGTTTAAATAAATTGAATTTGCTTTGAACTGTATGTAATGAACAGTGGGTCAGGGAAGTGCCCAGTGTGGAGAGAGCACCCCGGAGTGGGGACACCCTAGCCCCTGCCCTAAGTGACCACAGCAAGCTTGGGGGTCGAGCCCCCCAGGAATCCTGCACCAGCCTTGTTGGGGTTACGAGGACTCTGCCACACAGGAGAGTGGAAGGGAAGCCTTGAGGTCAGGCAGGCCTCTGGGTAAAGGAAGTGGGAGCGAGGACTCAGATCCTTTCGCTAGCCCATTTCACTGGAGTAGTGTATAAGACAGGAAAGTTCCCCACAATAGCGGGACCATTCCCCCACTTACATACATTTGCAATAACTGCCAAAGATCATGCAAATCTCCGATTGGACTATTCAGTCACATGAGACATTGCAAACCATCTACATCATAGGCTGCAATTCCCACCGTCTCTCACAGACGAAAGGATGCCAACAACATAATGAGTCTGGCAGAGCCTGGGGCAGCAGCCAATTCCCCCGACTTCCAGCCCAGCGTGGCAGTCTATCTCCGGTCCCTGGCTGCATTGCTCGGCTCCGTCTCAAACATGTGCTTGCTGCAGAGCTGCTCTACGAGCTCGTGCTGGAACTGAGCTGGGAGTTCTAGTCAGCCACGTGCTGGCAGCCGGTTCGGAGTGCTGCCATTCAGCCCTTGGTGATCTTTATCAGGCTAGTTCCTGCTGTTTACAAGATGTGTTAAATCGCTGCAGCAGGCCATAAATCGTGGCTCCCTCTGCGGGGTGGGGAGGGGCGGTGGGCAGCAGCTCTGGAGCTAGGGGCTGTTATCTCATCAGGTCTCACATGGGGCCCTCGCCTCTCCCCCGCTGTGTGAGGCTCTGCCCTTGCCTTTCCACTTCTCCTATTTGCACTGTCACTGGACAGTCTCTGCTCCCCACCACGTCCCAGCCCCTTCTGAGCCTGAGACCTGGCTCCCTCTTCTCCAGCACATCAAGATCCAGCATAGCTCATCTCTTCCCCATGTGCCCCACCTTGTCCCTCCCCTCCATCAGTGACCCCCACCTCCAGATCGAGTCTGCTGCTTCCACTACTCTCTTTGCTGCACACTGCTCCGGATGCATGGAACGACCTCAGAACTGACAACAATGCCAGCTCCGGGAGTGGGTGGGAATCCTCAGCGGAAACTCCAGAAAGAGCATGTGACTCAGTGTGGGGTGGGTGATCTGCCCTGAGCCAATCCCCTCGGGGAGTACCGAAATCTGTCCAGCTGAGGTGTTGCCAGGTTTTGGGGCCCTTAGCACAAGGACGTTATTAGTCTCAGTGTTCGGGCCAGGTTCCAGCTTAGGGAAACTCTCTCTCTTGATGTTTCAGCCACCCCTCCCTCCCGCAGGTCATGGGACTCCCCTTCACTCCCAGCCTTAACCTGCTGCCCAGATTTGCTGTTCATGGTGCAGCAGCTGCTGAGTTCCATTCCAGAGGTAGCTGAACCCCAGTGGTGGGCGAAGAACTTTGTTTGTGTGTGTGATTGTGGCACCTAGGTAGCAAAGCCACAACCAGGGTTCTAATGCACTTTGCTGGCCTCCCCGAACTTCCTCAGCATGAATCCCGTCAGCTGGAAATTGCTCAGGAGCGGCTGTGTGCTGGAAGAAGTTTGGGGTGAATCAGACGAGGCAGGGAGTGGGGAAGGAGAGAGTGCCCCAGGGTGGGAGAAAGAGTGCCTGGCCCGCAGCGAGGGTGGAAGCCTCGGGCAGAGTATGTGTCCTGTGTGCTGATCTCCGTGATGCTGCTCCAATGCCCCCCTGGGATATGGACTGCCTGGCAGTTCCGAGGGTTTCCCATCTCCCTGTGGAACCTGGTGATTAGAATGCCTTGGTTGCCTCTGGACAGCTAGCTCTCACTGGGCAGGACAGGGCTTGTCTAGGGCAGCGGTTCTCAAACTGGGGTCTATGGACCTTGGGGGTCCTTAGAGACTGCACAAGGGTGGCCGCAAAATATTATGAAATTTAAAAAAAAAAATCTCACCGCACGTCAGCATTGCGTAATAATTAAAACCGACAAAGCCAATATTTCTGTTTACACCACATAATGCTCACATTGCATAAGCATCAATGTCAAAAATCTCCCAGCTTTGCGATAGCAAATCAGAAGTGACGTAAGTTTTTTGATGACTGAGATGTCTTTGGCAGGTGGAAGTGGAATATCTTTTGATGGTGTGTGAGCAAATTACATTGAAAATGGAGACGTTTTAAAAACGTCCTTTTACCAATACTGCTAGTTGTGTTGAAGCCATGGCCAATGCAGAGTCAAGTAGTAAGAAACAATGAAGAACAGAAAGTTAGCCGAAAGTTATACTGATTTTGGTTTTATGTAATATAATAATGGACGACTGGAAAGCTTTGTATGCTTACAAATCTTATCAAATGAAGCAATGAAACCTGTAAAGTTGAAACGACACCTCACAACAAGGCAACTGGAGTATAAAGATAAATTGAGAGACTTTTTTCAATGAAAGAAAGAAAAATACTATCGACAGAAAACTCAAATAACAAACAGAACATCAGTTCTGGAAAAGGCTCTGAAAGCATCTTTCTTGACAGCGCTTCGGATTGCAAAGAGTAAAAAAATCCCATACTATTGGAGAAGAACTGACTCTTCCAGCTGCTGTAGAAATGTACGAAGTGATGGTAAGCGAAGATTCGGCAAAGAAACATAAGGCCATACCACTTTCTAATGACACAGTTAGTAGAAGAATTAAAGAGCCATCAAATGATGTAAAATGCCAACTAACTGAAAGGCTACGTACATGTGAACAGTTTGCAATTCAGCTTGATGAGACAAGTGATGTTGATAATGCAGACAATTATTACTTTTTGTTTGGTATGTTTGGCTGGGAGGAATTTTGGAAGATTTTCTTTGAAAGGAATTACCAGAATGGACAACAGGTCAGGAAATATTCAGATTATTGGATGATTTCATGAAAGCTGAATTGCCGATTTGGGAGAAGTGTGTTGCTGTTTGCTATGACAGGCAATAGGAGTGGTGTTGTAGCAAGAATATGAGCCATAAACCCACAGGTAATTGTAACACACAATGCAGTATGTTGCATTGCCAGGCCCTTGTATCAAAGAAAATGGAACCTAAATTACATGATGTGCTCAATGCAGCTGTGATAGTTGTACAATTTTTAATGTCCTGGCCTTTGAATGTCTGCTTTTTTTGCAAAGCTGTGTTTAGAAATGGGTGCTGAACATGACAAATTATTGTTTCTATGGAAATTCATTGGCTATCTTGCAGCAGAGTGTTGGAAAGAGTTTTTGAGCTTTGCAAAGAGCTGCTGAGTTTTCTTTCTGTGCACAATCCCAAGATCACCACAAACTTTTCTGACCCGATATAGATCGCAAAGCTTGCATATCTTGCAGACATTTTAAACTTGTTGAATACGCTGAACCTGTCCACACAATGGGACTGTAGCAAGGAGGCGTGGCCTCCCTCAGATTTGGACGTGAAGAGAACACCGCAGGCTGCCTGGTGGGAGGAGCCAGGAGGACCACACCCCGCAAGCCGGAAGCAGAGGGGTGGGACAAGAAAGGGAACTATAAAAGGCTGGCTCAGCTGGGAAGAAGCTGCTGTAGGAGATAGATGCTTCTTCCCCGGTGCTGGAGGTAAGCACCAAGGAGAACTGCTGTAGCCCCAGGGACCAGCATGCACTTCCAGGGAGTCCTGATGCTCTTGACGCAGAGGAGCTGCTGCCTCTATCCTTGGTAGAGTACCCAGAGGAGATTGAGGATGACACCTGCATCCAGGTATGCCCGAGGGGGAGAGAGGGAAGCAACCCAGGGGAACCAGGCAGTAGTCTGGTGGAGAGTGAGCCTGAAACCAGGTCAGCCTGTTGTGGGTGGATCCCCACTGACCCAGTGGCGGACTACTTCACCACTGATAGGGCCCTGGGTTGGGATGCGGTGGAGTTGGGTAGGCCCACGTCCCCCCTGACAACCCACCTCTGGGGTGGCAGTACTCCCCCTGGGTAGGCCAGGAAGCCTGTGCTCCTCAGCTCACCCCAAACTGGAGCCCCATACACTGAGTGTGCTGATTACCCCAAGCCTGAGCCCCATAGCCTGGACTGGGACTACAGCTCTGCCTGGTTGCAGGCCAGAACTCTGACTGTTTGTTGTCCCGTCCTGGTTAAAGGCGGGGTCCATAGACTGCTGTAGCTATGCCTGATTGCAGGCCAGAGCCCTGACTGGTTACTGCCCCACCCTGCTTAAAGGCAGGGCGAGTGAACTGTGACATCTCTGCCTAGCAACAGGGTGAATAAACTGCTGCTGCTCTTCCGGGTTGCAGACCAGATCATTGACTACTGACTACGCCGCCCTGTTTAACAGCTAGATGGATAGACTGCTACAGCTCTCCCTGGTTACAGGCCAGATCCCAGACTGTGTGTGGCCCACCTCCCGTTTGAAGGACAGGCCCCTTGAGAACTGCTAATTCCCCCATTTTTCCTGTTTGAAGAAGGCTTTAGCAGACCAAACTGCGAGGAGGTGTGGCCTCCCTCAGGTGCGGACGCAGAGGGGCGGCCTCACCAGCTTACAGGAGCGCCACCACCATCCTTGAGGGGAGTGACAAGAGTGCAGCGTTTCAGAAGAAAGCAGAGATTTGGAAAACTGGGCTGAGCAGTGGAACCTCAGATCTGTTTCCGCTACAGACAGAAGTTCTGGACACAAACAGCATGACAACTGACTGTGGGAGACGGGATTGTGGCTCACCTTTGGACGAGCACTTCCGTGTTTACTTTACAAATATATACATGGAGGAATATGATTGGGTTTGGGATCCATCCTCAATTTCTGCGATGACATCTTCCCGTTTGAGTGGAAAAGCAGAACAGGAGCTGCTGGAACTGTCCCGTGTCCACACATGGGACCCAGGGATCAACGATTCCTAACCTGGTATTACATATGAGTGTAGAAGCTCAAGCCCTAGGTTAACAAACCCAGGGTCTGTTAGCTTGAGGTCTACTAACCCTGGGCTTAGACTGCAGAGTAGACAGACCCAGAGTTGCCCCGGAGGAGGTGGGACTAAATGTGACCTGACTGGAGGGTGAGTCACGAGAAGAGGCAGATCACCACAGAGCTGGAGTGGCTGTCAGCAGGGGGCGCCAAAGAAGGAAAGCCTGTTACACTTGTACATGCTGGCAGGGAGTTACCCTCCACATGGGTGGTTGTAACAGTCAGACTTTAGAACAGGCCTCCGTGCACAACAGCTGGCTGTGCAGCTTATCTCCCATCTGGCATTGCTCTATGGAAACATTGGACCCCGGCATCAATTTCCAAAGCAGAATCATGTGTTGTCCTGCATCTTGTATATCATTTACACCACTGTTGGGCGATAATGGATCATTACCAGAGTAGAATAGCAGCATTTTCCTGGATATACTGGTCTGAGGTGCAGGGTAGCAAAGATTCTGCTCTTGAATTCTGCTCCCACCCTCTTTCACAACCCAGCAGCATTGCAGAATTTGCTTGCAATCTCATATGTGGTCTTGATGATAAAATACCTTTGATGAACCATCACAAAATGAGATGTGTAGCCACGCATGCTGATGCTAGAGAAGAGGAAACATTGGATGTGATGCTGAGTTGTTAGGCTGAATTTGACCATTGTAGGAAAGACTCAGAAATAAAATAATGGTTGAGCCACCTTCAAAGCCTAATTTTCTTTAGGGACCGATAATACTGACTCACCCAAATGCAAAAGTCCATCTTAATCTTCAAGTAGGAAAAGCAGACTAAATCCCCTTGTCACAATAAGTCAATCATATTTAGCCAGCAGAGAGCAGCTCCGGGTGTGGTGACATTAGCCAGGCCTGCGATTGTTTCTGGGGTCACCCAGTGCCCTCTGAACAGCGCTGTGTGTGAAACGGATCTCCTGGTAGCAGACTGATTGCATCAAATGTTCTGCGAGTGTCTGGCAGCACTTCTAAAAACCTTTCCCAATGCCGGAGACAAAGTGTTTTTCCATTCCCTGTAAAGAACATGTTTCTAAATTGCTTTTCTCTTCTCTGCCCTGCAGTGAATTCACTTTGCATGAAGGATGTGTTTACATAAGGCCGGGTAAAGCCCATCCACATGTTATCACAGCGCTGGGCGGATTAATCTGGGGAAGATTTACTAGGGTGTAAATCAAATGCTGTGTTTTCTTGGGTCGTCTCTTCAGCTGGGGAAGGACCGAGGGACTTTCTCCTCTTCAATCCAAATCCATCATTTAGTCTCCTGAGTATTCAGAGATTTCAGAACTTTAAAACTCCACTGCCTACCACTATTTTCACCCTGCCCAGTTTTGTTGGTTGCATTTTTGTTGCTTCTTCCAGTATGTGGGTTTCTCCCCATCTACCCCCCCCACCGCACTATTGATTGGTATTGTATGAATAATAGTGCTTGTAAAGTGCCTTGGCTCCGGCTGAAGTGCTTGGGGTGTTGCACAGCCACCAACCATTCAAATGATTCAATAAACGCACAAGCTGCAGCAACAGACAATAATAAATAACCTCAGTCAGCCCTCTGAAAAAGTCATAGGGCACCATTTAAAATTACAGGGATGGTCATTACAACTGGCCCGCTTTGGGCTGGCAACAGGGTTTGACCTTGGGATCTATAGCATTAAATGCATGAGCCTCAACCATGTGAGGTAATACATCAGCTGTAGTAGGCTTTTATCCTCTATGTGGACCAGTCACTAGAAGGCAATAAAGACCTGCCTTCTCTCACACAGACTGATGTTATAATCCCCTCTGAAAGAGGGAGCCAATTTCAGCAGGAGTGATGGGTTGAGGTAGATGCTCCCATGGGAGTTCCAGGCCCTAGAAGCCACCATAGCAGAAGGTTGGTCATTGCTGATGAGGGGGCTCCATTGGGCATGATGACATAAAATCAGCATGGGACACATTCAGTGGCTTAAGAACTGGCTAACTGGTAGGTCTCAAAATGTGACTGCAAATGGGGAATCATTGCTGAGTGAGCATTTCCAGTGAGGTCCTGCAGGGAATGGTTCTTGGCCCTAGGGTATTTAACATTATCAGTGTTCTGGAAGAAAACATAAGTTCATTACTGATCAATATAAGGGAGTTTATGGGTCACGGTACCCCTCAGGGCAGGTACTTATCAACAGAAGCCCTGACCCAGTTTCCCTCTGCTTTGGCTGCAGTGGGTTTCAAGGACCTGGTTCTTAGCTACTATTTGGTGGTGCTTCCATCTGACTGTTTAAAGGAATTAGGAACCCTGCATCAGCCAAACTCTCTTTCCACACTCAATGAAGTGGGGAGTTTCCAAAGTTCATCTTCTCTAGGTCAAACATGGATAGAATTGTCCTGCAGGGGACAGGATAGGTCACTGTTGCAGCCAAGTATACCTGTGGTAGCACAGTTTGCTGTGGGATAGCGATTGGGTGCCCAGTTTCATTAGCCACCAGTAGCTTTACTTACACTTTTGTGCGAGATGAGGTTTTGGCTATGCCTCTCTTCACCATCAATCCACCCAGCAGTGCATCTGTATCTGGGGCTTCAGCCAGGGTTAACTGCTTGGTGGCCTTCTGATCCACATGAGCAATTCCATCCACTAGATAGGTTGTCCTACCAGGAATAGTAACCGGAGGCCCATATCTTAGTTTGATCATTCTCACAGGTCCTCCATGTCCACGTTGGTCTCACGTTCCTCCTTTAGTTTGGTATGCTTCCAGACACAGTGCATGGATCTTCAGCCTTTGGACGTGCTTTGGGCCAGCAAGTTCTTTGCATAGTTGAGCCAAAGCTCCAAACATGAGTTTGTTCTTACAAGGCCCCGGGTTGGATAGCCGGTGGACAGACAGATCAAAGCAAGGGTATCTATCTCTTTCTCAGTTCCAACCACATCCTTTGGGAATTTTAATTTCACTAGCACGTATCCCAGGTTTGGGCACTGGTATCTCCTAACCCCCATATGGCCAACGTGCTTAGGGGCTGCAGAGGCAGATGGGTCAGATGTTACTGGTAAAAGGGTTTGATGCTTTTAGTGACATGAGAGCTACTATCTAGAACAGTTGTATGCTCTAGTCGCTTAATAGTCACTCCAGCCTCAGACTTTGGTCCATCTTGTATTTTCTCTGGGAGTCAAGGGACTTGGCCTCTTGTCATTTGTAGGGGAGACACTCTGAGTGCTGTTTCACTGTCAGGACAGCTACTTTCTCTTGCAACTCAGCGATCTGTTTCATCCCACAGTCACTTTCAGCGGGGATGTTTATCCTGAGTGGCTTCCAAAGTACACACTCTCATTTCAGTCCCTTGGGAAAAGTTGTCTTCAGAGTCCCAAGTTTCCCACTTCCTGGCCTCTCTCATCAGTTTAGTGAAAGATGGGGGATTCCCATTTCTGTCCTCTAATCGCAAGTGGAGCAGCGTTAATCCAGCTCGTCTAGAACCCTTTAACACTTGCTCCGGTCTGTGGCGATCCAAATCACTCTCCGCAACGCCCTTCTTATAGTGGGCATTGGGTTCCTCTGCAGGAGTCATTCCATCCATGCCAGATATTGAGACAGCTTCTCTCTCAGTTCCTGACAGGTGGTCCAGAATTTTAATATAACATCCTCTCCAGTTTCAGTGCTTCCAAACACCCCATTCCAAGGTGGAGAGGTATTCAGCTGCAGTTTCCTCTGGTTACTGGCCCTGGGTGACCTGATAGATTCAGCAACTGGTTCTCTCAGATTTTCCACTAGTCTTTCTTTTTTCCCTTTCAGAGCATGCCCATTTCTGTTCTATCTGAACAGCTGGATCCAACCAGGCCTCAAATTCTTCCTCGTGCGCAGGGGTAGGTGTTATCAGAAACTATGAAAAAGCACCAAATCGCCTTGCCGTGAAAACGTATGAAACAGTACAGCCCACCTTCGCCCTCACGGTCTCATGCCTTGGCCCTCATGGCCTCACCCCTCGGCCTTCATGCCCCTATAAATTCGAACACCCCTTCCCCATCGCTCATCAACCCAGCAACAAGCTTGGCTTCCTTTTTTGTCAGACCCATTAACTGGGTTACATAAAGTTTCCAGATGCCACAAAGATTGGGGAGTGGTTTATAATGAGAATGACAAGTCATTGGTTCAGAGAGGTCTGGATCACTTGGTAAACTGGCCACAAGCAAACAATGTGCATTGTAATACAGTCAAATGTAAATGTAGAGATCCAGGAACAAAGAATGTAGGCCATACTTACAGGATGGGGAGCTCGATCCTGGGAGAAAAAGACTTGGGCATCATGGTGAATAATCAGCTGGACATAAGCTCCCTGTGCCACACTGTGGTCAAAAAGCTAAAATGATTCTTGACACCAGAGCAGCTGGCAGATCAAACCTTGGGTAAGGATTGTGCTCCTGCGGAACATGGCATCCCTTGCGAGGGGCTCAGCATCCCAGACTCCATTGAGCTCACCCTTTCTCCTGTAATAGTACCGTGTAATAACAGGCATGGACCACACACACTGAATGAGGGCCTCATCCTGCTCCCATGGGAGTTCTGCCATGGACTTCAGTGGGAGAAGGACCAACTGCTAGTGTCTGGTGTTTCCAGCAGCTGTAGGTGCTCCTTGGCTGATCACACACACAAATCAAGCAGTTACAAAACCCAAAATCCAGATCTTAGTTCCAGGTGCAGCCTTTTAGTCTGAGTGAAATTAAAAGCAAAAAGACCGTGAGGGTTGGAGGCTCCCCATCCGGTTCACAGGCTTGGGGGAGCAAAGCCAGAGGGGCTGGCCAGGCAGCAATCTGGAATTCAGAATCGAGATTACAGGGGAAGGCTGGAAAACCAGGTGCAGGAGTGGACTGGAGTTTCTGTGTGGGGATCCCAACTGGAGATTACGTTACAACGACAGGGTGAACAGAGCACAGAGAAAAACATCCTGACGTTGATTAGCCAGGGGCCAGAGCAGGTTTTTGTAGCTTTCTTCTAGTGTTGGGAATCTGATATCTTTACGGAGGCCCCCTTTGGAATAGAACAAGTTGGGTTCAAATATCAGTCAGTGTGGGGGAGATCTCACATTTTCCATTTAACAACCATTGGGCGTGGAGGGGTGGACTCATGAGAAGTGTCTGCTCCAGGAGTGCTGGTATCTTTCTTTTCTCCCTTCTAGTGCAGTCAGGCAGGTTCATTCTGGTCTTCACCTTCTGTCTGGTGTCATGGAGATACCAGGACTTCAGGCCCTGTGGTGGAGGCTACCTGGCATACACTGACCAATCCCTGGGTTAGGAATGTTTTTTTCCATGGAATGTTATGCTCCCTGCACTTGAGTCATTGTGGATGCGTCCAGCACAGAGCAAACTTCCGTTCTGCTTTCCTGGCTGCTTTTCCCAGTTTGCATGCTGTGGAGTCATTCAGTTAGTGTGTTGCATTTGTAACTGGCTCATTCCTGCAGCAGGATGCAGGTGCAATGCGCAAGAGCTCTTGTCTCGGAGTGTCTGTTGCTCCTAGTGATTTTCTGGCAATCTTTATGTTCAGGGCTGTTTGTAGCAATGGAGCGCCCTTGTTCTGGGTAGTATTTTGGGGGCAGGCGTGATGGTGGTTGGAGTTTCTTACAGTTTTTCCCAAGGTCTCTGAGTGGTTTGGGGGGCTTATTTCCACTTCTGGTGATGAGTCTGTGCAGCGCGATGGGTGAGTTAGGGTGTGCAGCGCAGGATCTGCTCTCTGGAGGTAACTGTATGTGACAGTCGATTTCCTGCAGATAGATTTTGTGATTCATCATTTATTATAATGAGGCTGGTGGTGGGCAAGGGATAGTCCGCCCTGAATTATACTGGAAATGGGGTAGTAGCACAGCTGGGCATGAGCCACAGAGTCTGGCTCGGGATCTCATGTAGGTTCAGGTCATAGGTTTGGTTAGAGCCCATTTCTAATAACCAGTTAACTCTGAAGTTACCTGGTGGACAATTCCCCAGGTCATGTTACAAAGCAACTTCACTCTACAAAACGAAGGGCGATAGAAAACAACAGTGTTGTGCTTTGAACAGCTGGGGAAATTAATCCAGCTGAATTTTTCACCAGCGTTTCTTTATTTGCCAGTGAAGTGTTCAAAGTGCCCTAGTAGGACCTCCTCTTCCAAAATCCAGGTTAACTATTCTTCATCAAATTCCCTCTCAGGTGTTCTCTCACTCTGAATCCTCTAGGATGTGCTCTTAGATAATGTATCACAATTGATAATAAACTGACTTGTCTTAAGTTTCCTGATTGGCTTCTTAAACTTTGGTTTAAATTGTGGACCCACAGATGTTGGTTGTCATAGTTGCTATAGCTCTCCTCTGAAACTTGGCAGGTGGGATCCCACCACTAAGGCTAATCTGTTTATTTTAATTATTTTTAAAAAATCAAAGTTTGGAGAGGAACAAATTCTGTAAATAATATATTTAAGTTGCAGGCTCAGCCTGCTACAGCAAGGAAGTGTGTAAAGCTGTAAATCCAGGCAAAGATCCTCTTCAAAACTTGCTCTGGGATCAGTGTTTGGCAGAAAATCATGAATGAAGGCAGGGTTTTTTGGCCTTAGCTGGGATTTCCCTAGATTTTTGGAGCTGGGTGCAAAGCCATCATCCAGCTGCATTGCTAAATATAGCTCTGACCTTTTTACCTTATCGAGCTATAGTTTGATTTCTAATTGAAATTGCCTTGTAATTGCATCTTATGTCCCAGTGGACAGTTGTTTGTCTCATAAAACCAGCAGAACATATTGGAACAGTCTGTTTGTGAGTGATGGTGTGCAGCGCAGCCACTAAAATATAACTCTCTCTAGTCTCTACTGGTGATGGTGGTGCCTTCAGGGCACCACTGCTGGAGCTGTTCTCTCAGGAAGCTGACAGCTGGCATTTTCCACTAGGCCTGTCTAGACTGGTTTTTCAGTTGTTGGTTCTCGCCCCTCCCGACCACCCTAAACAATCCCAGGAAATGGAAGCAAAACCCCAGGGCATCCAGTGGAGAAACTGCTTGAGACCTCACCCTGAGAAGGAAGCTGTATTAGTGGAACTCAGATGCTCATTCAGGTTTGCATATGGTGCCTGACATCAATTAATCCAGACTCCCAGTCCTTGCTCCAGTGGGGATAGAGCAGTTAACTGTGCGTGGCGCAGTAGCAGTGTATGGCAGCAACAACAGGCAGGACAGAACCAGTTTTAGGGTCACAGAGGCCATTTTGCTCAGCTGGATCTCAGCTTGCATAGACCTGTTTGGAGCTGGCCATGGTCACAAAGGCTGCATGGTTATCTGAAGTGTGTAGCCCTACCCATGTTTCCCGAGCCCAGCTCCCCCAAATAGTGCAACCCTCCTGTTATCCATGGTTTTCCTGAACCCAAAGCTCTTGGTAATTTTACTCTTTGCGAGGCGGTGTCAGGAAATAAATCAATAGGGGATACAGCTCCTCCATCTGATAAATGATTGGTGCAAACAAGAGTACTTTCACTTAAAGCTTTTACTTTATTTAGTCTCAAGTACATACACATGTATGCAATAGGTTAGAGCACCCTAAATCTATAGTTACCCAAAGTCTGGAGTGGTCTTTGAGTGGTCAGTGACAGGTTTCTGGTGACCAGCCTTCTGTCTGCCCCTGGAGATCTTAAGATGAGTCCACTCAACTCAGAGCTTTCCCCCTTTTTATGCTGGTAAGTGTTACATAACTTGTCGGTCACCAATAGCCATTAGTTAAGCAAGAAATTTAAGCTGTTAGTTGTGCAGATGTGTTTTTGTGGCGTCTGTAGTCTCATGGGCCCTCACAAACACACACTAGAAGTCAAATATAGACAGACTTCCTGTTTTTCAAAACAGCATGCTTCAGCAGTTTAGTAGAAAGCCCAACAGGATGGTGCAGGATCATGCTCAGTTCTTGTGGGCACCCCCCGCCCCAGCTTATCTAATCATGCTAACGTTGCTACAGAGGCCTTACAGCTGCTTTTGGAATAAGTAATCGATATTCCAGTTACTGGCAGTGGCCTCGGCATTTTGCTGAGATGTCAGTCTCCCCTAACACTCCCAGCTCCCAAACAATCACTACCTCTAACAGGGCCCAGCCAGTTAGCCTGCTTGTGGGGTGAGACCCTGTGAACAGGATAGGTCTCCTCTTCAGAGGTTAACTGAGCAGCTGCTCCTTCCTACGGGGTGCTAAGGGAACATGTTTGAAGTGCCATGCAGACTTTGTGGGCTACTGCTGGCTGGACAACAGTGAGAAGAGCCCAAAGCAGCCACAACACCATGAGTCTGCTGCTGGTCACCATCATGTCCAGTTAAAGAAACCCTTTGAAAGCAATAATTATGTGGGTTATTTAGCTATAGAGCTGTTATTCCATTGTTACTGCTGTACTGCACCTTTAAATAGCTGAGGTCTCTGTCCAGACAGGCAGCCATTTTGTATTAAATGCAGGGTCTGTCACAGAAGAGACACGCTCTGCTCTCTTATGGAGATTTTACTTTGGTTCTTTCTTGTGGTGTTGCTCTCTGAGTGAGGCCTAATGGATAAGACACTAGACTGGGTCTCCAGAGACCTAGATTCTACTCCTTACTCTGCTGGTGACCTTGGCCAAATCACTCACTGCCTCAGTTTCCTCTTCTGTAAAAAGGGGTAAAGATTCCGATCTCCTTTGCAAAGTGCTTTGAGATCTGCTGATAAAAGTGCTGTGGAAGAGCTGGGTATTCAAATAGAAAAGAACCTGTCTGCTCTTTGTGTTGGGAGAGATATAACAGTTCATACGCAGGGTGAGTTTCATTTGCAATGTGCTGTGTCCCCCGGCATGACACCAATCCTGGAAGCCTTGCCTCAGCAGAAAGGGGTGTGTTGGTTTCCTAATGCTGCTGACCGCAGACTCTCTCTGCGCTGTTTTGAGAGAGAGGCATAGCTGAGTCCACTCGTCCCGTGTGCGAAAGATGAAACGCTTCATTACCAGTGAATAAGAGGCACTATGCAAGGAAAAACATGTTCTGCCTGCTCTGAAATGATACACACAAGATCCTGAGACAGACAACAAATGCTAGGTTTAGAACACAGCGGGCTTTCCAATCCACTGCTGAAGCAATAGGCTTCAATGACCTGTGCAAAAAAGCTACTTCAATGCAATTGTCCCGTGGAGTCTCGTCTCCTGGACAGTGCCCAGGCTAGCTCCGGTTGTCCCAAGGAATAGGAGTCCCATCCTGCCCCCTGCTAGATAAATAGACTGCACTGTTAGCCATCTACTTCTGATGTCCCCCTTCCTTTTCCTTGGCTCAGATTCATCCTCAGGTTCCCACCTGATGCCCTTTTGCACTACCACAAACAAGGGCCTCTCCATGGCTTACAAGGGGCTCTGGCAGCTGCACAAACAATCAGCACTGCTCTAGCCTGCGAGCCTCTGGAAAAGCTTGCCCTGCCCGTGAGGAATTCCCCAAAGCCCAGACCCTGGTTATCCATCTTGATGAAAGTATCCGATGGAGACAGAGTGAGCAGAATGGAGTCTGTGGGGCTCACATGCAAACAGGGTAATAGGCTGCATCTGGCCAGCTGGTTAATTGCTGTCAGCGGTATCTGAACAGAGCACATGTGTATGTTGTGCTTGCTAAGCAGGGCTAGGAGGGACCAGGGACTGGAGAGGAGAGCACTGCCAAGTGACAGGGAAGGTGCTGTCCTGGCATAGTCTGGGTGGCTACATCCCAGGAACATTGTGTCTAAGTGCAAAGGTTTGATGTGGGACTGAACCAATCTCCCAGTTGACAGAGTGTGCATGAACTCAGGTACTAGGGTGATGGGGTCTAGACAGACAGTATTTATACCTGCCTAATGTATTTTCCACTCCATGCATCCGATGAAGTGGGTTATAGCCCACGAAAGCTTATGCCCAAATAAATTTGTTAGTCTCTAAGGTGCCACAAGGACTCCTCCTTGTTTTTGCTGATACAGACTAACACGGCTACCCCTCTGAAACCAGATAGGCTAAGGTGAGTGTGGGGGGAGATGTTTAGGTAGCCGTGGGGGAGCAGTTTAGGGTGAGCACCAGGGGGGAGGAGGGGAAGAGATTTGGGGTGACCATTATGGGGTACTGGCTTGGGGGAGTACCCTGGGGAGGCAGGGGAGCACAGTGGGGTGAATGGGTAGGAGGAGCTCCGGGGGGTGGTTGAGGATGAGGGTGAGCTGTGGTGGGGGAGGAGGGAGTTACCTGGGGGGACCTAATGAGTACCAGTGGGGTGAGTGGGTTAGGTGAGCATCCTGGAATGGGGGTGAGCACTCAAGTCAGAAAAACAGTGTATGGTGAGCAATTGAGTGAGGGGAGCGGCTTGGGATAAGCACCACGGGGAGTCAGGTTAGAGTGAGCACCGTGGTGAGGAGCGATATCGGGATGGCTCCTTGGGGTAGTGGTTTAAGGTGAGCAATGCAGGGTGGCAGTGAGAGTGCTTTAAGGGGAGCTCATGAGTGGGTGCGTTTTAGGGTCAGCATCCAGGTAGGAAGAGCATTTTAGGGGGAGCTCCTGGGGAGGAATTTTGTGCGAGCACTCTGGAGAAACAGGTTAGGGTGAGCTCCCTCAGTTCCACCTGTCCCTCAGCATCCTTGGATCCAGAATGCTGCCCCTGCTTAGCCCCCTCACCCATCCCCATCCTGCCAGAGACTCAGCTCGCCAGAGAAGCTCAGCAAGGGCCTTTGTGTACCAGCAATGTCATCCCCCTGCTCTCTGCCCTGCTTACTCTGCCGTTCCTTCCCCTGTGCTGATTGGCTGCTGGCGCCAATCCCCTCCCACCCTGTTAGGTCATTACAGACTGTAGCATAACACATACACACCAGGGGGCTGGGTAAGGGTTGCACAGGTAACCTTCATTCTGGCATTTCTGAATTTCTGGGTCCTTGACTTTGCAACTTGAATAATGTTTTAATAACAGAGCGAGAGAGAGAGAGAGAGTGTGTGTGTGCGCGCAATGTCCTAGATTTTTAGAAAAGCAAAGTGAAAAAACAGAAATTCCATCCTGTGGCATGGTATTAACACCTACGTGGGTCAGCAGTAGGGTTAGACTCAGACTTTAAGGCCAGAAGGGACCATCATGATCCTCTAATCTGACCTGCACATCGCAGGCCATGGAACCTCACCCACGCACTCTTGTAATGGACCATAACCTCTGGCTGAGTTACTGAAGTCCTCAAATCATGATTTAAAGACTTCCAGTTACAAAGAATCTACCATTTTCTCTAGTTCAACAAGTGGCCTGTGCCCCTTGCTGCAGAGGAAGGCGAACCCCCACCTCCAGGGTCTCTGCCAATCTCACCTTGAGGAAAATTCCGTCCCAACACCAAATATGGCAATCAGTTAGACCCTAAGCATGTGGGCAAGACCCACCAGCCAGACACCTGGGAAAGAATTCTCTGTAGTAACTCAGAGCCCTCCCCATCTCGTGTCCCATCACTGGCTGGTGGAGAAATTTGCTTCTAGCAGTCACAGATTGGCTACATGCCATTTTAGGCAACCTTATGATGCCACCCCCTCCATACATTTATCAAGCTCTGAGTCTTGAAACCCGTTAGGTTAGAACCTTTAGATGCACCACACAGACCTCTGCCACTTGAGTAATAGAGTAACTGATAGCAGTAGTAGGCTGTACTCCTTTGTGTGGGCCAGCACTAGAGGGGAATCAGACACACACTTTGCCAGTGGGTCTCTGTAATGGGGCAGGACTCATCACCACAGCGCCACCTGCTGGCCATCCTGGGAATTAGCTCTCATTTCACCAGAGAGCCCTTGTCTAGTGGTGTCTTGCCTGTCGCCACTCTCGCCTCCACCTCTAGGAGGCATGTCACTACCTGGACCGCGGCGTCCTCTTCTGGACACAGCCCTCTGGCTGTGCCACACTCAGTTCTCTCCCCACTTCCGGGGGACCCGACAGTCCTCAGTCCAACACCTGCCTCGGTGGCAAACTGCAGTCCATGCACTGACCACTCCCCTCAATGGCAAGTAGGGGGGCAACGGGCCAGTGGACCCGGGCCTGTCCGCTACTCCAGATCCCAGCCCATGTACTGCCCCTCCTCCTACTCCGCCGTCTGTTTCCCTGGGCCACTTCCCCGCAGCTCTAGCACCTTCTCCACCCTTGTATCAGGGCCTCAGTCTGGCAGCCATCAGGCTGGAGCTCCCTCTTGCTCCCCTGACCCTGCCCAGCACTGCTTTGTCCATGGTACTGTCTCTCTCAACCCTCCTACACAGCAGCCTGTCCTCCTCCTTTGGCCTCCAGGGAGAGGCTCCCTCTGTTCTGCTCAGCAGCCCTTCTTATATGGGCCAGCCTGGCCCTGATTGGCTGCTCCACTAAGCCTTCTTCCTATTGGCTGTCTCAATAAGATCTCTTCTAATTGGCTGGGTTCTGTGCAGCCTCCCCAAGGCTACTTTAACCCTTCTTCTGCCTGTGTGGGGCAGCCGCCCCGCCACAGTCTCACAGATACTTGCTGACAGCAGAGAAATGATTTGACTCAGGAATCCTGGGTTCCATTCCAGGCTGCGGAGGGGTGTGTGCTCTAGTGGGCACAGATTCTTCTGTCCGTTCCCTGCAAAGTTAACCTCTTCTGCCCTGTCCCTGTCCTGTCTCTTCTCCACCTCTTGTTCCTCATCCCAATCCCATTCACTGCACCTAGCCAGTTCCTGTCTCTACTCCTTAAACTTCTCATCCCAATCCCAGTCTCTTTGCCCAGCTGCCGTAGTCTCTCCCCTCTAGAGATCCTCTCCCAATCTGTCAATCCCTCACTCTAGTATCACCTGCCGAATTTCAAGTCCCCATCCCAAAGCATGAGGGCATTAGAGCTTTTTGAAGACAAGTTCGCCAGAGTTAAACATGGGCTAGCAATGCATTTTCCCAAGCTTTGTTCTTGGAAATGACTGAACTGTTTTGGATGAAATTTTGCTACATTTCCCAGACACCTGGCATGGCAATTTCAGCCCAAATGGTTAAAGTTCATCCAAGTTATAAGCAAATGAAAACAGCTCTTATGATGGGAAGTGTCAGGCACTTAATAATGGGGTGCTACTGGTCCCATCCGTAATTAAAAGCAAGCTGAGATTCCTGATTATCCATTCATTGTGTTATAAATTCAGCTATGAAAATGTTTGGTGAGGACAATATCTGATGATCCTTGGGAGGCAGGCAGAAGTAGCTTGGACTGAGATTGTTGATAAGCACTAATCCATCAGTGAGCTGAGAAAGCAGTTCTATCAGCCTAGGAGTTAGTTTGCAGGAAGAAAACAGGATGGAGTGTGGCTGAAGGACTGTGGACGGGGGTAGAAGATGCCTGCTTGAGGAAAGGATCAGCTGAGGGTCACAGGGGTGGAGCTGTGCTTAAAACTGGGCTGGGAAGCTGGTGAAACAACAACACTATGTGCTGTGTTTGAACGTCACCCTGCTGGAGGAGAAGCTGTAACCAATGCTCTGGCTTTCCCTACTCAGAGCTGCTCGGGAATGGATTTGTATAGTTCTGTGCTGGGCATGGTGGGAGAATGCCAGAGATATACCTGGGCCTCCCCTGAAAGTGGGCTGCTGCAGGTGGTGCTAATGGAACTCTTTCTGGGGTTGAGTGAGCTGAATTAGAGCTGGCTGAATAGTGGGACAAGGTACTCACCAAGAAATTATTGGCCGGCACAAGCAGAGAGTTGCCAGTCATTGAGGTGACGAATATTGTCTGGCCATGTGCAGAGCTGGCCGTGTGATCTGCAAACAGTTCTTTGGACAGCTGATGGAAATAAGTTGCCGAATAGACTCTTGGTGGTGATCAAGCTCCCGTAGTTGCAGTCATGCCACAGGAAATGGCCGAAGCCTGGATCACAGTGGTTAGAATCTCATCGGAGAGGACTGGACAGAGACCCCCAACTGGCCAAATGTGGAGAAGGTATTTGCTGCGTCTGGGACGGCGCTGAGTTCACATTACTGTGCAGCTGGGCACCAGCTTCCTGACTGACAGGGAGATGCACGCCCTCGAGAGGGAGGTCCCCATCTTGGCAAGTTCCTCTTCCTGCCAGCACTCCAGGGCAAGCTTGACTTTCAGGCTTTCTTTTTAAACTTAGAATCTTGCTTTTCGACGCTGCCCATCCACACAGCGAGGCCCCCAGAACTGCACCCATCCCAGGAGCCAGCCCTGAGCCTCTCCCATCTGCTTGTTCCCGCTCTCCATCAACACCCACCAATGCTTTGCAAAGTTACTTTGGTGGATGTTTTAGGTCTGGCATTTTCAAAGGGTGCTAGGGGAAGTAGGATTAGGGTGCCTAACTCCCTTAGGCTCTTTGGAAAGGCCCAGACTAAAGCTTTTCAATCTGGACAACTAGTCTCCTGGGCCAGTGGCTCTCTGTGCTCCCCAGGGCTTTATAAAGTCCACTAGGAGCTCACAGACCTTTCTGAGTTTCAAAACCCATAGCAAATTACTGCAAAATCAACCTTCCAGACCTCGGCAGGTCTTCGCCCAGTAGTTCTCAAGGAGGGCAAGTGAATAGAAGAAATAGGAAGTTTCTAGGCCAAGTCCTTCCTGAGCTATGACTTCCCCAGACATGGAGAAGGCTTTTCCAAACACGAGAGCACTCCAAACACCTTGTCTGATGAACCACCACCTTTCCCCCACCATACGATTCTTCTGTGGAGACGACACAGGCAGAAAGGCTCCGCTTTGAGGGAGTTGTGTGCATCCAAACTGGGCTTCTGCTGGGAAACTGGTTAAAACTTTAAACTTACAGTGGCTACTGCAGCGCCTTAATAACTCCATTGTAACACATTTGACAGACAAGGGAATAACCCCTTCTTACCCCTACCCCAGAGGGGCAGAGAGACCACCAAGGACAGTCATGGAGGAAAAGCCCTCAGTTACATGCTGGAACCCAGGCCTGAATCTCTGGAGGCATATGAATCACAGCTGAGTAGCGTTAGAAGGCTACATGAACAAGGGAGCCGAGCACATTTTTCAACACTTGCTTTATCAGCTGGCTGCGTGTGGAGCCAGCCATTTTCTCCCCTGGTCTGAAGTGTTGCAGGCGTTTCACATTACAGACAGATTTACTGAATCCAGCTCTTATGCGCAGTGGACAGAAACGTATTAAGCTTCAAAGCCAGTGTCTAGTGTGCATTGTAAACCTTGAAGGAGCTTGGAGAATGAAATCTTGTTTGCTGTTGGCTACTGTGGGCATTTTTAAAGGGAAACCAGTATTGCCAACACTAAGCAGTCAATGAATCAAGCCCCCAAACCAGGATCGTGGCATACAAATCATGAGTTTTAAAAATAATACATGTTGAGTTCTTTTTATTTGCCATCTGTTTTCTGAGCCTTTGAAGGGTCACATTCTCCAGCTTTTCTCTGTAACCAAGAGGCCCAGAAATTTACTTTTTTTTTTTTTTCAAATGAAAGTTGAGATTCTAATATATTCCCCAACTCCAGGCGCTGGAGATCTGAGAAAAACACAAAATATTGCAAGACTCGCAATAAAATCATGGGAGTTGACCATACTAGGACATTTTCAGGTCAAATTTGACCCAAGCTTTCGGCTTTGGAAGAAGATGCTTGTATTGAAATATTTTCAGGAGAGCATTTATAACAAATAAACACTCTGATGTGATATTTGCAACCCAAAGGGCTGTGTGAGAATCTGAAACTGACAAAAGTGAAACTAGGTTGTTTTCATTGCCCGCTGAGAAAAGAAACCAGCAGCACCCATTGTGAAAAAGGATACTGGATTTTAAACTTTCTTTCTAGTTTATACTGTACAGCAGGGGTAGGCAACCTATGGCACACATGCCGAAGGTGGCACGCGAGCTGATTTTCAGTGGCACTCACACTGCCCGGGTCCTGGCCACTGGTCCAGGGAGCTCTGCATTTTAATTTAATTTTAAATGAAGCTTCTTAAACATTTTAAAAACTTTGTTTACTTTACATATAACAATAGTTTAGTTATATATTATAGACTTATAGAAAGAGACCTTCTAAAAACGTTAAAATGTATTACTGGCACACGAAACCTTAAATTAGAGTGAATAAATGAAGACTCGGCACACCACTTCTGAAAAGTTGCAGACCCCTGCTCTACAGGGTTATTAGTGGAGATGATTTTGGGGTTAGATATGTGATTTTTACCCTGGCCACTAACTGCTGGGAAATGACCAGTGCTGTAAACTGAACTTTGTATTCATGGCAATGCACATTCAGATTTCAATTTCATTACAACATAACAAAAAAAATCACTTAATATTTTTTGCTTTATTTTCATGCTTTTCACTGGCAATGGTCAAACGTTTCCCAGCAGCGAATGACTTGCTGAACCCTCCACTTTGCCTTAGGCTGTCAGCTGCTCCAGCTTCTAATTACCCCTCTGATCCAGCACAGCACTTAGGGCTCAGGCTCATGGATATCTTTGAGCATGTGAGTAGCCCCATTGACTTCAGTGGGACTGCGCACAGACTTACAGATATGCGTGTGCTTTGCTGGTTACACAGATTACGTGTGCCTCATGATACTGGGGCGGGGGCACAATCTAAAGAGGAGGACATGTGGCCACCCCTTATGTCTCCTCTGCCCAGTGACTCCTCAACCCTGCACCCAGTCCAAGACTGGTGCATGCTCCCTGTTCACCAGAGTTACCTGCTGGAGTAGGGGGGGCTCTATCCTTCTCCTGCTGCACCTCCCTCCCAGCATGCTTAGCTGCTCTCCCTGGCAGCTGGGCCTGGGCAGGGAGCTGGAGGGAGCTGCTTCTCACGCCAGCTGAAGATGGCTGCTCTGGGTCGCTGACTCTGTGCAGCGTGGCAACTGTCTGCCCCCTCCACTCCCCACCCGGGCCTGGCTGCTGGGGACAGGGGCCAAGCAATCAGGAGCCCCCACTCCCCTGAGACATTTCCTGCTTGCTTGGCCTCTGTCCCCAGCATCCGGGCCCTGACGGGGAGCAGAGGGTGCGGGGCAGGCCACCACCCCAGCCAGGCTCTCTCTCAGGCAGCCGCTGTGCTGCACAGACCAGGAACCCAAAGCAAGCAGCGTGAGAAGTGATTGGTCCCACCCCAGCGGCCAGGGACAGGGGCTGAGCATGCTGGGGGCAGGTGCAGCAGGAGAAGGGAGCCTGACTCCCACCCCTCCAGCAAGGGAGCCTGACTCCCACCCACTCAGAAATATGAGGGGGGGCATTTGACCCCACATTCCTCCCCTACACATCGCCGTCATGAAGCCTGCTAATGAATACAGCACTTTGCACATTCAGAGATTTATAAAATATTAGGTGTGAAGCAGCACGGCTTGAGCTTGGTGCCTGATCCTACAAGGTGCTAAGAGATCCCAATCCCGGCTGATGTTCACAAGAGATGAGGGCACTCAGCCGCCTGCAGCAGCAGGCCCTTTATCAATCAGCTCTTTGCCTTCTCAGACAATATATCAAAGGGCACAGAACTGAGAACTCCTCTTTGCAACTGGAGCCAAGTCCCAGAAAGACACACCATGACATGTGGGTGGCATCAATCTTAGCAAACTCCCCTACTGCTAATGAGGTTCCTGATTGGTTCTTATGGGGTCTGTTGATTTGAATGGGAAAGCTAACAATAACTTCAGCTGGAGAACAGAAGAAAGGTCAATGAATGCTGCTACTCTTTTTAATTTTTGCTGGTAGCTGGATTCTCTATAGCTGGTTAAGGCCAGGAACTGATCATAGTAGTTGCGATGGTTCTAAATCCAGCCTGCTTTTTAGGGACCAGTTGCTCCAGTGTCTCCTGTAACGTTTGAAGCAAGAGCCACTTCAACAGTTAATAGCTAAGGAGGGAGATGGACCGGTCAGTGGCCCCTTTTCCAGGCTTCAAAATGGCTATGATCTTGGCTACCTTCCACTCTTTCAGGATTATGTTAGAAAAGTGGATGTTGCTGAAGAAGTCCGCCAGCCACCTTCTTGCTTTCAGAACAAGATTCTTTGGGAATTCTGGATATATTTCATCCATTCCTGCTCCATTCCCGGACTTTGTATTGGAGAGACCCGTGTCTACTTCATCTACTGTGTAGAGGAAGAAAGAGGTGAAAACAACAGGCACTGGTTTGGTGCATGGTACATTTGTTTGTGGACTTGCTGCCTAATGTTTTTAATCCATTGGCACATGGGAACTGGCAATTAACTGTGAGGAGATGGCATCTGCATTTACTTGAGGTGGTTTGTAGGCTGTTGGAGCCGGATCACTTAAAAGATGGAGGAGCTTTCAGACTTTGATACGTCAAGCACCATAATGGTTTCACACCACCTTTTCCTTCTTGCTGAGTTCAGAGACTCAAGCAAGGCCATTGCAGTCTCAGGGCTCTTGTCAGCTTGATATTGCTGGAAGAGTGCTTCGCTTTCTTCTGTCCTGGAAGGAGTGAGTGCTTTACTGAAGCACCTTGCAATGCTCAATTTGGTGGCCAATATTAGTAGGCCTACAAAGCATGGTCATGAGCCGGATATGATGAAATCTGGGTTATCGAGCCCTCTATGATTGCCACATAGCAGGATCAGTCAGCAGAGTGTAGTTTCCAGCACAAGTTAGGGAGGGATCGAATGATTGGAACTTGTAGGCCTATGCAAATCATGACTGGCCCATGTTGGCTGTTGGGAAAGTCATCGAGAACTGACGTTGTGGATGGTATCGGGTGGCTGCTGATGTCATACGACATAAAACAAAGGTCAGGAGTAAAGCGGTTCCTCCATCGTGCTGATCTGAACACACCACGGTTTTTGGCAGCGTAGAGGAGGTGCTGGTCTTTGGTGAAAGCCCAGGATTCAGCTGTTCTCCAGCACGATTGTTCTTGTTATAGCTCCAGAGGATATGATGGCTATTAAAATCACTGACATGGATGATGGGATGACAGAAGATTCACTGTACACCCTGGAATGAGGGGTTCAGGGTGTGGGAGGGGGTTCTGGGCTGGGGCAGGGGGTTGGAGTGTGGGAGGGGGTCAGGGCTCTGGGTTGGGGGTGCAGGCTCTGGGGTGGGGAGAGGGATGAGGATCTTGGGGTGCAGGAGGGGGCTCTGGGTTTGGGGGGGTTCAGGGCTGGAGCAGGGGATTGGAGCATGGGGTTGGGGTGCAGGCTTACCTCAGGCAGCTCATGGTCAGTGGCACAGCTGGGGTGCACAGGCAGGCTTCCTGCCTGTCCTGGCACCGCGGACTCCACTGCACCCTGGAAACAGCCAGCAGCAGGTCCGGCTCCTAGGTGAAGGTGCACAAGCGGCTCCGTGCGGCTCTCGCCTGCAGGCACCGCCCCCCAGCTCCCATTGGCTGGTTCCCTGGATGGGTCACCAGATGCCTCATACTGCTCGAGCAAGGCAGCGCTCTCCTCATTGAGACCGGGATGTAGACCATTCGGCAACCACGTGGGATGGCTCTGCAGGCTGCTTTGTAGATAGCACCACAGAAGCGATGGTAGGTCTCATTTACCAAGATATGCCAAGCTGGTATTGTCACCAGACTCTTCTCCAGCGCTTCCCTGTATTTTTCCCAGTCAGCCTTTTGGAAGTTCCACTGCTTCTTTTTGGAACTCTTGACAACTGGGAGCTATAGCCCGATATGGATCAGCGGTGGTCTGTGTTCGCTGTGTGGAAAGTTATCCAAGACTTGGCGTGTTGCTGGCTTAGGATGGCCATGAACTGAACTGACCAAGCACAAGTCAGGAAAGTAGTCACGATCCCTCTAGAAGAATGGAACGTGCCTCGCTGCTTAGCATCATGTTGGTTCCAGCTGACACTTGGAGGCTTGTAAACATTTGCCAGCCAGAAACCACCAACCTGGATGGTGTCACAGAATTCAGTAGACATCAGCTGAATGGCATCTGCAATATCGGACCGAACGTATGTGGCTTGGCGTTGCTCTGTGTGTACCACATGGCACAACGGGTCAAAGCTGTCAATACTGTAATGCCCGGCTTCGGCAGTTGCCACGTGTGTTTCTTGCAAGCGAATGATGTCAATAGTATGTCAATGAGCAAGAAGGTCGAGCAAATCACTCTTGGCAGCCAACAAACCCTCCATGTTGAGTTGTAACATGTGTAGAGCTGGACCAATGACATAGAAGTCACCATGCTGCACGTTGGGGTTGTCGGTGATGACAGTGCCGGGATTCGTTGAGCTGGTGCTCGTGGAATTTGGCTCACTGGTTGGATCATTAGCTTCCCTGAGTGCTGTCAGGTACTGGTGGGTGGTGCGACGACGACGCTGATCCATTGCCCCCAGAGACTAAGTGAAGAGAGAGAAAACTGGGATCTGAAGAGAGACAGACACAGCCCATGGCATAAAGAAGAGACAAACTGTGGGTCAAGATGGGGAGTGGTTTGCAGTGAGGACACCCAGGGGTAGGGAGTGACAATGCTTTCTGTTGGCAATGTGGGGTGAATTACAGAACTGGTGAAGGAGAGCTCCAAACCAGCTAATCATGTGCCCTGGAATCAAATGGCACATCTGCACTTGTAGTAGCTCAAGAAGACCTACCAGTGCTAGCTCTGATCGGGCAAGCATGCTAAAAATAGCAAGTTTAGCTGCACCAGCACAACCTGAGTATATGCCTAGTGTCTCAGACCGGGTCCTTCTTGAGGTGGCTAGTCCCTTCCACAGTTAGTAATGCTTTGGCCACACTGTTTTTAGCTAGGGTTACCATTCGTCCAGGTTTTCCCGGACATGTCCGGCTTTTTTAGCTTTAAATGGCCGTCCGGGGGGGATTTCTAGTAAGGTAGAAATGTCCGGGATTTCCCCCTTCCCCTCATGCAGAGTGCGGTGTGGCTGATTGGACGGCTGTGCCTGATTGAAAGCTGCTCGCAGCCACTGGGGCCTCTAGCAGCCAGAGTCCCTTCCCCTCCCCTGCTCCCTCCTCCCCCGCAGAGCAGCGCCTTATTTGTTTGGCTGCACGTGGCGCCCGCAGCTCTCCCTCGGCCTGGTAGGGGGGGCAGGCAAGGGACAGGGAACGGGGGGGTTAGATTGGTTGGGGGTTCTGGGGGGCTGTCAGGAGAAGGGGGTGTAGAGAGCAGTTGGGGCAGGCAAGGGACAGGGAACGGGGGGTTAGATTGGTCAGGGATTCTGGGGGGGGCTGTCAGGAGAAGGGGGTGTAGAGAGCGGTTGGGGCAGGCAAGGGACAGAGAACAGGGGGGGTTAGATTGGTCGGGGGTTCTGGGGGGGGCTGTCAGGAGAAGGGGGTGTAGAGAGCGGTTGGGGCAGGCAGGGGACAGGGAACGGGGGGTTAGATTGGTCGGGGGTTCTGGGGGGGGCTGTCAGGAGAAGGGGGTGTAGAGAGCGGTTGGGGCAGGCAGGGGACAGGGAACGGGGGGTTAGATTGGTCGGGGGTTCTGGGGGGGCTGTCAGGAGAAGGGGGTGTAGAGAGCGGTTGGGGCAGGTAAGGGACAGAGAATGGGGGGGTTAGATTGGTCGGGGGTTCTGGGGGGGGGCTGTCAGGAGAAGAGGGTGTAGAGAGTGGTTGGGGCAGTCAGGGGACAGGGAGCAGGGAGACTTAGATAGGGGGTGGGGTCCTGGGGGCAGTTAGGGTGGGGGGGACAGGTAGGGGGATTCTGAGAGGGGCGGGAAATGGGAGGGGGCGGGGCTGGGGCAGCACCCAGTGTCCTCTTTTTTGATAGTTGAAATCTGGTAACCCTATTTTTAGCACACTAGCTCGATCAGAGCCAGCGTGGGTATGTCTTCTCAAGCTGGAAGTCACTCCCACCACTCCAAGAGTAGACGTACCCAAAGTGTACTCAGTTTAAAGGCACACCACTGGATCTGCTCAAGCCCAAATTACTGGCTCACATGGAGAAAAGTCTACCCTTTGACCTTGCTGGCAATGACTGTTTGAAAGTCTAGGAAGTGTCTTCTTATTTATTTGGGTTAGCGCAGTGTTTCAGAGGGATGCTGGGGCTATATTTTGTATGTACCGTTTGGACAATTCTGGGGGAATTTTGGACTATATTTGTGGGACTTGTTGTGATTTATGTGCATGGGACTTTTGTCTCATGGAGAAGGACCCCATCTTAGCTACCTAGTTTATGCATCATGCAGCTTTCCTGTTTTCACAATCAGAAAGGAACTGGTTGTGCGAGCTACTAAGGATATGGGTTAACATTTCCAAATGCACCTTGTGATGGGGTGAACCCCCATCATCGGCTATACAAGGAAAAGGAAGCCAGTTAGAGCCAGGCGTTGCACCTGTGGGCTGATTAGCTAATTGCCCCCTGGCCTAAGGGGCAGAGCTAGCTAAGGACCCATTAGGTACCTGGACCTTATAAGGAGCTAACGGGGCTCAGCTGAGAGAGAAGACCCAGGAGAGTGGAGATTGGTGAGTTCCCTCTCTCTGGGAAGGGCCTGGAGAAGGCAGGACTCTCCTGCAGAGAGAAAACCCACAGGGAGCAGGATAGGCTCCTGTGTGGGAAGGCCTGAGCTAGGGTGATCCCTAGGGGAAACTACCAGAGTCAGGGGGGCAGTGTGGGAAAACCTGCCTAGAGAGTAAGCATTAGAGGAGAAATTCCACCAGAAGGCAATTGAGGCAGATATGCCTGCTATGCTGCGGCCTGCTGCAGGCAGGCACTCTGGGGAGGGGTTGCCCTATAGCAATATTGTGGAGAATGCAGGCACCTTGAGTATTTGTGTGAGGTCTGTGAGGAGGGTGCTTGGTCTGGGGGTTAGAGTAATCCAGGAGGGATCTCACAGGTCAAATAAAACCTGTCTGTGAGAGAGGCAGGGCTTTTTGAAAAGGGGGGGAGGTGTGTCATGGGGGCTGGCCCCTGTAAATGAAGTAGGGCCAGCTACCAGTACTACAGCAGGTGCTCATATTTGACCAAGGAAGAGGGTGGGGCAGCAGCTGGGGGCTATAAAGGACCAGTAAACAGCTGAGCTGGAAGAGACCCAGTGAGAGGGAGGCCCAGCAAGTCACAGCAGACTGATTCAATCAGGAAGGGCAGATTAGAGCTGCCAGAGACCAGGGAACTGGTGGTGTCTCCCTCAGGGAGCTGGTTCCTGGGAGAAGGCTGAAGGCAGAAGAGTAGCAAAAGGGGTGTGCTGCCAGCAATGCCAAGCCAGGGCTAGAGGACTGAGGGCAGGGGAGCAGCAGAGGAGCTCACCCCCTGACAGCACCAGAGCTGGAGAGCTGGACCCAGAGGAACCCGGAGAGGCCAGGGGAGTGAGGGATGCTTCCCTAGAAAGGATGCTCTTAGCAGACAGGGGTGTGTGTGTGTGGGATTCCTGCTGGGAAGAGTGGGGTGCACTCCAGATGAGGCATGTCACTGAGGGACACTGAGGGATGCTGGGGCTGTTGCTGAGGGACACCAGGGCTGTATGTTGCATTTAGTGTTTGGACTAAGCTGGGGGAATTTTGCACTGTAATTGTGGGACTTATTAATGTACCTGGGACTTTTGTAATAAACGAGCTCCGCAATGGCTATATTTATACTTGGGGAAACTGTGGTCTATTTCTGGGTGTCTCTAAAGGAGGGAAACCAAGGGAGGCATGCCTGTCATGCCATGGCCTGCTACAGGAGGGCACTCCAGGTAGGGGCAGTCCTATCACATGCCTAAAAGCCTTTTATGTGTCTAAGTCCCATTTTCAGAAGTGATACAAGCACTTAGGCACCTAAGTCTCCTGGACAATCAGGTGTGACAGGGATGGAATATTCAGTGAAGATTTCTTAGCGTGCAATGTAGCCACTCATACTATTGCTGACTGTGCTTCCCAGCTTTTCAGTGAGTTTGCAGTAAAGCCTGGCCCTGACCCAGCATGCTGTGCTGTAATATGTAGTGGGTGCCCAGGCAATGACTGGCAAACACAGGGGTGGACTGTTTATGTTCACACTAGTGCTCCTGTCGCTGGGCGGAGTCATTGCCACGTTCCTCAGGGAGCATTAGCCACTCAGAAAATGCTGACCCAGCTGAAGAGAGCTTGGCCGACGCAGTGAAGATAGGTAATCTGATAAATTCTTGGGTATCAATGTCTTGGGTATTTATTGCCATATGAGATGAGCAGCAAGTGTGAACAGCTTCCCCGTCACACTCCAATGGATTGGGTGCTCACTCATCACTTCAAGCAGCCTGGAGAGCTTCAGCTAGTGCTGACTGAGCACTAACTGGAGGTGTAGGTTGCATAGAGCCAGTAGATTGAGTGCTGCCCAAGGGCTGGCAGTCATGGTGTCTCCTGTGTGACCTTTGTGGATCTGCAGATGTGCACAAGGGACTCCTGACCTGAAGAGTGTGGGTCTCAAAATCCTGTTATGGATCATGTGTAGGATACTAGTCTTGCTCTGCATAGCAACAGTTGCTAGTTGACCCAGCAACAGTTCCTGATCTGTTAATCTGTTTACCTATCAGTAACTCCCTTGTGCTCTGTACTGATTGGTCAATTGTTAATTTGTATACTGTTACCAGTTCTTTAGCATTATCTGGCTATGTATTATTTGGCTAAATTGCCCCACTGTGACTCTACCTGCCCAACAGAGTTCCAGTGTTCATTATTTCATTTCTATAATAAAAGCTATTGTTTAAATACTTATCAAAGACTCCGGAACTGGATATCTCAAACCAGGCGGGTAGCAGGAGGAACCCGCAAGGGAACACTGTTACCTGGGAAGGGAAAGGCGTAGGAGTACCCAACAGAAGATGTCTTGAATTTTGAAGACCATGCATGGCTGTTCAGGTTAGCTACTTAGCGACCTGTTCACTATCCAAGGGGTCTCTGTTGTTGTGTTTAACATAGGAGACAAGAAGATGGCAGGATTAAGAAGACATTGGCTTTGTTACCAAAAATGAAGTGAAATCACAATAGAGATCAAGGATCTATAAGCGATCACCTCAAAAAGCCATTTTGTGTGTATTTCCCTTGCAAGTTGCTAATGATCAGTGGATGAGGAGCCCTTTTGCAGATGCTGAAAGTGGAATGCCTGCAGACCTAACTAGTAGTTCTCTAGTTCTGCAGAAGGGACTTACAGAAACAAGCATGTGAGATTTCTCTGGACGTACCTTTCAGCAAGAATGACATTTTGCAGTCTAGCTTACTTTGCCAACAGAATTTCCAGAATTGTCACTCAGAGATGGGAAATACTTAATACCGTGTTTCGAAAAGGGATTCTCTACATTGGCTGCTCTCAAAATGAAATCCAGATGCAAGACATTTGGAGCTGTAAATCTGGCACCAATTACTCCTTACATTTCCACACTGTTCTGTGAAAAACAGCCTCATCTATCCCACGTAAGTCATCTGCAAATGACTGCACCACATCTGTTGGTTTTTGTCAGCATCACCAGATAGTGTCATCTCGGAAAAGTAATTAATGAGAAGCTGCAGCCAGCCTTGGCCTCTCTCCGCCATTTCTGTGTAAGCTCCTGAAGAACAGACAGTCTGTTGAAAACCATGGCAGCTCAAGTGCTAGTGTGAATTGAAAACTAAGCCAAGAAGGAAAGAGTGGGGATGTTGGAGGTGCCCTTCCAAACTGGCTTGAGCAGGTAAGAAATGATGCAACATTAGCAGTACTCGGAAGGTCTCTGGAATTATGCTGCGGTACACTTGGAGACTGTAACTTGTACTGGCAATTACCTTTAGCACCAAATGATCACAGCAGCAGCCACTGTATGTTGAAACGTAACTGCACCATTCACACCCATTTAGATTTAACTGGGCATGGGATGATGACCAATTAAATATTCAGTGCTCCAATTTTTTTTCTCTTCCGAAGAAGTCAGTGGCATCCAGGAGGCTGGAAAGCACTGACTTAGATCCTTACATTGTCATAAATGTACACAGAAAAATGATACACATTGATTTGGTTGGATTGCTATGTCATTGGCTGTATGCCCAGTTGCTGTTATCTACCCTGATTTAGACAGCTCAAGAATTATTTTCAGTTATTAGCTGAGCTAAATATGCATTTGCTTCACTTCCTCTTAAAGAGGGACTCGTCCACTGGGGGAACATGAAACAGACAATAATGATGGTGAGAAATAAATATAACACCAAGGCCCAAGGTGTTCCTCTTAACACAGCTTCTCACCCAGGCTGATCCTGCCATAGCAACGCTGACTCAAAGCCTTCTGGTTACAACACTGCAGACTAATCTAAACTTAGGTATGTTCTGAGCCTTGGCCTAAAATGTGCAAGTGGCCCCTACATGGATTTTTATAATGGACCAAGCCAAAGCACAGGGTCTGAACACCCCAGAATGTTGTGGCATTCACACCCTGGATTTAAATGTGTAGGATACTAGTCTTGCTCTGCATAGCAACAGTTGACACAACAGTGTGTCTTGAATCTCATGTGGCTGGAGGTATGTCACATGGACATCATGTGTAGACCTGGTTCCAAATGCAGACAGTTAAATGAATCAGAAGCAAGGTTTCCATTTGCCTGTTCATGTATTAATTGCTGTTAATATTCACCCCTGTGAAGTTTTGCTGATAAAATAACTCCTCACTTAAAGTCGTTCCGGTTAACACTGTTTTGTTGTTGCGTTGCTGATCAATTAGAGCATGCTCGTTTAAAGATGCGCAATGCTCCCTTATAACATTGTTTGTTTTGGCAGCCACCTGCTTTGTCCACTGCTTGCAGAAAGAGCAGCCCATTGTCCCTAGTGGTGGGGGGCTTGGAACCAGGGTGGACTGGCAGCCCCCCATCAGCTCCCCGCTTCCCTAAGTTCCCTGGGCGGCAGTTGCCCAGCAGGCTATCAATTGCCGGAAGTTCAGCTGTCCCTCCCCCGCATTGCCATGTGCTGCTCCTGTCCTCTGTCTTGGAGCTGCTCCCGGGAGCCTCCTGCTTGCTATGTGGGGAGGGGGGTGGAGGGGAGGAGGAAGAGTGGGGTGAATGTCCCCCCTGTTGTGTCCTCCCCCCTCCTCCTGCCCCCCACTTACCCCATCTCCATAGAGCAGGGGGAGGACACAACAGGGCTCAGCATGGAGGGAGCTTGCTGGCAGCAGCTGCTGTCCCAACTTGCTGATCTAATTAAAAAGGCAATGTACTTAGAGTGGTGTTAGCCTCCTTAAAGGGGCAATGCGTAGCGCGCGCGCTCTCTCTCTCTCTCTCACACAGGCAGGGTGTGTGTCACTGTTGTCTGCCATGCTGTCTCCCCCCCCCTCCATTTGTGCTGCCTTGTAGAGTGTGAGGCTACATTAACAACATGTTAATCCTTGAGGGCTCAGTCGAGTGCTAGTTCATCATTTAGCAGTAAGGCATTCCCTGGGAAATATCCCACCTTCTGACTTCACCACCTCAACCAAGCTTCACAGTCATCATTGCTGTGTATAGTATTAAATTGTTTGTTTAAAACTTATACTTGTGTATGTATGTAATATATATATTTTTTTCCTGGAACTTAATCCCCCTTATTTACATTAATTCTTATGGGAAAATTGGATTCAGTTAACATTGTTTCGCTTAAAGTCAGATTTTTCAGGAACATAACTACAACGTTATGCGAGGAGTTACTGTACCAGTGTTTGCGGAGAGTGATTTTTTTTTTTTAAGGGATCATTTAATCAAGAAATGAGATTTGCTTGTTTCACTCAAAAGTGAAAGTAGTTTACAAAGGTTAGATCCTCCAATCAGAGAACAGAAATAACATGTGACACACGGCCAGTCAGAAAGCTCAGGTAGCTGACTGAACGCTCTTAGGATCAGTCTGGGAACCATCCATAGCTCTGATACATTTGAGAACATTATTTGTTGGACACTTTTTTAATAAATGAGCAACCAGTAAAAGTCTTGATCTGTTTGGAGAAAATTAGCAATCAGAAAATAGTTGGCAGATAAATCAATTGAAAAATTGTTCACTGGCTCTAGTTATGTAACCAGTACCTTGCTGAGACTTCACTCCAGGAGAATATGGGTGGATGTGTATAGGAGATGCCTGGATTCAATCCACATCTCTTAGATGATTTTCTTTGACAGCTTGACTAATTATAAAACCACATGAACAAAGACACACATACTTTGGCTGATTTGGCTTTAGTCTCCCCAGCGCATAAGTCGTTCTTTAAAGGTTACTCTCCAATATGTAACCTCCCCTGTGCTGTTTTACTGAGCTATGATTTTATAATAAGGGTTTGATGTTTACAAGCTCAGCTAGTCATAGACTTCAGACGTGTTTATTTTTCTCAATTGCTCTTGCCATTTACTGAGTGTTCTACCCTGAGTGCTCCCAGATTCCGTGCCTGGCCTCTGGCAGCCTTGTTCTTTCCAAGGAAAAGCAAAGCAGACACAGGATAGAGGTAATGTGAGTTAGCGCCGCCTCTCTACGACAGAATAATAATATTCCTACTGTAGAAGGGAGGCCAGGAACTGAAGTAGTCCAAGGTCCTTTTTGGGTGATTTGGGATTAGAACCCATAGTGCTAAAACAGCGCAGCTGAGTCTCTGCCACTTAGCCCCACTGCCCCCACACAAAGGACTTGCCCAATCGATGTACGTGGGTATGCTGTCTGTAAAATGGGGTTACTCCTGCATATATAACCCATTGTTTCAGTCTAGTATGCTGCCCCAATTATTGGCTGGTGCAGAGCATAACAGCCTACCACTGCTGCCAGCTATTGTGATTTAGGGCCAAATTTTCACTAGCAGTGGTAGATACTAGGCCCACATCACTACTTATTCAACCCTGGAGGTAGAGGCCTATACTGGGATGTTGGAAGTCTTGAGTTCTAACCCTGCTGATGATGAGTGTTTGGGGAGGTGTCCTCCAGTTATATTTTTCTTTATATAAAAAATCCCTAGGAAATCACAGTACAAATATATGAAAACAATGAAGTTTGTAAAGTCAAGCACTCAACAGTTAGGAAATGCCAGAGTGCATCCTTATTTCAACCCCTTGTGCAAATGCATTTTGATACAGTCTTTTATTACATGATCACATCCTATTTTTCCCCATGTTAAAGCTGTCAGTGCAGTTGATGGACCACTTAGGATGGGCGCTGTGTTTGGCTGGGGAATTAGCCTGGATGTTATTACAGGTGGCTGTGGTAGCACAAGCTACAGTTAAGGTTGCCTGACATTTCCCAGGATAAGACTGTATTTTCACTTCCTTATAGCTCTGCCAAACTTTAACTATTTGTGCTGAAATTTTTTATGCCATGTGTCTGCCCCAGGCTGATTATTTTTCTCAATTTCAGCAATAAAGGAATGAGATTAGGGACAACGTGTTTTCTGCCCATGTCGGAGGGTAGTTGGACACCAGCACCTTTAGCCATTTTGAAACAGTATTTTTAGTGGGGGAATTTTTATTCTCTCTTTGGATCTCAGCCCATTACCTCTCAGTCTCAAGGCTGGGTTTTCTTGTCCCTGCTTCTCTCCTTGTATCTCTGTCTAGGGAAAACTACAATCTCCTTCCACGGTCAGGGCTGTCAAACAACATCCAGGCGAAAGCAGGACTGTTTTGATGTTCTTGTTAGTGTGTGAATGGAAGGAGGTAGCAGAGCGTGGGACTGGGGGAGGGGGCAGGCTCAGGGGCTCTGTTTCTGTCATGCTCCAGTCATGTGCATGGTGCTGAGGCCATTGCAAAGTGGCTGGGAGCCAGTCAGCCACACTGGGATTGTTTAGCTTTAATACCCAGTAGAGTGGGTTGGAAATTTTCTAAGGCAACCTAGTGAGCACACGTGACAGTGACAAGCATGCCAATTTCACATTTTGAATGTATTTTAGTGGTTCTGAGACAAAATGATTGCTCGTTTGCCAAGGAATTTGGGTAAACTTGCTTTTGAATTGGAACAAAAGCAAATTTAAAGATGTTGAAACATCAGGTGAACCACAATTCCTGAGCTTTGGCCAGCTCTAATAACCAGTGAGAGCTGGATAAAGAATTTTAGAGTTTTTTTGAGTAATAGACAGCCTGAGCTTTTGACGTCAAATACTGGTTCCCTCCCCCAGCCTAGGTAAATAGGCTGTGCACAAGAGTCCCATGAGTGGCAGGTGGAGAGACATCTTCCCTCTCCCCTGCAGACCGTGGAGTGGCGCCTCCAGTGTCTAGTCACCAAGGCTGCTGAGGCCCCCTCTAAGGGTAGGTTTGATCAGCAGAGACATGTAGCTGCAGATCGTTTGCCTGCTGATGTCAGGGTAGAGGTAGAGTGGGGGGTCTGTGCAGTACACATGCATATGTGGATCCTACCCCTGGGCTGCTGGGATTCTGCACCCCTTGTGCAGCAGAACAATGCTGGTTACAGAGAGAGAGATTTTTTTTTCAAAGGCACAAATGGGAGTTAGGCGACCAGTTCCCATTGGCTATGAATAGGGAGTAGGCACTTAACTGGCCTCAGTGTAAATCACCCACTCTGCTCAGGGCCTTCATACATGCCCCTTAGAAAACAGTATCCAGGTAGAAGGAGCTTCCTAAGCCCTTGTCATTCATGTTAGAGCGCTAGACTTTACGGCGGTATCTGAGTTCCTCCGGGACTCTTAACGGAGGGTGCAACGGAAAGAATGCTCACTCTCGGCCCAGAAACCGAATAGAATTTCAGCCGAGTAACACAAAGAGCAGATTACCCACAGAAAAATAAAGGACGAGCCACAAGGGAGTTGTAATGTTTTTGAATAATCAATTACTTGGCGTTGGAGCAGAGCCATGCAACCCCACCTGCTTGCATTCGTGATCAAGGAACACAGCTGGGCTCCAAGGAAAGGTCAAGCTTGTTCCTCATGGGATTCTGCTCTAGGGCCGGCTGTGATACAGCCTGGGGCTCCTGAGTTGTTAAGAGCAGAGGCAACCGTGAGCTCTGGCTGTAAAAGTCACTATCTGTTAAGGGGAGGGAGTTCATCACATCCTAGCCCACAACAAGGAGCTGAATGAGACTGTGACTCAAATAAGGAGGAAATTAAAGGAGGGGAGGGAGGATTTTCTGGGTTTGAGGTTTTATGAAACTTGCAACCTGTTTTATGGGTTTGCAAAACTAGTGTGAGTTTGTTCAACATTTCTCCTGTAATTTAACCCTTTTCTTTCCAGGGCAATTCCTTTAGCCCCTAAAATAAAGTGAAATAATGAGTTCTAGCTTAAACTGCCATATGCTAGGGTGGGATCCCAGCAGACTGTAAGCTGGGCCACATTGGTGATCAGTAGGAGTTGGGTGGACTGTACTGGATTTATTCTTCATTCAGATTTTTCTGTCCCTCTCTGCTCCTCTGTCACAGTCTATCTGGATTTGTTTTCTACTCTGATAGATGGTTCCCTGGATTTCCTCCCCCCTCCTCCCAATCTATACTGTGTGTTTTTCACAGTCTCTCCTAAGCAGGCTGTGACCCAGTAACATTCAAGATTGAGTGAAGCCCACAACATCCAAGTGGGACTGAAACAGACCAGAGAGAGAGTTTGTCTGTAGCTAGTAAAGCTGGAATCGCAGCACCTGCTTCTAGAGCTGAATTGTACCCTGTTTATCAGAATGTGTGGGGAGTGACTCGCATACAATTTGGAGTCTGAGTTTGCACAAGTAGTTATCAAAATCATACTGGAACTAACCAAATTTCTTGATTTATCTCACCTGGGCTGGGAATGTCCCTGTGGTCTGATCCTGCCCCTATCAAACCAAATGGCAAAGCTACCATTTACTTGGATGAGCACTGGATCAGGCTGAAGAATAAACTTCTTGTGAGATTCCCCATCAGTTCTGGTTCCAGTCCCAGCTGGCCTCTGCAGGTGCAGACATGCATGTCTGTGCCAGGGAAGATAATGGAGCAAGTAATTAAGGAAATCATCTGCAAACACCTGGAAGGTGGTAAGGTGATAGGGAACAGCCAGCATGGATTTGTGAAGAACAAATCATGTCAAACCAATCTGATAGCTTTCTTTGATAGGATAACGAGCCTTGTGGATAAGGGTGAAGCTGTGGATGTGGTATACCTAGACTTTAGTAAGGCATTTGATACAGTCTCGCATGACATTCTTATCGATAAACTAGGCAAATACAATTTAGATGGGGCTACTATAAGGTGGGTGCATAACTGGCTGGATAACCGTACTCAGAGAGTTGTTATTAATGGTTCCCAATCCTGCTGGAAAGGCATAACGAGTGGGGTACCGCAGGGGTCTGTTTTGGGACCGGCGCTGTTCAATATCTTCATCAACGACTTAGATATTGGCATAGAAAGTACGCTTATTAAGTTTGCGGATGATACCAAACTGGGAGGGATTGCAACTGCGTTGGAGGACAGGGTCATAATTCAAAATGATCTGGACAAATTGGAGAAATGGGCTGAGGTAAACAGGATGAAGTTTAACAAAGACAAATGCAAAGTGCTCCACCTAGAAGGAAAAATCAGTTTCACACATACAGAATGGGAAGAGACTGTCTAGGAAGGAGTACGGCAGAAAGGGATCTAGGGGTTATAGTGGACCACAAGCTAAATATGAGTCAACAGTGTGATGCTGTTGCAAAAAAAGCAAACATGATTCTGGGATGTATTAACAGGTGTGTTGTGAGCAAGACACGAGAAGTCATTCTTCCTCTCTACTCTGCTCTGGTTAGGCCTCAGCTGGAGTATTGTGTCCAGTTCTGGGCACCGCATTTTAAAAAAGATGTGGAGAAATTGGAGCGGGTCCAGAGAAGAGCAACAAGAATGATTAAAGGTCTTGAGAACATGACCTATGAAGGAAGGCTGAAAGAATTGGATTTGTTTAGTTTGGAAAAAAGAAGACTGAGAGGGGACATGATAGCAGTTTTCAGGTATTTAAAAGGGTGTCATAAGGAGGAGGGAGAAAACTTGTTCACCTTAGCCTCTAAGGATAGAACCAGAAGCAATGGGTTTAAACTGCAGCAAGGGAGGTCTAGGTTGGACATTAGGAAAAAGTTCCTAACTGTCAGGGTGGTTAAACACTGGAATAAATTGCCTAGGGAGGTTGTGGAATCTCCATCTCTGGAGATATTTAAGAGTAGGTTAGATAAATGTCTATCAGGGATGGTCTAGACAGTATTTGGTCCTGCCATGCGGCCAGGGGACTGGACTCGATGACCTCTCGAGGTCCCTTCCAGTCCTAGAATCTATGAATCTATGAGAACAGGGGAGAGAGAGATGAACCTTTTGGAACCAGAGCTGGATGAAACTGTCTGATGTTTGAAATTTGGAAAAACTGAGTTAACATGGAAAAAATGTTTTGCCAGATATGCTCCCAGTTCCGTTCAGAACAAACTGATAAAGGTTTAGTTGATTATTTGTGTTACGTGAGCTCTCTTCCTTATCCTCATCTAGCACTTTCCTTGGATGGTGTGAGATACAAAGGCTGGCAAGCAGGGCCGGATTAATCTTTTGTAGGCCCTGGTACCTGGACCATGGCCCCGCTCCACCCAGGCTCCATCCCGAGGCCCTGCCCCCACTTGGCCTCTTCCCCCTGAGGCCCCGTCTGCCACTTGCATGGGGGAAGGGAGGAGAAAGGAGCAAGCAAGGGGTCGGGGCTGAAGAGGAGCGATTGGTGAGTGGGGCCTTGGGGGGGAGTGCTGGTGGAGTGGGAGGCGGGGCCATGGTCCAGGAGCCGGGGCCCCTTCTGAGTGTGGGCCCAGCGCCATTGGCACCATTGTAAACCCAATATTGCTGGAAAATGGCAGTGAGAGGCACTGGTTTAGTCTCCCATGTAAGTGGGTCATTACAGGATGGATCTCTGGCTCTTTGACGTATTGTGTATTTTCTCTCTCTTGGGCTCTTTTCATAGATTCCAAGGCCAGAGGGGACCATAATCATCTTGTCTTCCCCAGCATTCCAAGACTTATTGCAAATCAACGTTAATGGTCCAGTGAGCTCCTCAGACAGCTCTTTTAAAACTCTTGGATGCAACCTCTCCTGACCTGCTGATTTAAAAATGTCTAATTTTAATATCTTCTGTTTAACATCCTCCTGAGATACTAGTGGAAGCTGCTGGTTACCATCCATCCTTCAGTGCTGGCCTCCATTTCTCATCACTCTCAAAACTCCCATATTCCTGGCGAATTCTGTTTTGGGACCATGACTGGCAGCTGAAGCTGTTGCATGGTAAATGCTTTTCGTGGGCTAGACCTAATGACTAAGGCCCAGATTCCCAAACATAGTTAAGTGCCTAACTCCAACTGATTTCAATGGGGTTTAGGTGCCAAAATACCTTTCAGGATTGGAGCCTCAGTGCCTATTTAATGCCAGCAGCTTCAGAAGTTTCTCTGCATTGGCCTTTCCTGCATTGAGAGCCTGATCTTGATCCCACCGCAGTCAGGAGCAGACCCCATGGGCCCCTGAGCAGAAGGATACAAATGCTGGGGCTCAGTGATAACCTCAGAGAAATACCAAACACTTGCACTTCACTCCTACAGCCTGTGATAAAATCGTACATTATGCATACAGCAATTCACTGGGGCTTCATCACCCGAGGTACAACCAGCTAATCAAAACAGACTACATTATTCATATAGCCATTGCATCAAGTGGCACCACCACTGGGCCACCTCAGTGAGAGACAGTCCTTGCTCTGGAGAGCTTACAAACCAAATGGACAAGACAGACCCATGGTGGGAGGTGGAATTTGGGCACAGAGAGGAGAAGTGATGTGCCCGTAGTTCCAGAGCAGGTCAGTGGCAGGTATAAATCCCAGGTCTCCTGCATCCTGGCCAGTGCCCTGCCCATTGGAACATGTGGCCTTCCATGGCATTGACTTGCCGCACATGGGAGAGGGTGAAAAACTAAACAAAAATGTGCAAAGAAATTTTGATTTCCAAGTAGTTTTCATAGATTCTAAGCCCACTGTGATGATCTAGTCTGACCTTCTGCATAGCCAGCTCGGAGAGCTGCCCTCAGTTAATCCCTGGTCCAACTAGAGCAGAGCATTCAGAAAGACAGCCTACCTCGGTTTCCAAATGGCTAGAGCTGGCAACTGTCCAGTGGTCAGTTGTTCCAGTGATTAATTCCCTTCCCTGATCAGGAGTCAGAACAGACTCGGGTTTTGTTAGCTTGACAAGTTTTTTTGTAGAATTTTTTTATATGAACAATGTCATTGGGGCCATTATGGAAACTTTCCATTTACCAACTGCCAGGCCTGACTTCAGGCACCTGTGTCTGAAAACTGGCCCCAGACTTTTCTTAAACAGCAGCCAGTGGATGTGAGTGGCTGGTCCCAGGGCAATGTGACCTAGTGGATAGAGCACTGAACTGCGACTCAGGAGACCTGGGTCCTGTTCCTGGCTCTGCCCCGGTCTGCTGGGAGACCTTGGGCAAGTCATTTCCCCTCCCTGTGCCTCAGTTTCCCCATCTGTAAAATGGGGTGAATGGCAATATGATCTATGGATGAAAAACACAAGATAAGAGGTAGGGGTGGTTGTTATTATTATTAACACAATTCCAGTCTATCCAATGCAGCCATGCACAATGGTCTGGGAAAGTGAGTGAAAACCAACACCAGCAAGGTGCCAATTGGCTGTTTTGAATCCACGCTGCGGACGGATTGCACATCAGCTGCTTATTTAGCTAATCTGGTAAAGGAGAAACATCTCAGTCACTGAATCCAGCCTGGGGCGGGGAATATTTAGCCTCTGATACAGGCCTGTGGGGAGAAAGTGTGTTCCCCTCCCATGCCTGCCCTTCCCACTGGAATTCCTCACGCTTTGCTATCAGCATATTGAAGTTGTTTTATTGGGGCTGTTTCTGGCTGCTCACCAAACCTCTCAGAGACAGGAACTGCTGCTCATGTTAAATTAGAGAGCATTTGATTAAATACAGAGTTGATAAAAACAATCTGCTGGGAATCAAATCCAGAGTTCCTAGGGCCTCCTGGAAGGAGTGGATTTTCTCAGGTGTAAAAGGATCCATTCTTTCCCCTGAGTGCTGTCTACTGGTTAAATGTGGGCTTTTGAAGGAACCTAAGGGAGTTAGATGCCCTACTCCCATTGGCACCTAACTCCCTGAGGTGCCTTTGAAAATCCCAGCCTAAAGCAAGACTCTGGGACTCCTGGATTCTACTCCTAGTTCTGCCCCTGACTGCTCATGTATCCTTGGGCCAGTCAGTGGATCTGTCCGTGCCTCAGTTTCCTACTCTGCCCAGTGCTAATCACCCACAGGATCAGGCTTAGTTAATGTTTGCCGGACAGTTTAAGCAGCTTGGGGGACAGGCACTGTAGAGGATAGGGCATTATTACTACCCTGAGGGGCGGGACCAGCAGTGGACTGTTAGCAGGTTCAGCCACTCAAATGCCTCTCACAGCAGCAGTGCAGCCTAAGAAGCCGTCTCTGGATGGGCTCTTTCAGGACAGAGTCTGGGGATGCTGGGCCAACTTCTCCCTGGGGGTGCTAAGGAAACAACGATGGGTTGACTCCATGTAGTTCTGTGACGTTCCCCATGCTCTCCCGCCTCCTTCTGGCGCACATTGCCCTTGCTCGCATCACACAGCAAAATATCAGCTTCGGAACCAGTAGCACCGTCAGCAATCTGCCCCATGATTGCTCAGGCCGGGCCAGTGCTGTGTGCGATGGTACGTGTGTCTGTCGCGGCCAGAGACCCACAGGTCGGTCTGCGTCCCGTCACAGGAAAGAATCCCCTTTGTGTTCATCCCAGCTCTGTGTGGATCGGCCCCCTCGGAACAACAGCTTGGGCGGGGCTGGCTTTCGAAGCAGTCCCTAATGTTATTTTAATGCAGGGGGGTTGTTTGTGGGAATCTTAATCTGTGCCTTCTGCTTTCCATCGGTGCCAAAATGTGCGGAACTGGCCGGGAAATAGCCGGCTTGGCAAGTCGGTGGAGCCTTGGCTGTGAATTGAAACTGCAGAGTTTGGGCCACGCCTGGGCCCATGGCATTTAGAGAGCGCTGTGGTTTGAGTCTGCACCGCAGGGCGGAGAGCATTAATAAGGGGTGGGGTGCTTGTGATTGAAATTGCTGATCTGTAGCAGGGGCTCCAAAATGTTACACTTCTCCCTGCAGTCGCCCCTTGTGCCAGGCCAGGCTTTTCCTGCATGGCTAATGGCTCACAGGCCGGGGCAGTGACTGCATTCCTCTCTATCCACACCACAAAGCATCCCTCACTGTTTACAGGGCTGGCCAGCCACAGGGAGAGATTGAGGGTGCATAATGGCGTGTGGGGGGAGGTAGCTTTTTAGGGAAAAAGGAAAAAGTATTAGCCAAGGGGAATATTTCCCTACAATTTCAAAAAGGAAAAAATTAGAAACTACATAAACATTTTCTTTCCCCCTAAATATTTTATTTTCACTTCTCCAGGAGGACGGGAGATGAAAAATGTTGCCAAAACAATTTTTTATTTTCTGCCAAAATTTTGTATTCAATGGAACCCCATTTTCTGATTAAAAAAATCATTTCACTGAGGCCTGGTCTACACTACGGGTTTAGGTCGACTTTAGCAGCGTTAAACCGAATTAAGCCTGGACACGTCCACACAACGAGGCCCTTTCTTTCGACTTAAAGGGCCCTTTAAACCGGTTTCTTTACACCACCTCCGACGAGGGGATTAGTGATAAAACCGGCCTTTGCGGGTCGGAATTGGGGTAGTGTGGACGGAATTCGATGTTATTGGCCTCCGGGAGCTATCCCACAGTGCTTCATTGTGACCGCTCTGGACAGCGCTCTCAACTCAGATGCACTGACCAGGTAGACAGGAAAAGACCCGCGAAGGTTTGAATTTCATTTCCTGTTTGCCCAGCGTGGAGAGCACAGGTGACCACGCAGAGCTCATCAGCACAGGTAACCGTCATGGAGTCCTCCCAGGATCGCAAAAGAGCTCCAGCATGGACCGAACGGGAGGTACGAGATCTGCTCGCCATATGGGGAGATGAAGCAGTGATAGCTGAACTCCGTAGCAGTAAAAGAAATGGAAAAGTATTAGAAAAGATCTCCAAGGCCATGAAGGACCAAGGCCATAACAGGGACACACAGCAGTGCCGCGTGAAAATTAAGGAGCTACGGCAAGCCTACCACAAAGCCAGAGAAGCAAACGGAAGGTCCGGGGCAGAGCCGCAAACTTGCCGCTACTACGCGGAGCTGCATGCGATCCTAGGGGGTGCAGCCACCACTACCCCAACCGTGTGCTATGACTCTCTCACTGGAGAAACACACAGGGAAGACGGTTCGGGGAACGAGGAAGATGACGATGGAGGTACTGTAGGTAGCTCACAGCAGCAAGGAAGCGGAGAAACCAGTTTCCCCAACAGCCAGGATATGTTTGTGACCCTGGACCTGGAACCAGTAACCCCCGAACTCACCCAAGACCCTCAGGGCACACAGGAGACCTCTGGTGAGTGTAACTTTGTAAATATTTGTAAACATTACAAAAAAAAAGCAAGCAAGTCTGTTAACGTGTATGGGGATGGAGTGGAAATCCTCCAGGGACATCTCCAGAAAGCTCTCCTGGTTGAAATGGGGTGATTTTATTAAGGGGGACATTCAGAGGCGCCCGTTCCTGCTCTTCTGACCAGAAATGTTCCCCGCTGTTAACCACGCGGTGGGGGGGAGGGGTGAAGTGATCATCCCAGAGAATCGTGTGTGTGTGTGGGGGGGGTGGTTTACTTGTGTTCGTGCCGCATGTTAACCGGGAAACCGCAGCCCCCTCCTTTTACATTGAAACCCCATTTTAAATGGACAACCCAATTCATCCTTGATATGGGAAATGCGCTGCTGTTTGCAACCTTTCCCGCATGTTAAGAAGGTTAAAAAAGCCAAAACACTGTGGCCTACGATGGCTGCCTGCAAGCCGAAATATGCGACCTTGTAATGAAAGAGTGTACCCATTGTTCCCTAAAATGTGTCTTTTTTAACCACCTCTCCCTTCTCCACCACCAGCTGCAAATGTTTCTCCTTCGCAGAGGCTCGTGAACATTAGAAAGAGAAAACGTAAGACGAGGGACGAGATGTTCACGGAGCTGCAGATGTCCGCCCAGGCTGATAGAGCACAGCAGAATGCGTGGAGGCAGTCAATGTCGGAGATGAGAAAAGCCCAATATGAACGAGAGGAGAGGTGGCGGGCTGAATCGCGGGAAGAACAGAGCAAGTGGCGGGCTGAAGACGATAGGTGGCGTCAGCTTGCAGACAGACGGCAAGAGGCAATGCTCCGTCTGCTGGAGCATCAAAGTGATATGCTCGAGCGTATGGTTGAGTTGCAGGAAAGGCAGCAGGAGCAGAGACCGCCGCTACAGCCCCTGTGTAACCAACAGCCCTCCTCCCCAAGTTCCATAGCCTCCTCACCAAGACGCCCAAGAACACGGTGGGGAGGCCTCCGTCCACCCAGTCACTCCACCCCAGATGATCGCCAAAGCATCAGAAGGCTGGCCTTCAATAAGAGTTAAAGTTTTAAAATGCAGTGTGTCCTTTTCCATCCCTCCTCCCCCACCCATCCCAGGCTACCTTGGCAATTATCCCCCTACCTCTGTAAGGAACTAATAAAGAATGCATGAATGTGAAAAAACAATGACTTTATTGCCTCTGCAAGCGGGAGGGGAGGGTGGGGTGGGGTGGTTGGTTTACAGGGAAGTAGAGTGAACCGGGTGGGGGGGGGGTTGGAGGGTTCATCAAGGAGAAACAAACAGAAGTTTCACACAGTAGCCTGGCCAGTCACAAAACTCGTTTTCAAAGCTTCTCTGATGCGCACCGCGCCCTGCTGTGCTCCTCTAACCGCCCTGGTGTCTGGCTGCGCGTAATCAGCGGCCAGGCGAGTTGCCTCAACCTCCCACCCCGCCATAAAGGTCTCCCCCTTACTCTCACAGATATTGTGGAGCGCACAGCAAGCAGCAATAACAATGGGGATATTCTTTTCGCTGAGGTCTGAGCGAGTCAGTAAGCTGCGCCAGCGCGCTTTTAAACGTCCAAATGCACATTCCACCACCATTCGGCACTTGCTCAGCCTGTAGTTGAACAGGTCCTGACTCCTGTCCAGGCTGCCTGTGTATGGCTTCATGAGCCATGGCATTAAGGGGTAGGCTGGGTCCCAAAGGATCACGATAGGCATTTCAACATCGCCAATGGTCACTTTCTGGTCCGGGAAGAAAGTCCCTTCCTCCAGCTTTCGAAACAGAGCAGAGTTCCTGAAGACGCGAGCATCATGTACCTTTCCTGGCCATCCCACGTTGATGTTGGTGAAACGTCCCTTGTGATCCACCAGGGCTTGCAGCAGCATTGAAAAGTACCCCTTGCGGTTTACGTAGTCGGTGGCTTGGTGCTCCGGTGACAAGATAGGGATATGGGTTCCATCTATGGCCCCGCCACAGTTTGGGAATCCCATTTCAGCAAAACCATCCACTATTGACTGCACGTTGCCCAGAGTCACTACCCTTGCTATCACCAGGTCTTTCATTGCCCTGGCAAATTGGATCACAGCAGCCCCCACCGTAGATTTGCCCACTCCAAATTGATTCCCGACTGACCGGTAGCTGTCTGGCGTTGCAAGCTTCCACAGGGCTATCGCCACTCGCTTCTCAACTGTGAGGGCTGCTCTCATCTTGGTATCCTGGCGTTTCAGGGCAGGGGAAAGCAAGTCACAAAGTTCCATGAAAGTGGCCTTACGCATGCGAAAGTTTCGCAGCCACTGGGAATCGTCCCATACCTGCAGCACGATGCGATCCCACCAGTCTGTGCTTGTTTCCCGGGCCCAGAATCGGCGTTCCACGGTATCAACCTGCCCCAGTGACACCATGATTTCCACATTGCTGGGGCCTGTGCCTTGTGAGAGGTCTATGTCCATGTCAATTTCCTCATCACTCTCGTCGCCGCGCTGCAATCGCCTCCTCGCCTGGTCCGGGTTTCGCCTTGGCATGTTCTGGCTCTGCATATACTCCAGGACAATGCGCGTAGTGTTCATAGTGCTCATAATTGCCGCGGTGATCTGAGCGGGCTCCATGATCCCAGTGCTAGCTATGGCGCCTGGTCAGAAAAAAGGCGCGAAAGTAGTATCTGATGGACCAGGAGAAGGAGGGCGGGAGGGAGGGAGGGAGGGCCGAGTGACGACATGGCGTACAGGTACAGGAACAGGGAGAAACACAAACAACTGTCACACAGAATGGTCCCCCCAAAGATTAAACTGGAAACCCTGGGCTTAGCAGGCCATTGATTTCACGGAGGAAGGGGAAGCAAATGAACACAGAACAAATCTATTTTTTACATCTTAAGGTGGCAGCCGACGCTGCAGCATGAGTGACAGCCATACCAGTATGATGACGATGGGTACCAATCATAATATACCATCATCTGCCAAAAGGCAAGGGGCTGCTGCTGTGTAGCAATGCAGCCCCACGTCTGCCAGCCCCACGTCCGCCAGCACCCAGCATCGCCCTCGGCCTCTTCTGGGTGCTTAGCAGACAATATTGGGCAATTGGCAGAAAATAGTATATTATGACTGGTAACCGTCATCATCAAAACAGTAGCATGTCTGCCCAGGTGGCCATGATTGACAGCCATACCAGTATGACGATGACGGGTACCAGTCATAATATACCATCGCCTGGAAGGGGCTGGTGCAATGCAGCCCTACGGCTGCCAGCCCCACGGCTATCACTCATGCTACACCGTCTACCGCCAAAAGGCAGTTAGCAGCTGCTGCTGTGTAGCAATGCAGTCCCACGTCTGCCGGCACCCAGAGGACATATGGTGACGGTGAGCTCAGCTGAGCTGAGCGGGCTCCATGCTTGCCGTGGTATGTTGTCTGCACAGGTAACCCAGGTAACCCAGGTAAAAAGGTGCGAATCTATTGTCTGCCGTTGCTGTGACGAGGGGGGAGGGGCCTGACGACATGTACCCAGAACCGCCCGCGACACTGTTTTGCATCATCCGGGCATTGGGATCTCAACCCAGAATTCAAAGAAAAGGCGCGAACCGCTTCTCGGCTCGAGCTGTGGCGCAAACGTAGTATCTGACGGCCTAGGGGAAGGAGGGAGGGGGGCCGAGTGACGACATGGCGTACAGGCACAGGGAATTAAAATAAAGAACGGTGGCTGTGCATCAGGGAGAGACACAAACAACTGTCACAGACTGGTCCCCCCCAAAGATTAAACTGAAAACCCTGGGTTTAGCAGGCCGTTGATTTGACGGAGGGAGGGGGAAGCAAATGAATACAGAGCAAATCTATTTTTTTACATCTTAAGACGACGGTGCAGCGTGACTGATAGCCCTCGGCATCTTTCTGGGTGCTTGGCAGCAAATACGGGGCGGTGTATGACGATGGTCTTCAGGCCTATTGCACGAGCTGCTGCTCAGGGAAGACTCTGCTAACGTGCGATGACCCGACTTGTAATAGGCCGGCTAACAGTCATAATACACCATTTACTGCCAAAAGGCAAGCCCCACGGCTGCCAGCACCCAGATCGCCGATGAAGGCTACCAGTCTACTGCACCGTCTACCGCCAAAAGGCAGTTAGCAGCTGCTGCTGTGTAGCAATGCAGTCCCACGTCTGCCGGCACCAAGAGGACATATGGTGACGGTGAGCTCAGCTGTGCTGAGCGGGCTCCATGTTGTCTGCACAGGTAACCCAGGTAACCCAGGTAAAAAGGCGCGAATCTATTGTCTGCCATTACTGTGACGGGGGAGGGAGGGGCCTGACGACATGTACCCAGAACCGCCCGCGACACTGTTTTGCATCATCCGGGCATTGGGATCTCAACCCAGAATTCCAAGGGGCGGCGGAGACTGCGGGAACTGTGGGATAGCTGTGGGATAGCTACCCATAGTGCAATGCTCCGGAAGTCGACGCTAGCCTCGTACTGTGGACGCGGTCTGCCGACTAGAGCACCTAGAACATTTTATTGTGTGGACATACACAATCGGCTGTATACAACCGATTTCAATAAAACCGGCTTCTATAAATTCGAACTAATTTCGTAGTGTAGACATACCCTGAGAAACATGTGACCCAGTCTGAGAGAGAGTAAGCAGTGCTAGATGCGGGAAGGGGGGCAGCAAGTCTTCGAGGTGGGTTAAGGAAAGTCTATGGAGGGAGTAAGAAGATCCCTGAAGGTGGTTGCAGAATTTGACTCTGGACTCGCATCCAAACGTCCCCACAGTTCAGGAGTGTTCCTATCCAGGGCTGTCACTAAGCACTGGTCAGGCTGTGGCTGGGTATTGCGTGTGTGTGTGTGGGTACGTGTCTAGCCCCTTTGCATGAGTCCTACTAATGTCAGCCACAATTGCAGTCCAGCTCTAGGAGCCGCTCCTTATCACCTTTGGAGAAATGCATGGGCCAAGGGAGTCAACATCTCAAGCTGGTATGAACTGACCTCTCATGGGTACACGTCAGTGGTTCAGGCATTACAGTGTTAGCTTATGGTCTAGGCTTACTCCTAGTTAGCTGCTTTGATAAGACTTCTTGTTTAGCCAAGCTATTGTCTTACAGGCCTTGTGGCTTGTAGTCTCATTGCATTACTGCCTTCATGTATACATATGCCTGCCTCACCTAGCAAATACCTACACCTACAGGTCCACCATCCCTGAACTGCCAGGAAGCTCTGCCATAAAACACAAGTAGTTGCCCTAAGTGACTCTATCTGGCTAATGCTTGATGTTCCCAGAGCACGTCCCTTCGGGATGCACGGGCTCCAGCAGGTGCTGAGAGCTCCCCAATAGAAAGCTGTGTGCACTCCTCGCTGGCTGTTGGTGCTCTGTGGCTGCGCTAGCTAAGGAGTCCCAGGAGGATGTGTTGCAGGGAGCACAGACAGTTTTATGACCACTGGCTTTTGGTCTTCCCGTGCTCTTTGTGAGCAGCTTAACACCACAGAATAACTAATGGGGGATAACATCTATCCCCATGACAAACCCTCATCCCCGTGCTGAACTCCCCGGGCCCTGTGTCCGGTGTGCTCTGGGAGAGAAGCGTCAGGTGCCCACTCCTATTCTAACCTCTGTCTCAGCTCCTGATGTGTTTTCAATGGACTGAGAATGACGTCATTCCCTTCTAGGGTCTTGGTGCAACCCCAAATCAGGGTGGCTTAGTGAAATCATCCTGGGCTGTCTCTTCTATCGCCCATTTCGTGCTCCAAGTAGCTGTCTGCCCTCACACCCCTACCCAGTGCAAGGAAATCGATGGATGTTCTTGGAGGATGAATTTGTCTCCTTCACCACAGTCTCTCTCTCTCCGCCAGCGTTTGGAACAGGAGAGGCACCAGGCCCAGTCTCTGCCCAGCCCTCATTCTGCACTGGCCCTGAAAGTCCATTGCCGGTGGAGCTGGAACAAAGCATTGCAACACTGAGGATGAGAAGGAAACAAGTGCAAGGATCAAACAAGCCTCCTTTGTCAACACAGCACCTACGCAAGAGCACCAGTAGATCTCCAGGAGCATAGGCCTAGGGTTTCCCTAGCACACATTCATAAGGGCTTTTAGGCACATCTCTGCCCCAGACACATGGGGATCAGCAAGTGCAGTGGAGGATAGTTCTCTGATGCTCCCTGCTACAGGGTGTGGGGAAAGTGTGCCTGACCCCCCAGAAATGCATTCAGGATCTGGAGGGGGCAGTGATCCAGCCTGGTACCTCTCACACAAAGAGGATGGGGGGAGGAAGGGACCTGGCAAAGCTGCTGAGTCTGCTAAAGATGCAAGAGCAAGGAGATGGGGGGGACAGGACGGATAAAAAGGCCCCAGCAGAAAGCCATGAGAAGGGTGTCAGAGAAGAGGATGTTGGGGGAGATTGTACACCATACAGGGGTTAATGTGGGCCTGAGAGGCCAGCTAGGTTACCTAGCTACTCCAGGAGAGAGAATCAGAATTAATTGATCCTGACATCCAGCTGGGCAGAGGCAGGCTCCTTAGTATAAGGAAAGGAAGACTTTGAAGGTAGTGGCTGGGACCAGAGTGGTGATGCTCTAGGATCCTAGTCTAGGAAGAAGGGTCAGTCTAGAGAGGGTGTGGGGAAAAAGGCCTGAAAAATGGTGTCTATGAAGGAGCTCAGGGAAACAGCAGCAAGGAGTGGGACCATGCAGCCCTTGGCTGCTGAAGGTCCTTGGCTTGGAACCCAGGGTAGCAGGAGGGCCTGGGTTCCTCTGCTAGCCTGTGGCAAGGTGGCCTGAGCCTGGAGAAGTACATTGGGAAGCCCTGAGGCAAGGGGGTGAGGACCAAGGGCCTGGTGTTGGGACTGAAAACTCTCCTGTGAGGATGTTGGAATGTTATATGTTGGGTTTGCTGTTACCCCAAGAGCTGGGGACAAAACTGTGAGCCAGCCAGAGGGCTGAGTCAAGGGAAGACAGAGAAGACAGACTACCACAGAGAAACATTGGTTGTCAGCAGGGAGTGCCAGGCTGAAAGACTGCTGCTATGGTGAGTGCACCCCTTCACAGGGCTCTCTTTGGGGGGGGGGGTTCCCAGTGCTGGAGAAGTCTCTATAAGAACCCAAACTCTAGGGCAAACATGAACTCCACACTTGCTGGGGTGTCCCCCATCAGGACATCTACATGGATCTTGGGGAGGGGGTACCTGTGTGGTGGACTCTAGGGGGTGGCTATGATGTCTGGTCTGAAGGTTATCAATGAGGAGGGGTGTTTGGCATTTTCTATGAGGGAGAGGCTGGTCAAAATAGGGTCTCATTTGGTTTCTTTGGTGGATGCCTGGTCCCTGCCTGTTTGGGTGTGGGGGTTGCTACAAGTTGAAGGGGAGGGGCTGGTTACTATGGGTTCTGGCCTGGGAGTTGTTGCAGGTGCTGGTTGTCATGCTATTAGGTCTGGTCTGGAGTGATTGGTCACCACAGGATGGGATCTGGGCTGATGGGTGCAGGGTGGGCCCTGGGCTCTGCACCATGGGGTCTAGTCTCAGGGTTGCTGTGGGGGGAGCAGGTGTTGGTTGTTGCAAAGCAGGGTCTGATTTAGTGTTTGTTGCAGGGCGAGTGGTGGTGGCTGTGCTGTGAGGCCTTGGTTTGGGGGTTGCTGTGTGTGTGGGTGACTGAAGGATAATGGCAGGTGGGGGCAGGTGCTGGTTGTTTCACTGTGGGGTTAGGTGGTTGCTGCAGGTGGGGAGAGAGACCACTGGTGGCTGTGCCATGGGGTCTGCTTTAGGGGTTGCTGCTGCAAGGGAACTTGGTTGCCATCTTCTGGGGTCTTGTATGGTCTTGAGTTTGTTGTGTGGGGATGGGTGGGGAGTTTCCTCTGGCTGTTGCTCTTGGGGACACATCTAGGTATTGCTGCTGGCAGGTGGGCCAGTTGGCTGTGCTGTGGAGTCTCTTGTGGAGCTTGCTGCTGCAAGGGGACCTGGTTACTGTCTCGTGGGGTCTGGTCTGGGGGTTGCTGCTAGTGGGTAGGTCTCTGGTTGCTGCTACGTGGGGTCTGGTGTGGGGGTTGCTGCTACGAGGGCACCTCATTGCTGTCCTGTGGGTGTCTAGTCTTGGGTTTGGTGTTTGTGGGGCGGGGGGGGGGGGGGGGTCCTCTGGTTGCTGCCTATGGGATTCGGTGTGTTTGGAGGTAGGGGATTCTCTGGTTGTGGCCCTCTAGGGTCAGGTCTGGTTTGAGGGTTGCTGCTTCTCTGGTTACCACCCTGTAGGGTCTGGGTGTTGCAGGTGGGTGGGTTTATTTGCTGTGCTGTGGGATCTGGTGTAGGGATTACTGCTGGGGGGTAGGGGTTCTGTGGTTGCTGCCCTAGGTGGTACGATCTTGGGGCTGTTGAGAGGTGGGGGTGGTCTCTACTAGGCAGGTCTTGCCCACATGCTCAGGGTCTGATTGCCATATTTGGGGTTGGGAAGGAATTTCCCCCAAAATCAGATTGGCCAAGACCCTGGGGTTTTTTCACCTTCCTCTGCAACGTGAGGCACAGGTCGCTTGTAGGTTAAACTAGTGTAAATGGTGGAATCTCTGTTACTCTGAAGACTCTGGTTACTGGTGGGCAGGCTGGCCTGTGTACCATGCCCTGGGGTCTGGTGTGGGGTTTGCTGGGTGGGATCTGGGTTGATGTGCTTTGGGGTCTTTTCTGATTTGAGGGTGGGGGGGAACAGGAAGTTGTTTTTTTTTTCTGGTCACCACCCCCTGATTTTGTGTGGTCTGGGGTTGCTGCTGGGGGTTGGGGTGGAATGTAAAGTAATGCACATTTGGAAAAAATAACCCCAACTATACATACAATATCATGGGGGGCTAATTTAGCTACAACGAGTCAGGAAAAAGATCTTGGAGTCATCGTGGCTAGTTCTCTGAAGATGTCCATGCAGTGTGCAGAGGCAGTCAAAAAAGCAAACAGGATGTTAGGAATCATTAAAAGGGGATTGAGAATAAGACTGAGAATATATTATTGCCCTTATATAAATCAATGGTACACCCTCATCTCGAATACTGCGTACAGATGTGGTCTCCTCATCTCAAAATAGATATACTGGCACTAGAAAAGGTTCATAGAAGGGCAACTAAAATGATTAGGGGTTTGGAAGGGGTCCCATATGAGGAGAGATTAAAGAGGCTAGGACTCTTCAGCTTGGAAAAGAGGAGACTAAGGGGGATATGATAGAGGTATATGAAATCATGAGTGATGTGGAGAAAGTGGATAAGGAAAAGTTATTTACTTATTCCCATAATACAGGAACTAGGGGTCACCAAATGAAATTAATAGGCAGCAGGTTTAAAACCAATAAAAGGAAGTTCTTCTTCACGCAGCACACAGTCAACTTGTGGAACTCCTTACCTGAGGAGGTTGTGAGGACGATAACAGTTTAAAAGAGAACTGGATAAATTCATGGTGGTTAGGTCCATTAATGGCTATTAGCCAGGATGGGTAAGGAATGGTGTCCCTAGCCTCTGTTTGTGGGAGGATGGAGATGGATGGCAGGAGAGAGATCACTTGATCATTACCTGTTCTGTTCACTCCCTTTGGGGCGCTTGGCATTGGCCACTGTCGGTAGACAGGATACTGGGCTAGATGGACCTTTGGTCTGACCCGGTACGGCCGTTCTTATGTTATGGAAGGGCAGGAGGGATAGCTCAGTGGGTTGAGTATTGGCCTGCTAAACCCAGGATTGTGAGTTCAATCCTTGAGGGGGCCACTTAGGGATCTGGAGCAAAATCAGTATTTGGTCCTGCTAGTGAAGGCCAGGGGCTGGACTCAATGACCTTTCAAGGTCCCTTCCAGTTCTAGGAGATAGGATATCTCCATTAATTTAAAAAAAAAAAATCTGGTTGTTTCCCTGGGGGGAAATTGTCATTTTGCAGTGCCATGGGGTCTGGTGTTAGTTTTTGTGATGGGTGTGTGTGTTCTGGTTGTCATCTGGGGGTTGCTAATGTGGTGATGGGTTGCTGTACCATGGGGTCTGGTCTGGGCTTGGGGAGCAGATCTCTTTGGTTGCTGTACTGTGGGGTCTGGTGATTGCTGCTGGGTGGGGGGGGGGGTGTCTCTCTGGTTGCTGCCCTGTGGGGTCTGGGGCTTGTTGCTGCGTTGGGGAGGGAATCTGTAGTTGCTTCACTGTGTGGGCTTGGGGGGGGGGGGGGGGAGGGGCGGGTGTCTCTGGTTGCTGTTGGCGTCAGGGGGTTGCTGCTGTGGGCAGGGAGAGGGTACTCTTTTTGCTTACCTGTAGGATCCAGGGGTAGTTGTTGGGGAGGAGGTTCTCTGGTTGCTGCCCTGTGGGGTCTGGGGCTTGTTGTGCGGCGGGGGTGTTCTGAAGTTGCTCCATCATGTGGTCTGGTGCTTGCTGCTGGAGGGGGTGGGGGAATGTTCTCTCTGGTTGCTGCCCTGTGGGGTCTGGGGGTTGATACGGTGGGTGGTATGGGCTACTCTGGCTGCTCGTCTGGGGGATGCTACTGGCAGGGGGATGGTTCTGCTGCCCTATGACATCTGGAGTGGGGTTGGTTGTGGTGGGGGGATATGGGCAATGGGCATTTTTTCTTCTGGGTGCTGCCCCGTGTGGGGGTTTCTGCTGCAAGGGGACCTGGTTGCCAACTTCTGGGGTCCTGCATGATCGTGTGTGTGTGTGTGGGGGGGTTCCCTCTGTCTGCTGCCCATGGGGATGCATCTGGGTGTTGTAGGTGGGCAGTTTGCTTTGCTGTGGGGTCTCTTGTGGGGCCTAGTGCTGCAAGGCAACCCTGTTACCATATCATAGGGTCTAGTCTAGGGGTTGCTTCGGGGGGGGGGAATTCTTTAATTGTTCCACCATTTGGGCTGGGGGGGGGCTCTTATTTCTGCCCTGTGGGGTCTGGTGTGGTCTAGGGGTTGTTGCTGAGGTGTGTCTCTGGTTGCTGTCCTGTAGGGCTTTGGGTTTGTTGCTGTGGGTGAGGAGGGCGGGTACTGATGTTACCCCATCATATGGTCTGGGGTTTGCTGCTGGGGAAGGGGGGGTTCTCTGGTTGTCACTCTCACATGTCTAGGGGTTGTTGCTGGGAAGTGTGGGGAGGTTTTCTGGTTGCTGCCCTGTGGGGTCTTGTCCAGGTGTTGCTGCCAGGTATACAGGCTTGTGTGCCGTGCCCTTGGGTCTGGTGTGAGGGTTGCTGTTGTGGGGCAGGGGAGCCATGGTTGCTGTACTGTGGGGTGTGACCTAGGACTGCTCAAGGCAAGGCCTGTTTGCCGTGTTGCAAGTGAAGAGGTGAGCAGTCTAGTCTGAAGGCTCCCTTTGGGGAGGGTGTGTGCTGGTTATTCCCCATGGATTCTGCTCAGGTGGTGGCTTTGGTGCAGGGGTGGGTATTGTTTGCTGCTCCCAGGGGTTGCTGCTGGGGGTTCCCTGGTTTCCACCCTGTGGGGTTTTGTCTGTGCATTTCTGCAGGAGGGTGGGGTCCTGATTACTATGCTGTGTGGTCAGGCCTGGTCTGGAGGTTGCTGGGAGAGCAGGCGCTGTTTGTTGTGCCATGGGGTCGGATCTTGTACTTGCTAATGTAACCCTTCTGCCAGGTGGAGCCAGCAGAACAAGGGCTGGGTTCAGTATCTAGGGGATCCTTTTCAACAATACAAAACAACCAGCTTGAGCCCCTACCCAGTGACCTGGGACAATTACACACCAGGCCCTGGGCACCTCTAAGAGGCAATACTTCTCTCACAAGCAGAGTCTGAATGTAGCAAAAAAATTTATTAAAAGGAGGGAAGTAACTCAGCATTAATTTGGGAAAACACCGCAACTAGAGTTCATAAACACAAACCATGAGCAAAAGACCCACCCCCAAGTAAGTTGAGCAGTGTCCTTTTGCCTTCAGGGTCTTAAGTCCAGCGACTCAAAAGTCCTTTTAACGTGCCTGTCCCGTCTCTGTACCCCACTCACAGTTGCTGTCCTTGGCAGTGATGAGCTGCCAAAATATTAACAGGTTCCCTCCTCCTCACCCCACGAGGGGGTCGTGCCCCCCTGCCAGACTCCTGCCCCATCCAACCCCCCATGTTCCTTGAGGACCCCCCGGGACCCCTGCCCCATCCAACCACCCCTTCTCTCTGTCTCTGACTGCCCTTGACTGCCCCCCACTGCCCCATCCAGCCCCTGCTCCTTCCTGATTGCCCCCCGGGACCCTTGCCCCCATTTAATCCCCCTGTTCCCTGCCCTCTGACCGCCCTGACCCCTATCCACCCCCCCCCACAAGCCCCCGAACTCCCCTGCCCTCTTCCAACACCCCCTCCCTGCTCCCTTACCATGCTGCCTGGAGCCGCTCGGCCGGGGCCACGGGGACCGGGACCGGAGCCGCTCGGCTGGGACTGAGGTCGGCGCCGCGGGGCCTGGGCCGGGCTGCAGCACTCAGCGGGGGCCAGGCCAGGGCCAGGGGACCGGGCTGGAGGGAGCCGCTCAGCCGGAGCCGGGCTGGGCTGGGCCGCGCCGCACCAGCTTACCTGCCTGCTGCTTGTTTCAGGCTTCCCGCAAACATCTGATTCGCGGGAAGCAGGGGAGGGGGAGGAGAAGGGGGGGCGGAGTGTCCAGGGGAGGAGGGGGAAGTGAGCTGAGGCTGTGGCCGGGGTGGACAGCTGCTGGAGCTTTTGTTAAATTTAAAAGCCCTTTTAGAACCTGTTGTCCCGGAACAACTGGTTCTAAAAGGGCTTCTAAATTTAACAACCGGTTCCTGCGAACTGGTGGGAACCAGCTCCAGCTCACCACTGGTCCTTGGCCAGTGCAGCCCCAGAGTTCAGAGGTTCATCTGCAGAGTTCACCTTCCACCCTGTGTGGAAGGCTGGTGGGGGAGAGGGGGTGTAAGAAGGCACTTTACAGGATCCACTGCTCAGGCACTCGCTCATTGCCTCTGCGGGGCTCTGCTCAGCCCCTCTCCACCAGCCACCCTGCAGGCCTCTAGCCAAGATGTCTTCAGCCCCCCCACATGTACACACTTAGTGATTTCAGCTGTTAGTGGGGGAGCCTCACTGCTGGTGCACACTGGGCAGTCTCTTGCAATAGAGACACTGTCCCAAAGTAGGTCTATGTAGATGTAGGTATCAGTGATTTCAGCTTTTCAGTATGTAACAGACTCTCAATTGAATCTAAATTAGCTCTTTTATTATATCATGGAGAGAGGAAGAGTCAAATGGTGTCTAGGACTCTTAAACAGGGCCAACACCACTAGGTACAAGTACCTGTCCCCACCCTCTCTCCACTCATTGGGCTTTGGAAACCATGTCCCCTGCCTAGCAAGTCCCTCCATTGGGGCATGCCAGGTACAGTTCTGCTGCCCTTGATTCACACAACAAGGATAACAACCCTTTATTACTTCTGCCCCAATAACAAGGAGACTGGGCATCCAACACCAGCCACAAGTGATCATTTGGGCAAGCAGTCCCATCCTGCTGAGCACCTAGGCAGGGTGGGTGTGTCCATGCAAACCAGATCAGCTCCTGAAGTCTTTTTTCCACAGCTCACCACTAGATGTCAGGGGAGAGTTCATTCAGACCCTGCTTACACTAAAGTGAGGCCTCATCATTGTGGTGTACAACTTGGTGGTTACTATTGGATTTCCTATGGGGAGGCTTGTTCCCCATGGGGTCTGATCTGGGGCTTACTGAGTGGTGGCCTGGTCACCATGGGAGATCAGGGAATTGTTATGGACAGCACTTGTTGCCCTGGGGCGGGAGGGAGGAGAGCTGTGGACAAGCTTGATGGCTGTGGGGGTCTGAGTTACGGGGTAGCTGTGGGTGAGCCTCATTGCCACGGGGTCAGGTCTGGTATGGGCTTGGCTACAGTGAGGTCTTGTGACTGGGGTTTGCTGTGGGGAGGTCAGATTGCTGCTTGGTCTGGTCTGGGATTTCCTATGTGGGGATCTCATCACCATGTATTCTGCTCTGGCGTTTTCTACACGAGAGGCCTGGTTGCTATGGGGAGATGTGGTCACTTCATGCCAGGCAAGAATTTTTGCAATGGAAACAGGCTCTTGCTATCTAAGGGTTGCTGGAGGTGCAACCAGCATGCAAGAGCCCTGGGTTGCCAGTCTACCACTTCCCTCTCGTTAATAAACCTAGCAGGAAGCAATTAGCCAAGGGGAGATCTTTCCTTAGGAGAATCTGGTCATTTTCCTTGTACCCTACGGGGGTAGCCATGTCCATTAGTAGTGTGGATCACTCTACCCACCGTATCACAATCATCATACATATCTGTGGCAGTCCTTCAGATGAGACCTATCATTTGGCCATTTTTTCTCTGCACTTAGGGCAGGCTGCTGAGCTTTCTGGTTCTCCCCTCATTTGGAGACAGGTTGATGTTTGTTTCTATAATAATGTAAGCAGAGTCAGGATGAGCTCTACCCTGACATCTGGTGGTGAATTATGGCGAGTGTGGAAAAGAACTCCAGGGGCTGATCTTGTTTGCATAGACACACCCACTCGCCTGGCATGAAACAACAGCAACTCAAAGTGGTTATTTTGGCTGGTGTGGGATAACCAGTTTTCTCTGTTATTGGGGCAGGAAGAATAAAGTTTTGTTACCCTGTGAATCAAGGCCAGTGGAACTGTTGTATGACAGAAGGACTGAGTGAGTCCTTCACCATTACGTAAGTAGCACTTGCTTGATAAGGGGCATGGGTTACAAAACTCAGTGAATTGAGAGAGGATGGGGACAGGTATTTGTACCTGATGATATGGGCCCCCTCGGAGGGTTTGAAACGCCAATTGCACTACTGCCTCTTTCTACTGTTGAATATCAGAGCAAATTTTGATTCCATTAGGAGTCTAGTTACAGGCTGCTGAGCTGAATTCACTTTGGGCCAATAGTGCACTAGCACTGGGGCTCCCCTACTATGAGCTGACATTCCTAAGAGCTGAGATCACTGAGGCTGTTAACTAGTGGGGGAGCCTGAAGCTATATTGCTAAGCAGCTGGAGGAGCAATTTGTGGGGACAACTGGAGGAACAGCGAGCGGTGCGGAGCCTTGCAGGGCTGGTTGGATCAGCCCAAGGAACGGCAAGCGGAGCTGTTTGCGGGGACGGCTGGAGCGGCTCACAGGTTGGTGAGCGGAGCGCAGCAGAGCAGCTTGTAGAACGGAGCAGTTTGTGGGACGGCAGGAAGTGGACTGGCTCGTGGTGAAGGCTGTGGCGGAACCCCACAGAGAGATGGCCAGCCGGCCTCGGATCACGTAAGGTGCCCCATAACAGCCTGCATGCCCCACCCTTTGTACTCTGGGGCTGCACTGACCAGGGACAGAGACTTTGGGGTCTGTTGGACTTTGGGTGGTTGCTGGACCCAAGAGACTTTGGGGGTGTTGGACTTTGGGGACTCTAGGTGATTTTTGGGTTGCTGGATTCAAGAACCAAAGGGAAAGGACACAGCCCAATTTGCTGGGATGGGTTTTTGCTCATGGTTTGTGTTATGAATCCTGTTTGTGGTGTTTTTCCAATTTAATGCTGATGTTGTTTACCTCATGTTATTAAACATTTTCTGTTACACTCAGACTCCGTGCTTGCGAGAGGGGAGGTATTGCCTCTTAGAGGCACCCAGGGGGTGGTATGTAATTGTCCCAGGTCACTGGGTGGGGGCTCGAGCCGGTTTTGCATTGCGTTATTGAAACGGAACCCCTAGATACAGAACCTGGCCCTTGTTGCTGCCAACTTAGATGGGCAGAAGGGTTACAATAATCTCTGTGGGCCAGATTCTCCAAAATGCAGAGACCCTAGCGGCTCCCACTGGTCCCATGCTGAGACACACTTTGCTGGTCACAGGCACCCTTAGTTTGCAGCATTACTGCTTTCTAGGGCTCAGCTTCCAAGTGCAGAGCCTTGTTTCAGATGACTTTCTTGATCTTTTGCTTGATTTTTTTTCTGTCTGAATCTGTTTACATAATTTATAAATATGGGCTGGAAATCAAGTCCACTTGTGTGATGTCTCTTTGCAACACTTCTCGGTTACGGTTCTTCTGTGAATTTATTTGTGGTTTGTTCTTCCCAAATGTTCTGTGGATGTAACTTACTGATGGTGACACACGATATACACACAAAGATAGATCTGAGAGAATAGCAGAATCTAGCAAACAGTCTGGGGCAGCCTGGAATGCCTCCAGAGCTCTGCAGGAAAGATGGATATCTAGTTATGACTAATAGGCCTGGACATGACTTGGGAGAAATCCAAAGATCTGAAGATGTCTGAATTGTGGTCAGTTCATCCTTCCAAAGCAGGATTGAACCCAAAAGGATAGCACTTCACTGGAAAACTTTAGCACCAAGGCCCAGATGCTCTACTCAGGGCCGGCTTTAACTTTTTTGCTGCCCCAGGCAAAAAAGAAGAGCGCCGCCGTAACGCCACCCCCACAGTGCCGTGCCGCCGACCCCCCCCCACCCCTCCCCCAGTGCCGTGCCAGGCCGCCGAACCCCCCCCCCAGCACTGCGCCGCCAAAACCCCCGTGCGCCCAATCCCCCCCTCCAGCGCCGCGCTGTGCCGGGCTGCCCAAACCCCCGCCCCCCAGAGCGCTGCGCCGGGCCGCCCAAACCCCCGCCCCCTGAAGCACCAGGCCGGGCCGCACTGGCCAAATCCCCGCCAGCACCATGCCGCCAAAGCCCCCGCCCCCCAGCGCTGCGCCGCCGAAACACCCCGCGCTGTCCGGCCGAAACAAAAACAAACACAAAAAAACCCCTCAAGCACCCCCCGCCACCCCAACATTGGCCGCCCCTTCTGAAGTGCCGCCCCAAGCACGTGCTTGGTCGGCTGGTGCCTAGAGCTGGCCCTGGCTCTAATAGGAAATCAGTTGTGGAAATTTAAATATGACTCAATTTCCATTGTAAAGCCTTGCTCTTAAACTTTGTTTTACCATAAATATGAAAGGAGTGGCTGTGCGTATTTGCATAGAACTGCCATGTATAAATGGACATACAATACAGTGTAGTGTGTTAGAGGTGTATTACACTTTCAACTGTGCTTGTTAATTTTAAAATGTTAAATAGACAAATCTGGACAGTACTTGGGTAGGAGCTGGCCCAGGTAATTGCAGGTGACACAAGTGCTGGTGATTCTATAGATGGTGTTAACTGACATTTGGTACATCAGCCTATGATACTGCATAAAAAGAAAGATGACTGTTTGTTTTATTCTAAGGCCTTGTCTACACTACGAGAGTAGTTCGATTTTACTTAAATCGAATTTTTGGAATCGATATTGCAAAGTCGAACGTGTGTGTCCACACTAAGGACAGTAATTCGACTTTGTGAGTCCACACTAACGGGGAAAGCGTCGACATTGGAAGTGGTGCACTGTGGTCAGCTATCCCACAGTTCCCGGAGTCCCCGCTGCCCATTGGAATTCTGGGTGGAGCCGCAAATGCCTTCTGGGTAAAAAAAAGGTGTCCAGGGTGCTTTTGGGTAACTGTCGTCATCCGTCCATCACTCCCGCCCTCCCTCCCTGAAAGCGCCGGCGGGAAATCAGTTCGCGCACTTTTCTAGTCAGTGACAGCGCGGACGCCACAGCACTGCGAGCATGGAGCCTGCTGCAACCATCACTGCAGTTGTGGCCGCTCTCAACGCCTCGCAACTTATCATACACCTTTCCCTGAGGCAGATGCAGAAAAGTCAGGCGAGGAGGCTACGTCAACGCGGTGATGGCCTGAAGTCTGAGAGTAGCACAGACCTCTCAGAAAGCAGGGGACCCAGCGCCGAGAACATCACGGTGGCAATGGGTCATGTTGATGACGTCGAAAGGAGATTCTGGGCACGGGAAACAAGCACTGAGTGGTGGGACCGCATAGTGCTGCAGGTCTGGGATGAATCCCAGTGGCTGCGAAACTTTCGCATGCGGAAGGGAACTTTCCTGGAACTTTGTGAGTTGCTGTCCCCTGCCCTGAAGCGCAATGACACCCGGATGCGAGCAGCCCTGACTGTCCAGAAGCGAGTGGCCATAGCCCTGTGGAAGCTTGCAACGCCAGACAGCTACCGGTCAGTCGCGAACCAGTTTGGGGTGGGCAAATCTACCGTGGGGGTTGTTGTGATGCAAGTAGCCAAGGCAATCGTTGATGTACTGCTGCCAAAGGTAGTCACCCTGGGAAACGTGGAGGCGATCATAGATGGCTTCGCAGCGATGGGATTCCCAAACTGCGGTGGGGCCATAGATGGAACTCACATCCCTATCCTGGCACCGGAACACCAGGCCAGCCAGTACATTAACAGAAAGGGCTACTTTTCCATGGTGCTGCAAGCACTGGTGGACCACAGGGGACGTTTTACCAACATCTACGTGGGATGGCCGGGCAAGGTTCATGACGCTCGTGTTTTCAGGAACTCTGGTCTGTTTAGACGGCTGCAGCAAGGTATTTACTTCCCGGACCACAAAATAACTCTTGGGGATGTGGAGATGCCTATAGTCATCCTCGGGGACCCAGCCTACCCGCTAATGCCCTGGCTCATGAAGCCCTATACTGGCGCCCTGGACACTGAAAAAGAACTCTTCAACTACCGGCTGAGCAAGTGCAGAATGGTGGTGGAGTGTGCTTTTGGCCGTCTCAAGGGGAGATGGAGAAGCTTACTGACTCGCTGTGATCTCAGCGAAACCAATATCCCCATTGTTATTGCAGCTTGCTGTGTGCTCCACAATCTCTGTGAGAGCAAGGGGGAGACCTTTATGGCGGGGTGGGAGGTTGAGGAAAATAGCCTGGCTGCTGATTACTCACAGCCAGACAGCCGGGCGATTAGAAGAGACCAGCGGGAAGCGCTGTGCATCCGGGAGGCTTTGAAAGCAAAGTTCCTGAGTGAGCAGGGTAACCTGTGACTTTAAAGTTTGTGTATTGAGAAGCTAAACCTGCCCCCATTTCTTTGCCCAGTTAATGTTGACTATCCTATCCAGTTACATACCCCCTTCACCCCACTTCCAACACACGTTTCAAAATAAAAATAGTTCTACTTTGTTAAAGCACACCGTTTTCTTTAATACTGTATTCGCGGGAATTTTTTAAAACTGGGACGCAGACTGTGGTGCGGAGCGGGTGTACTGTAGTGGCGCGAATGCAGCTTCTAAACTCAAGGATTGACAGGCTCCGCTGCGGTGGGATGGTTGTTTCAACGGAGCCTGTCACCCCTCCTGATAGGGACTGTGTGTATGGGGGGGTCTATGTGACTTTGTGGCAGGGGGAGGACGGTTACAGATCCCCTGCTGTGTGGCTCTGTGATCCTGCCTAAGGACCGCCGCTTAAGATCTGTAACTGCCCTCCCCTGCCACAAAGTCACAGAGCAACCCACCCCCCACCACATAACATGAAAACAATCTCCCAGACTAACCAGGGTAACTAGTCACTGCATCACTGCACTATGTATGTGCCCTGCTGCTGTGCCTGCCCCCGCCTATGTACCCTGCCAAAGGTGACTGTCCTGTCGAATTACCAACCCCCTATCCCCCCCTCCTGCAAAAGAACATGATGGAAACAGTAGTTAACAGAAACGTATTTTTTATTATCAACCAAACATGGAACTGGGAAAGTGAAACTTGGACGGGGGCTTGTGTCAGGCGGGAAGGAAAGAACTTGTCAAATTTTGGGGAATGAGAGCCTTCTGCTGCTCGAGCTCTCTGCAGGGGTGGAGTGAGAGTTAGCAGGGACTCTGCCGCCTCTCCTTCTGTGCACTTTGGGTGAGGGGAGTATGGGACTTGGTGGTGGGGGAGGGCGGTTAGAGATGGACTGCAGCGGGGCTCTGTCCTCCTGCCTCCGTTCCTGCAGAACATCCACAAGGCGCCGGAGCGTGTCCGTTTGCTCCCTCATTAGTCCAAGCAGGGTTTGAGTCGCCTGCTGGTCTTCCTGACGCCACCTCTCCTCCCGATCCATGTTGGCTTGGTGCATTCGGGTCAAGTTCTCCCGCCACTGGGTCTGCTGTGCTGCCTGGGCTCTGGAGCAGGCTATAAGCTCCGAGAACATGTCCTCCCGTGTCCTCTTCTTCTTATGCCTAATCCGCGCTAGCCTCTGGGAGTGTGATGACAGGCTAGGTTGTGAGACAGTCGCAGATGGGGCTGTGGGAATGGGAAAAAGGGAGTGAATTCCTCAGAAAGATAAATGTAGTTGTGAACAAAGAACATAGTCTTTCTCTGTTAACAAGACCATGCACAGCACCTCTCACATGCGCACTCAGCACAAGGTCGAATTCTCGGCCTTCGCATTCAGTGCCTGGGGTCTTCTACAGCACATTTGAGAAGCCTCTCAGGAGAACGGAATTTCTGTTGCAGGCAGACATGGTAAGCCGTAGACTTGTGGCAGCTTAAAACTTTAATATTAGCAATGGCCTCATTTCACATTGAAATCAATGTCGGTCCCTGCTGCCAGCAATTCGGCAAGCAGGAAGTCTGCTCCTGTCCCACACCCTCGCGGCTGTCCCCGGGAACGATCCCTTTCGGCTGCCCCTCTCCCGCCTCCACCGCGTGGCTGCAAACCAGCGGTTACAGTTCTGTAAAGGAACGGCAAAGCAGTCCCAACACTAACATTCCCCTACCTCATTCAAAGCAGGTCATCATGAGCGACATCACCCTCATGAGGATCTCTGACAGCGAGAAAGAGAGAATGCTCCAGGAAAGCCTGCAAAGACCAGGGCCGTATGCCGCCATGCTGTGCAGAGCAATGATTCCAGAGTACTTGATAGTCTCGTGGCGTGGCAACGTGTCCTACTACGGAGGACCCAATAAGGCCGCTCTCCCCAAGAACCTAATGCAGCGGATTTCCAATTACCTCCAGGAGAGCTTCCTCGAGATGTCACAGGAGGATTTCTGCTCCATCCCCGGACATATAGACCGCATTTTACTGTAGCTGCTGTAGCAGTGACTAACCAGTAGAGCGGCTTGGGCAGGACAATCATGCAAAACCGGACATTGCTAGATTTTTTTTCAATAGTTGCACTGCCCATGACTGAACCGTTAAGCTAATCAAACTAATCATGAGAAACCCATTTTTTAAATTGTTAATATTCCTGTTCTGTTACAAATAAATGTTTAGATTTTTACAACACTTACTGGCTGATCCTTCCCCAGATTCTGTGTCCGGGGTAACGGCTGGGGAGGGTTGGTAGGGGATCTCTGTAAGGGTAATGAAGAGATCCTGGCTGTCGGGGAAATCAGCGTTGTGAGCGCTGTCGACTGCCTCGTCCTCCTCATCTCCTTCCTCATCTTCCCCGTCCGCTAACATGTCCGAGGATCCAGCCGTGGACACTATCCCATCCTCAGAGTCCACGGTCACTGGTGGGGTAGTGGTGGCGGCCGCACCGAGGATGGAATGCAGTGCCTCGTAGAAACGGGATGTCTGGGGATGGGATCCGGAGCGTCCGTTTGCCTCTTTGGTCTTCTGGTAGCCTTGTCTCAGCTCCTTGATTTTCACGCGGCACTGCGTTACATCCCGGCTGTATCCTCTCTCTGCCATGTCTTTAGAGATCTTCTCGTAGATCTTTGCATTCCGTCTTTTGGATCGCAGCTCGGAAAGCACGGACTCATCGCCCCACACAGCGATGAGATCCAAGACTTCCCGATCAGTCCATGCTGGGGCCCTCTTTCTATTCTGAGATTGCACGGCCATCACTGCTGGAGAGCTCTGCATCATTGCCAGTGCTGCTGAGCTCGCCACGATGTCCAGACAGGAAATGAGATTCAAACTGGCCAGACAGGAAAAGGAATTCAAATTCAAATTTTCCCGGGGCTTTTCCTGTGTGGCAGTTCAGAGCATCCGAGCTCGTACTGCTGTCCAGAGCGTCAACAGAGTGGTGCACTGTGGGATAGCTCCCGGAGCTATTAGCGTCGATTTCCATCCACACCTAGCCTAATTCGACATGGCCATGTCGAATTTAGCGCTACTCCCCTCGTCGGGGAGGAGTACAGAAGTCGAATTAAAGAGACCTCTATATCGAACTAAATACCTTCGCGGTGTGGACGGGTGCAGGGTTAATTCGATGTAACGGCGCTAACTTCGACATAAACGCCTAGTGTAGACCAGGCCTAAGATATCACCACTGTTGCACGATTGTGAAATCTTATACAAAGTATCATTGGAAAAATTGTGATTTGTTGAACAAAGTTATCTTGTTTATGTGCATGCATTATCATTGTAGATGAAAACTGGACACCAAGTGGGGCTAGCCCAAGCCCTGCCTTCCCCCCCTCCTCCCCCCATCATGAGGCTGGGGTTGGTGTCGCTGCTCACGTGAGCCTCTCCTTCCTGTGTGGGGCTGGTCTGAGCTCTGCCTACGCTCCCCCCTCTCCCCCACAAGGTTGGGCCTGGTGTTGCTGTTGCTGCTCCCCCTCCCCTGCACGTTCCTGTTCCAACTGATCAAGTTGCCAAGAGCAAATGGGACAAATGCCCACTTTTGCCAAAAAAAAAAATCGGTATGGGCAGGGCTTAAAAAACAGACTGTCCTGGACGTATGGTCTCCCTATATGTGATATTATGAATCTTTGGTAGGTGTTTATATCTCAAACATGTTGTATTCCTGGGTAACACCTGCAAGATAGATTTACATCAAGACTAGGACTTCATGAGCAGCCATGGTTGATGGGGCCATTCAGGAGAATCAGCTCTTCCAATGGGCCTCTCCCAAGGATGCATCTGAGAGCATATGGACAATGGGAGCCCAGTGACTCAGCTCATAGAATATGATCCCTGACTCCATGCTTGAAAGAGAACTTTCCATGCACATGGACTGGTGGTGGTGGTTATACATTGGAGACTGTGACCATCATCCCCTTGCCTCTTTCCTGCTCCACATCTTTGGACTCCAACTTCTAGCAAACAGAGGCTTTGAACAATAGAGTGAGGACCCCAGTCTTTTGGGTGATCAGAGACTTATTACAAACGGACAGATTAAAGTTGCTGCTGTTACTGTGATCTATGCATTCTGAAATCAACTAATGTATGTGATACATTTTAACCTTCCAGTAACATACTTCCTCTTTTTTTTTTTTTTTATATTAATACAGGTTTAGCTTTTTCCTTACCAAAGGATTGGCTGTTTGTTTTGGCTCCATGTGGAGCCAGCGGCTGGAGCAGCATGGTGGTAAGGAGTTCCGGGGGGGGGCTGTCAAGGGGTGGGGGGAGGGTTGGGTGGATCAGGAATTCTGGGGGGGTGTCTCAGGGGGCAGGGAGTGGCTGGATGGGGTGTGGGAGTCCCGGAGGTCTGTCTAGGGGTGGGGGTGTGGATAATGGTTGGGGCAGCCAGGGGACAGGTAGGGGGTAGGATCCTAGGGGGGGCAGATAGGGTGGGGGGTCTCAGGAGGGGACAGTCAAGGGACAAGGAGCAGGGAGGCTTAGGTAGGGGATGGGATCCTGGGGGGCAGGGGTCCCCGGAGGGGGCAGCAAGGGAACAAGGAGCGGGTGGGGGGGGGTTGGATGTTCTGAGGAGGGTAGGAAGTGGAAGGGACTGGATGTGGGTGGGGCTCCCCCCCATCTTATTTTTTTTGATTGTTGAAATATGGTAACCCTAAAAAAGCGGTGCCCTGGCTCAGCAGGAAGGAGCCACCTTCCGGAGGCACCGGAGAGCCAGAGCATCAGCTTGCGGGGGTAGCGAGCCCCAGCCATGGAGGAGCCGGTGCGACACAGGGGGCAGCAGCCCTGCAAAGGCGGCATCACCGCTAGCGTGGAGCAGCCGCACCCCCTGCCCTCCTGCCTAGGCTGTGGCCCAGCGCACCCCCCCCCCCCCCCGGGCTCCTGTAGGCTGCAGCAGTTGCATGTGGTCAGTGGCCCCCATATGCCCTCCTTGCCGTGCTCAGGCTCTACGGCTCCCAGGCATGTGAGCTACTGGGGTGCAGGGCCCTGAGCCTACTCTGGGAGGGGCAGTGGAGGCTCATACTCCTGGGAGCTGCAGAGCCCGAGCATGGCAGGGGGGAGCCGGGACGCACACGGGAGCTGCCACCCACATGCATCACTGCAGGAGCCCCCAGGGGGGAGGTGCCAGGTGCGTTGCAGCCCGGCCAGGCGCACCCCTCAGCTTACCCCTCACCGCGCTCGGGTTCTGTGGCTCCTGGGTGTGTGAACCACCACTGCCCCTTCCAGAGCAGGCTCAGGGCCCTGCGCCTGGGAGGCGGCTCACGTGCCCGGGAGCCGCAGAGCCCGAGCACGGCGAGGGGGACAGCCGGGGGGCGCATGTGGGGCCTGCATCTGCCGCAGCCTTTAGGAGTCCCGGGGGGGGGGGGGGTGCCCGGCCGCAGTCTGGGCAGGAAGGGCGGGGGGCGCAGCTGCTCCATGCTAGCCATGCCACCACTTTTGCAGGGCTGCTGCCCCCTGTGCCGCACCGGCTCTTCCATGGCTGGGGCTTTCCACCCCCACAAGCCGATGCTCTGGCTTTCTCGTGCTAGGGTGACCAGACAGCAAGTGTGAAAAATCGGGACAGGGAGTGGGGGGTAATAGGAGCCTATATAAGAAAAAGACCCAAAAATCGGAACTGTCCCTATAAAATCGGGACATCTGGTCACCCTATATGGTGCCTCCAGAAGGCGGCTCCTCCCTTCTGAACTGCTACAGCGGCCCAAGCCCAGCAAAGCCAGTGAGTGGACTCGGGGGGACCTCCGGGGTGGGCTCATGGAGGGGCTGTGCACCCTGCAGGGGAGTTCAGGGGGCAGGGAGGGGGTAACCTGGTCTGGGGATCAGCCCCTGGGCGTGGCTGGCCCCTGGGGTCTATAAAGGCTCGTTGGAATTTGCCCCTCAATGAACTGATGTGCCGGGGGGTGCAAGATGGAAGTTTCGCCTAGGGCGCAAAATATCCTTGTCCCGACCCTGGAGAGAGGGACTGGTGGGCAAAAATTCCCTGCTGTAAAATCAGGTTTTTGTCAAGTGTTGGTTTGTGTTTCTTTAAATGGGGGGAAATGTCCATTTTGGATAGGTCATTTCTAAATAAAACTGTTCATTTTGGTTTGAAATTTTCCCATGACAAAGAAATGAAATTTTCATGGGGTGGGGGAGAGAAATAATGGACTTATTGAGCAACACTAGCGCTAGTGTTGCTCAATTAAATCCAACTCCAAAGGGAAGGTTGCAATCACTGTTCCCTTTAAGGTGTATTTTGACTTGTACCTAAAGCTCCTTCACTGCAAAGTTATATGGCAAGGACTCTGAAAATGGAGGAGGGGCTTTCACAGTGGATAAAATAGTCTCATGATTTTTCAGTTACTTTTGGGGCATTTAAACAACTCCTGGGAATGGTGGTATTTGTTCCTCCTGATTTCTGACTACTTAAAATTATACTGTGGCTGCACAGCAGACTCTCAACATGTGTGCGCCATGTTTGTGAACTGGCATCCTGTTCCCATCCCTTTTAGTACTGCCAGCTAAGCTTCGCACCTGTTCTTTCTTCTTTAGGCTCTGGTCCTGCTCAATTAAGTCAATGCGAGCTTTGTCATAGACTTCATTGAGTGTAGGCTCTAGCCCTCAGAATTTCTCCATGAATCAGCCCCTCTAGCCTCCCAGAATAATTTACATTGGGCTGCCAATACCTTTCTGGTAACCTAGCTTCTAGCACAGCTGAATGAGAACTACATAGATCCCGCAGCTGGTTGGAAAGTGGTAAGAATTTTTCCATTAAAACTTCAAAAGAAATGACAAATTTTTAAAAAATCCTTAAAGTTCTGTCATGGAAATTTTCCTCTTATTGAAAATCCAGACAATGCAAAACTGGAGATTTTTGTAGAAAAACTGGTAACCTTTTTCAAAAGTTGTGGAAAATTTCATTTCACTGTTGGAAAACGACTATTTTTAGTTTAGAACAAAAAAAAACCTCACCCAGGTCTCTCCTCCATGACACCTTTAGGTAACAGCTCTTGATTGTCCTTTTGGTTCCATAACAAATGGAAAATTCCTGTATCTGTTCAGTCACCCTCAGCAAAAGACCAACTTCCCAGATTTCCTCTTCCCATTGAGTATGTGTATTATAGTTATTCCTGCTCCCCCAGCTGTATTAGCTGCATTTCTCCAAGGGGAATCTCCTTGTTTCTAATCTCATATCTTGGTCCCATTATATTTCACTGTCCTGAATTGCAAATATAGCTAGCAAAGGATAATGGTGCTCACAGAAATATCTAGGAAGGAGGGATTTATTTCCCTCCTTGGGAAGTTAGCAAATGTTGGTGGGTAAAGGGAAGGGATTTCTTTGTTCCCTACAAATCCTTGTTATATGCAAAGCGGCTCAGACAGGGTCTCTAATGTGAAGCCAGCCCATTTCCTGTGCTATATTTTCCAGGCAATGTGGTGACTGATGCAGCTCCTACCAGAAACTCTAGCAACATCTCTGTCTCTCATCTGTCCGAACCATTTCCGTATTTTTAGTAAATCAGCCTTTCAATAGCCTCCCCATTTCATCTGCCAAAGCCCCATGTTCCCCAAGTAACTATTGAGACAGTCATACGGTTATCGCATCCTGTCTGGTATGTTTCAACTCCTTATTTTCACTTTAGTGGTTGCACTGGATTCAATGTGCGGTTTTCTGATGTGGTTATCAACCATTGTAACAGTTGTCTAGGGACATGGTAAAGTCTCCAGCACTGGGAGACAAAATCAATATGGCATGTCTTTTCTAAAAGACATGCTGTAGGTGAGTGAAGTTCCCTGGCCTAGGTTATAAAGGAACTCCGACTAGATTATCAGAATGGTCCCATCTGGCCCCAAGTTCTATGAATCTATACTGTCTCTGGATCAGGGTGGACAAGAAGTACAATTAGGAAAAGATCCCATTGATGCCCAGGGGCTTTGGATCTACATTTATATTGCTTGAATGTCTGAACATTAACATTGATCACTGTGCAACTCAGTATGGGCCTAATCACATTCAACAACTGCTTCTTTTGATTGGGGGAATGTAGATATGAAGGTCAAGCTGGGGTCTGCCAGTAAGAGTCTGCAGTGACTTAGGTTCTTGGCTTTGACATCAACTGTGGATGGATAAATGAGCTGATATATTCAAGAGGATGGTAGAAGCTCTGGTGTTATTTTAAGTCTTGGAGAAAAGGCAGAAGCTAGATTGCTTGTAACTGTTGCATGTCTTTTCTGTGCAATACATCTTTAAGTCTGAAAGGACTCTTGTCTTCAGAGACATGCAGCCATTCTGTGTTCAGACAGCCAGGGATACACTCCGCCCACTCTCATGGTGACTTTACTTTTGTTCTTGTTTTGGTCTCATGATCTCAAATACCTTATATCTGCTCCCTTTTTTTATGTATGGAAAAATGTGACAAGGATTCTTGCAATAACAACTGCTTCCTGAATACATTATGCTCCTCAGGGTCAGATTTCCAATTAGACATAAGCACATGCCTAAGGGCACCAGTGTTTTGGAGGCACCTAAAAGTTAAAAATGAGTTAAAAGTTTCATTTTTTTTACAGAAAACACAAAGGTCAGCTGTAGGCAGAGGGGCCGCTGGAGATGCTGTGCCTAGGGGCATGTAGGTGTAAATCCAGCCCTGCAGCTGCTCATTTTTTTCACTTGAGTTTTTTTTTTGGGGGGGGGGGAGGGTTGATTTCTTTCTTGCTAATAGCACATCAGCACATGATCAACACCCTTTTATAAAAAGGGACTTGCACTTTGTTCCTAAAACAAGATCTTGATGCACACATAGATCTTCTCATTCTTCTATCAGTAACTTACAGCATTAAATACTTCACCATGTAATATGTAGCCCATATCTCCAAAGAGCCAGGAAAACATTAACTAATCTTCATAACGCTGGGAAGCAAGTATCCTTGATTCCCTTTTACAGTTGTTGAGGACCAAAGAATGGAAAAATGAAGTGATTCACTGAACTTAGATTAGCTTCAAAGCCTGGCATGATCCACTCTGCATCCCTCTTTGTTCTCAGAAGCTACAGGGCCAATGAGCAGAGACAGTGTGCTCATACGCAATGATAGAGCAATGGCTGCATTTTAGTAGTTCACGGTGGGAAGTGAAGGAGAGCCCCATTTCCAGCTCAGGGGGAGGTTCTGAACTGCCTGGTTTGGATCACTCATCACGTGTACGTGGCTTTCCCCAGAAGTTGCTGATTTGTGCTCTCAGCCTGTGCCCTCGCAGCACCAAGCCATCTATCTGGGGAGTTCTTTGGCAGGATTTGTTAACATTTGTGTTCATTTTCTTTAACATCTTTATGACATGCTTTGCTCTGCATGGTTTCCTGGCTCTCACCCCAGATGATACCACATGGTTCAAAGGCTGGGGAGCTGCAGGGCACTGGGAGCCATGAGGGGGGAGCAAGGAGCTCTGGTGTTTACAGCTCTCTCCCTGTTCCCTTCCTCCCAGACCTTGACTTTCTTCTTCTTCTCTCCAGTAGCATTGCCTCCCTGCAGTTCTCTCCACATCCACAGGGCCAGCTGTGAACAATGGCAGGAACCATGAGTCCACCCTGGGCCTCTTCACTCACCTGTAGTGAGGCTGAAGAATGATTGTCTATGGTGGCTTTGCTCTGGAGTGAAAAGCACTCTCAGGCCCCCAGCCCCAGTGGCTTTGCTGCTAATTGATATGCAAACTAGACACAATCAACTCAGGTTTGAATAAGGACTGGGAATGGCTGAGCCATTACAAACATTGAATCTATCTCCCCTTGTAAGTATTCTCACACTTCTTATCAAACTGTCTGTACTGGGCTAGCTTGATTATCACTTCAAAAGTTTTTTTTCTCTTAATTAATTGGCCTCTCAGAGTTGGTAAGACAACTCCCACCTGTTTATGCTCTCTGTATGTGTGTATATATATCTCCTCAATATATGTTCCATTCTATATGCATCCGAAGAAGTGGGCTGTAGTCCACGAAAGCTTATGCTCTAATAAATTTGTTAGTCTCTAAGGTGCCACAAGTACTCCTGTTCTTCTTTTTACACTAAGGTCTGGCCTACACTAAACAGCTAGGCAGCTTATGTTGATACAAGGCCGCTTATGTTGACCTGGCTATGGAAGTGTCTTCACTTTTTGTCTCCTGTTGTAGGTGCCCTGCTATGCCAATTTAACACCGTCTCCCCAAGTGGCATAGAATGACAATCAATACAGTTAGTTCGACACAGTGATAGTATAGACACTGTATTACTTATAGCAACTCTTACTAGCCTCCAAGAGCTGTCCTACAATGCCCTATCCTGATTGCTCTGCTCACTGTTGTGAACTCTGCTGCCCTGGGGCCAGAAGCCCCCTTTCTCCCCCTTCCCTCCCCCCCACTTAAAAGCCCTGCAAATTTTTGAAATGCCTTTTCCTGGTTGCACGGTTTGGCGAGCACACCTAACAATGGAGCGCTGCTGAGTGCATGCCCGCTTCATGCTTCAGATGTGCTCCTGCCTGGAGTAGACAGGAGGTGTTGGATCTCCTGGGTCTGGCACAGCTCTGATCCAGCTGTAGAAACATAGACATCTATAGACTCATAGACTTTAAGGTCAGAAGGGACCATTATGATCATCTAGTCTGACCTCCCGCATGATGCAGGCCACAAAGCCGTCCCAACCCCTTTCCCTTGACTCTGCTGTTGAAGTCCCCAAATCCTGTGGTTTAGAGACTTCAAGAAGCAGAGAATCCTCCAGCTAGCGACCCCCGCCCCATGCTGCAGAGGAAGGCGAAAAACCTCCAGAGCCTCTGCCAATCTACCCTGGAGGAAAATTCCTTCCCGACCCCAAATTTGGCGATCAGTAGAACCCCGAGCATGCAGGCAAGATTCTCCAGCCAGACCCTCATTGGCCATTGATACTATTTACCAGCGATGGCACGCTGTTCATTTAACTAAAATCATGTTATCCCATTAAACCATTCCCTCCATAAACTTATCTAGCTTAATCTTAAAGCCAGACAGTCCTTCGCCCCCACCGTTTCCCTCGGAAGGCTGTTCCAATATTTCACCCCTCTGACAGTTAGAAACCTTCATCTAATTTCAAGCCTAAACTTCCCCACGGCCAGATTATATCCATTCGTTCTCGTGTCCACATTAGTACTGAGCTGAAATAATTCCTCTCCCTCCCTGGTATTTATTCCTCTGATATATTTAAAGAGAGCAATCCTATCCCCCCTCAGCCTTCTTTTGGTTAGGCTAAACAACCCGAGCTCCTCGAGTCTCCTTTCATACGACAGGTTTTCCATTCCTCTGATCATCCTAGTGGCCCTTCTCTGTACCCGTTCCAGTTTGAGTTCATCCTTTTTAAACATGGGAGACCAGAACTGCACACAGTACTCCAAATGAGGTCTCACCAGTGCCTTGTACAATGGAAGCGGCACCTCCTTATCCCTACTAGATATACCTCGCCTAATACATCCCAAGATCGCATTGGCTTTTTTCACTGCTACGTCACATTGCCGACTCATAGTGATCCAGCGGTCTACCAGGACTCCGAGGTCTTTCTCCTCCTCCGTTACTTCCAACCGATGCGTCCCCAGCTTGTAACTAAAATTCTTGTTAGTCATCCCTAAATGCATCACCTTACACTTTTCACTATTAAATTTCATCCTATTTCTCTTACTCCAATTTACAAGGTCATTCAAGTCTCCCTGCAGAATATCCCGATCCTCCTCCGAATTGGCAATACCTCCCAACTTTGTGTCATCCGCAAACTTTATCAGCCCACTCCTACAATTGGTTCCGAGGTCAGTAATAAATAGATTAAATAAAATCAGACCCAAAACCGAACCTTGAGGAACTCCACTGGTGACCTCCCTCCAACCTGACAGTTCACCTTTCAGTACGACCCGCTGCAATCTCCCCATTAACCAGTTCCTTATCCACCTCTGGATTTTCATATCGATCCCCATCTTTTCCAATTTAACCAATAATTGCTCGTGTGGTACCGTATCAAACGCTTTACTGAAATCGAGGTATATTAGGTCCACTGCATTTCCCTTATCTAATAAGTCTGTTACTTTCTCAAAGAAGGAGATCAGATGTTGTAATTTGTCGCAATTGCCATTGACCTCAAGGTCCTTAACTACTTTCTCCTTCAAAATTTTCTCCAGGACCTTGCACACTACAGATGTTAAACTGACAGGCCTGTAGTTACCTGGGTCACTTGTTTTCCCTTTCTTGAAAATAGGAACCACATTAGCTATTCTCCAGTCCAACGGTACCACCCCCAAGTTTAAAGATTCATTAAAAATTATCGCTAAGGGGCCTGCTACTTCTCGCGCTAGTTCCTTCAATATTCTTGGATGAAGATCATCTCGTCCGCCCGACTTAGTCCCGTTAAGGTGTTCAAGTTTGGTTTCTACTTCGGATATGGTAATCCCCCCTCCTGTATCCCCCTCTGTCACGCTGCCAATATTCCTAAGCCCTTCATTGGCCTCATTGAAGACCGATGCAAAATATTCGTTTAGATATTGTGCCATGCCTAGATTATCCTTAATCACCACTCCAGCTATAGTCTTCAGCGGTCCCACTTCTTCTTTCTTTGTTTTCTTCCTATTTATATGGCTATAAAACCTCTTACTATTGGTTTTAATTCCCCTCGCAAGGTCCAACTCTACACGGCTTTTGGCCTTTCTCACTCCATCTCTACATGCTCTGACCTCAATAAGGTAAGTGTCCTTACTGATCCCTCCCCTCTTCCACTCTTTGTACGCTTTCTGTTTTTTCCTAATCGCCCCTTTGAGATGGTCGCTCATCCAGCTCGGTCTAAATCTCTTGCTTACTAACCGTTTTCCCTTTCTCGGGATACAGGCCCCCGACAGCTCCTGCAGCTTTAACTTAAAATAATCCCAGGCATCATCTGCCTTTAGATCCATAAATATGTTAGCCCAATCCACTTCCCTTACCAGTCCTCTTAATTTATTAAAATTAGCCTTTTTAAAATTGTAAACCCTAGTCTTCGATTTAATTCAGTTAATCCTTCCATTTAGTTTAAACTGAATTAGCTCATGATCACTCGAGCCAAGGTTGTACCCTACAACCATTTCCTCAACGAGGTCCTCACTACTCACCAAAACCAAATCCAAAATGGCCTCCCCCCTCGTCTGTTCAGCTACCGCTTGATGAAGGAATTGATCAGCAAGCACGTCTAGGAACATCTGAGCTCTATTATTGCTACTAGCATTTGTTCCCCAATCTATATCTGGGAAGTTAAAGTCCCCCATAATTACACAGTTCCTATTAGTATTTACTTCCCTAATCACATTAAATAGTTCTTTGTCCATATCCTGGGTAGATCCTGGTGGTCTATAGCACACCCCAAGCACTATCCCAGGGGAGGCTCTAGTAGTTCTTTTACCCAGTGTGAATATCACCCAGACGGACTCCGTCTTATCCATTCCATCAGTTATTATTTCTTTACAGCTTACCTCATTATTGACATACAATGCCACCCCCCCCCACCTTTACCTTTGTTCCGGTCGTTCCTAAACAGCACATACCCTTCCATACCTGTACTCCAGTCATGACTACCGTTCCACCACGTTTCAGTTATTCCTACGATATCCGGTTTCATTTCTCGGACCAGGAGCTCCAATTCCTCCTTTTTGTTACCTAGGCTTCTAGCATTGGTGTATAAACATCCTAATGTATGCCGTTTAGCCTGTCTCCCATTATTTATGCAATTTGTTACGGACCCCTTACTGTTCATCCTCCCTCTCCTTCTTATGTCCAATCCCGTCCCCCCGGCTATATCTCTTCTTATCTCATCACTCTCCTTTTCTATGAGCAGATCACTGGGGATTGCAGGAGAAGGGCTACAACAGGGACCAGTAGCAGTGCTGCGTGAAAGCCAAGGAGCTGCAGCAGGTGTACCAGAAGGCAAGGGAGGCCAACAATGGATCTACACAAACAGAAAAATGGGACTGCTGAGGATGGGGTGAAGATTGTGTTGGCCATGCCTAGATTATCTTTAAATGCTTTCTCAGGTTTTCAATAAGGGTAATGAGGAATTTAGGGATAGTGGCAGGATGGCTAATGGAAATGAGGATATGGAAGTAGAAAGGACCACATCTGAGGTGGAAGTCACTCAGATAATTCAGTGGACTAAATCAAGGTCCTGGATAATCTCCTCCATTCAAGAATGTTAAAGGCACTGGCACATGAAATTGCAAGCCTAATAGCAAGAATTTTTAATGAATCTGTAAACTTAAGGTAGAACCCCAGTGACCGGAGAATTGCTGTTATACTACCTATATTTAAGAAAGGGTGGAAAACAAGTGATCTGGGGAAACTACAAGCCTGTTACCTTGACTTCAATTGTATGCAAGGTCTTGGAACAAATTTTGAAAGAGAAAGTAGTTAAGGACGCAAAAGAGAACAGTAATAGGCTAAAAATACAACATGGTTTTACAAAAGTAGATTGTTAGACCAACCTCTTGTCCTTCTTTGAGAAAGGGGAGGAGGAGGGGAATCAGTTATAAGACCAAGGAAATGAAGTAAGTCTAATCTACCTGGATTTCAGTAAGGTATTTGATACAGTTCCACATGGGCAATTAAATTGGAGAAGATGGTAATTAATAGGAGAATTGAAAGGTGAGTAATGAACCTGTTAATGGGGAGACTACAACAGGACATACTGGAAAGTGTATTGTCAGCCTGGAGGGAGGTTACTAGTGGAGTTCCTCAGGTATCCAATCTTATTTAACATTTTTCTTTTGAGACCTTGGCACAAAAAATGGGTGTTAATAAAGTTAGTGGATGACAAAGTTGGGAGGTATTGCCAATACGGAGGAGGACCAGAATATCATACAAGAAGATTCAGATTTGAAAACTGGAGTAATAGGAATGGGATAATTTAATAGTGCAAAGGGCAAGGTCATGCACTTAGTAGGGACTAACAAGAATATTTTTGTTTATAAAGTGGGGCTTTATCAGTTGGAAGCAACAGAGGAGGAGAAATGTTTGGGTGTATTGATTGATCATAGGGTGACTGAGCCACCAATGCAGTGCAGCTGTGAAGAAGGCTAATGCAGTCATGGGATGCACTGAGTGAGGTATTTCCAGTAGAGACTGGGAAATTAGTACCTTTAAACAAGGCACTGGTGAGACCTCATCTGGAATACTGTGTGCAAGGCTGAGGGGAGATAAGATTTAAATTTATGGAGGGGTTGGTATGATGAGACTGCCTACAATGGCACGTAGCTGATCTGTGACTGCTAGCAGCAAATAGCTCCAAAGGCCAGTGATGAGACACTAGAAGGGGAGGGCTCTGAGTTACTACAGAGAATTTTTTCCCAAGTGTCTGGCTGGCAGGTCTTGCCCACATGCTCAAGGTCTAACTGATCACCATATTTGGGGTCTAGAAGGAATTTTCCCCCTGGTCAGATTGGCCGAGACGCTAGGGTTTTTTTGCCACCTTCTGCAGCATGGGGCATAGCTCACTTGCAGGTTTACACTAGTATAAATGGTGGATTCTTTGTAACTTTAAAGTTTCTAAACTATGATTTGAGGATGTCAGTAACTCAGCCAGTGGTTAGGGGTCTGTTACAGGAGTGGGTGGGTGAGGGTTCTGTGGCTGTGGTGGTCAAACTAGATGATCACAATGGTCCCTTCTGGCCTTAAAGTCTGAGAGCCACAAACCTGCTGCTTTTACAAAGAGTTGCAAACCATTCTCGCAGGAGACTCCACCCCCACCTCCAAGAGCACTGTGGAGACTTCCAAGGAGTCTGAGTCAGGCCCCTGCCAGGAACAGTGAGGCAGAAGATGAGTATGGGGGACAGGCGACTGGAGGATCCAGCAAGCCAGGCCAAGTTCTTGACTCCACTGCGGCACAGCCAGTCCTGACAGCTGAGGAAGACACCTCCAAGTGTGCAGTTGGGGGTTCCACCACTGTTCCTGCTACTTTGATTTGAAACATCTGTTTAATTTACTCTTTCTTACTCATGGTAGAAGAGGTAGTGGAACAACCAATAGAGGTAAAGTTGCTCTCTGCTTCTTCTCCCCTTCTAGAGTTAGGGGCCACATGGATCAGTTTGTTTATGTGCACTAGGGTGTTCTGTGAATCCTCCATAGAGATCTCGATGAAACTTCCATGCAGGTACTCTGCAATCCTCTGCTGGAGGTTTCTGGGATGGGCTGCCTTATTTCTTCCTCTGTGGTAGGAGACATTTCCATGCCACTCAGTGATACCATCAGCAGGCACCACTGCAGTGCACAGGCTAGCAGTGTATGGGCTCAGGCAGCATTGGAACACCAGCAGTAGTTGTGCTCAGAACCTCTGTTACTCCCCAGAGAGACCGAGAGAAGCTAAAATCACCTCTGCCTGTGGAAACAGTGCCAGTACTCTGTGTCATTGCCCTATTATTAGAATCATGCAATCGAGCAATTCCTTTGTTTCCCCAACCCCTAGCAGGCCATGCTCACCACGGCTGGTGCTGTGACTGCCGCTGGGCTGAAGCAATGTGAGAATGTGTTGCTTACAACTTTTGGGGAGCAAGCAGGGCTGGCTCCAGGGTTTTGGCCGCCCCAAGCAGCCAAAACAAACAAACAAACAAAAGTCGTGATCACAATCTGCGGCGGCAATTCGGCGGGAGGTCCTTCGCTCCCGGGTGGAGTGAGGGACCGTCTGCCGAATTGCTGCCGAATACCTGGACGTGCCGCCCCTCTCCGGAGCGGCCGCCCCAAGCACCTGCTTGAGAAGCTGGTGCCTGGAGCCGGCCCTGGGAGCAAGCAGACTGAGTTTGATATCTTAAGTTTCAATTTCTAGTGTGAGTAGGGTTACCATACATCCGGATTTTCCCGGACATGTCCGGCTTTTTGGGCCTCAAATCCCCGTCCGGGGGGAAATCCCAAAAAGCCGAACATGTCCGGGAAAATAGGGACATGCGGTGCGGGGCCGGGCCGCCGGCGGTGCGGGGCCCGAGCTGAGCCAGGCTGGAGACGCCGGGGCCGGAGGGAGCCGCTCGGTTGGGGGGGCCAGACTGGGCTGCGCCTCCTCCCCCCACCCCACCCCACCCCACCCCACCCCAGCTTACCTGCTGCCTGCTTCAGGCTTCCCGCGAATCAAATGTTCGTGGGAAGCAGGGGAGGGGGTGGAGTTGGGGTGGGACTTTTGGGAAGGGGTGGAGTTGGGGCGGGGCTGGGGCCGGGGCCCCGTGGAGTGTCCTCTTTTTGGACACTCAAAATATGGTAACCCTAAGTGTGAGCACACTGACAGTGGTACCTCTGTGTGCTGTATTTGCAGCTGTTGCCATTGTGGCCTTCTGGGTCTCCGTCTCCATGCCCACAGAACTCCTGGACCAGAGAAGGAGGAGAAAAGACCCTGGGTGCCAGGAGATCCTGCAAGCCAGTGCTGCATCAGAACGAGACCAGGGTCTGGATCACCCATGCAGACAGCATGGAAAAAGATAGAGTGGAGAGGAGAAAGGTGCAGGAAAAGGAGAGGAACATGCAGCAGGTGATGCTTGCTTTTCTCAAACTGTAGACTGGGGGGCCTGCAGCTTTAACAATCCCATGCTCCCCTCCTGCAGTCCATTGAGAATTCAATATCAGGACCTCCCTATACCCCTGTGATGTATGGTTGAAACATGACATTTATATCACTGTTACATTGTACAAGATTTGTTGCAGTTGTCTGTCATATAAGGGCTTGGCTACACTCGGGATTTGACAGCGCTGCCGCGGCAGTTCTGTGAAGCGCGAGTGTAGTTGTGCCACCAGCGCTGAGAGCTCTCGCAGCGCTGTATATACTCCACCTCTCCGAGGGGAATAGCTTGCAGCGCTGCGAGCGAGCATGCAGCACTGCAGGCACTGATTACACTGGTGCTTTACAGCGCTGCACTCGCTGTGCTCAGAGGGGTGTTTTTTCACACCCCTGAGTGCAGCAAGTTGCAGCGCTGTACAGCGCCATGTTGCCAAAGCCTAAGATGTCAATGGAAGTTATTTGGCTGAGTGTGATTATCCTGTTTATATGCATGTGTTTTTTTTTTTTTATCTGAAGTTATAAATATTGAATATATATTGGCATCCTTCCTCTGGGCTGTATTTCTAGGCAACACCCACAAGGTAGCTTATGTCCAGTCTAGCTAGCCATTGTGAATGGACTAATCAAGATTGATGGCCCATTGAAGGCAATTAACTCTCACAATGGGCCATAGAAGAAATTCATCCCACTGGAGAGCCTTCCTGTGGATGCTTTAGCCAGAATATGGGCAATGGCTGCACCTGTGAGTCATCAAAGCATGCAAGGTATGTGATTTGCTCATGTGACCCTAGACTCCACCTTGTGTCTAATTTTCCACAAACTAAGACTGAGAGCATTCCTTCTACATGGGAGGAGGTATAAGACCTTGGAAGCATCTCCATTTTCCCTCTTTCCTGCTCTGATCTCTGGGCTATGGACTTGCACTAAAAAGGAGCATTCCAACAAATGGACTGAGGACCTTCCAATCTTTTTGGAAGTTGCCAGAGACTTTACAAGCCAGCAGTTTGTAATTTCACTGGTTCAAACCTGATCCAAGATCTTAGCAATTACTGTATGTATATGATCTCTTTGACAGTTTTAACTCTCTTTTTCTCAAAAATTAATATTTAAAGGTTTGATATTAAAGGATTGATAAGTGTGATCATTGGGTAAGATCTGAGTTACGTATTGACCTGGAAAAAGCAACAGAGGGTCCTGTGGCACCTTTGAGACTAACAGAAGTACTGGGAGCATAAGCTTTTGTGGGTCAGAACCTCACTTCTTCAGATGCAAGTCTTGCATCTGAAGGAGTGAGGTTCTGACCCACGAAAGCTTATGCTCCCAGTACTTCTGTTAGTCTCAAAGGTGCTACCGGACCCTCTGTTGCTTTTTACAGATTCAGACTAACACGGCTACCCCTCTGAGTATTGACCTGGGTATGTGGCTGATCTTTCGAGATCAGAAGAACCCTTTGTTCAATGTAACTGGTTTTCAGTAGCCACTCATCAGAGTCCAGTGTCTGAGTGGTGAAACAAGGGCTGTGATGCCTAAGGAGACTGCAGTTTGGACTTGTTGTTAACCAGTGGCTTGAGACAAATTTACTTTCATTACTGGCTTGGTATATCTAATAATAACCACCAATTTGGGGCAAGTCTGCCCTATTTCTCATCAGTTTGTTCTGAATCTGGCATCCTCAGCTGTGACCTACTGAGGCACAATAACACCCCCTCTTCAACTTGCCATATGGCATCAGGGATTGGTGCACTATCCTACCACTTCACTGGGGGGTGGGGAGGGGATATTAAAGACAATCACAGCACTAACTTATGAAAGCCATGGTTTTGTGTATGTGTAGCTGAAATGGATATGAATGTTCCCTTCATTTATTAAGTTTTAAAGAGCTTTAATCGCCTAGTTCATGTTACAGAATTTTTATTTCTTGAAACCTCTTTATTAGTTTGTAACATAAGCTGTCTGGTGGTGAGCAGGTTGATACCTACCACTTTCCTGTTACATCACTCTGTCCTAGAATATATAACAGCATTGATAATGTTATAGTCCTACATACAGGGCAAACAGTACAAGAATTATACTGAGTTGCAAAAGAGCAAGGCTAGGTAGAGCACACTATAGCAATAGACTGTCTCACTATTAAAATATTTCAAAGCCTCCCTGAGTTCTATAGCTCCCTGTTGAGCTCTCCTAAAAGCCCTTGTATCTGGCTGTTCAAATTCAGGAGGCAGCTCCACCCCAGGAGAAACTCCCTCTCCCCCCCCCCCCCCCCCGCTTTGCTATGTCCTGCATAATACCTGTAATGACCAGTGAGAGAGAGACCTTTCTCACTGAGATCCAATCTTGCAAGTAAACAATGCCAGCACCCCTTCAAACTAGGACAGGCACATTCAATTAGCATTCTGCACCTGCAGCTGAAGTGCCCCTTGGTGTGGCTTGCAAAGCGCAATGAAAATGTAAAATGCTGTCCAAGGACTAAGCATATTGTTACGATGGATTATCACTTGCCAAGCATCTTCCTTTCTGGTATTTTTATAAAACCTCACGCTTTCAGTTTAATTAATAATAAAAAAAAAAAAAAAAGGTACTTAACATCCAACCTTATGTTACAGAAGCAGAGCAAGGTTCTTTGAATTTGACTGATCCTGTGCAGAAGTCAGTCCTGTGGAGAGCTGAGCCTTGTTCAGTATTATTGCAAAAAGCCAAAATCACATAGGGTTGGGTTGGATTGTCAGTCATTTTTGGAAAAAGAAGGCATGGTCAGAATGAAATGAAAAGAAGGGATCTAGCTAAGACACCCCCACTTCCACTCCACCCTACACAAAACTCTCATGTGCTCAGCATCTTGTGCTATTTCTCAACATATTATGTACAAACTAAACTAAACAAAACAGGCTTAAGGCTTATTCAGATGACCTCAGATCTGGTTAGCAAAACACATTGTCCTGCGTAGCTTTCTCAATGGGAATCTTAGGGCTTTATTCTGAGATGCTCAGTATTATATTAGCACTGTCGTTCCAGATTCTGAACAGCCACTGAGTACCCCTTGCATGGGGAAGAGGTAGCCTTTCTATTACAGCCCCTGTATCAGTCTCATCAGGGTGTTTCCCCCCCATCTGAGAATTAAAGTCAGGAGGGATGGGCCCTAGCAGAACAGTATGGAGCTTTACTGGACAGCAAGAAGACATAACAAAGTTGATTTATAATATTTATATTTCTCAGAAGAGAGCCCAGCCTATGTGCATGTGTCTCTCCTCCTTCCAGCTCTTGTCTTGTTCCTCGGAGTCTGCAGTCTTGTCTTTCTTTTCTTGATTCTTTCTTGCCTTTTGCTCGTGCCTGTAAATATCCAACAATTCTGTTAAAGGGGCTATGAATGGCTGGAACTCCATTTCCTCTGGGGCTGAGAGGACCTCTCCAGCATTCAAGATTGTGCTTCTTTGGAAATGTTTATTCTTTAATGTGAGCAATGACAACATTAGGCAGGCTCAGGTCCTCTGGTCTTTCTACTATCTTTGAACACCTAGAGCCCAACCTTATCTGGTGTGACTTGCTGATTACTGAGGCTGGTCAAATACCAGAAAAATAAATATATTAATTGGCTAAATGAGCCAGCTAATACTGTGGCTATTCAGCGGATGAGAGAAGGAATGGTATGCAGCCAGCTATAGGAGAAAATATCCACCAAACACATTGCTCTGCTCCACAGAATAGTATTCGACCAGCTCCTTTAACTAGCTCATCCCCAGCTTGGAGGCCTTTCCATGCCTTTGTCCCCCATTGCTGGAATGTCAGTGATCAACCTATGACTCATTTATGTTCTCCCCCGGGATCAATAAGAAGTGACTGCCATGCTGTGTATTTCATCACTGGGGAGTTGTAAATTCCAGTTGCACAGACTTTATATTCACATTGGGAAGAAAATTAATAAAGACAAAGGGCTAAAATTGGTCAGATTTGCACAGTCCTTTGACTCCAGCAGCAGCTTTGAAAATGAAGGCCATGCCAGGAGGAGGACTGCAGGGTTGGTTTAAGTTGTCTGCGAAGAAGGCAGAAGCTTTCCTGTTTCCATGGGAGCTTTGGGATCCCGTGTCTGCTCTAGAATAGGGGCTGTGTTTTGCCTTCCGTGATACAGGCAGCATCTTAATTCACTACAAAGCTCCCCCTTCCCTGGGTTCATGTGTGATTAACCACCTGCTGTGCCCTTTAGTGCTCAATTTCTTCTGAGCCCAGAGGCCAATATCTTCTTTAACAGCATCAACGTGGTGGGTTCACAAGCACCATGGAGCCCTGTTTTATGCATGGTTGGAAGCTCTCTCATTTTAGGAGAAAGGATGGGAAACCTGGGGTGTGGGTCTCACAGGCATGAGGGCAGCAGAAGCAAAACAAACAGACCAAAATACCAGTGTTCCTGTGGGGATATGGTTGGCTTCATGCCATCAGCTGGGTATGTGGGCTCCATTCTCACCCTCCCCCTTCCCTTAGCAGCAACAGTGCAGGGCTCGTGCAAAGGAGCCCCCGTGGCTGCTCTCTGCAGCATGGCCAGTTTAATGCCGAGGCAATTCAGGGAAGCCGGTGCTTGATCAGCTCCCAGGGGCACCTACAGAGGCAGATTCTGGCTGTAATTTTGGGGTGACAGATCTTGCCTGCACTCAGCTTTGCTTGTTTGAAGGTTCGATTGCACAATGCTCCTGCCAATTCCCTAACAAAGCATGTTCCCCCAACAGGCCTCCTTCTAGGCACAGGTTGTGCTGCCCACACCCCCCTTTTGGAAAAAATGCCACATCTGCTACCGCCCCTGTTGCAGTGTTACGCTAGGGTGCAAACCCTTTGGGGATGTGGTCCCCTGGGCACAACCACTCTCCTGGGCTACAGTGAAATTTACTGTAACAACGTCTCTTAAGAAGTAACCCCCGGAAGGAGAGATCTAAGGAGGCATGAATGACATGCTCCTGAGCCCCATTCCCTTGGGGTCGTATGGCAGCCCACTTCTTAGTGGCTTCTGCTGGGTTGGGGCAGCACTAGTGCATGGTGGGGGCTTTCATAGAGAGGGAGTGAAGTGGTCCCAGGATCTCCTGACCACACTCCCTTTCCAGCTAGCACCACACCCCTCCTCCAGCCCCCTGAGGAGTGAAAGTTTGAGGCCACTTCCCACTATAACGCACTCACCGTGGTGGATGTTTTGCCAGTACAGACCCTGGGTTGACTCCAGCCTGGTACTTCTGTGCGTATGTACCTGCCGCAGTAACAAGCTGAGGCCGTCTGTCTCCCCCAACATGACGTAGCTACAGTGCAGCAAGGTAACCGCTGAGCAGCAGACTCAATAGCCCTGTGTGAAAATGGTCATCCCAGATGATATCGACACCAGATCAGCTCCACATCAATCCCCCTTCTTGCTAAACTGGGAACAGATCTGGCTGGAGTGGGGACTCTCATGTGCCTTTCAGCTGATCATCTCTTCTCCTCAGTTTCCCCACGAGGCCCCATGCCCTGGGAGAAATTGAGGAATCAGAAGCACTTGGTGGATTGTGGGGAATGGAACAGATTCAACGCTTGCATTATCTTACTGTGCATAGCAATGTTTTTTGCTGCAGTTTGGCAGTTAACATTTTTCTAGGCATGGAGCTGTTTTTTAAGGCCGTTAAATGGCACCACTCAGCTCATAACTTTCTCTGTGACTTGCTGGGAATAGACAAGCCCCAATGCTGGGTCAGGAACCCTGACCCAATGTTGGGAGGTAGGGTTGATTGGCAGGAGATCTGAGTTCTAGTCCCAGCTTCGCCTGTGACTTGGGCATGTCTCCATCTTCCTCTTTCCTGCCTCACCTGTTGTTTAGGTTATGAGCTCCCTGGAGCCGAGTCTGTCTCTTACAACATATGTACCTATCACCTAGCACAATGGGACCTGGTTATTTTTGGGTGCTTGTCCTTCACTCCCAGCCTTGGGTGCAGCTAGGATGGCAGTATTGTCCAGTGGCTAGAGCAGTAGGCTGCGTGTTGGGTCCCCTGTGTTTGATCTCCCACTCTGCTGCTGGCTGGCTGTTTGACCTTGAAAAATCAGTTCCCATCTGTTAAATGGGGATGATTCAGAGGTCAGTGGGTGAAAGTTTCCAGGTTTTAACCAGGCAACTGTGAGTGATGCTTCCTTAAGTCTGAGTTGAGTTTTGCATTGAAAAATTGGTGGGATCCCAACGATTACATTTGAAGAATGCAGCGAATCCTCTCCTGACTCTGAGCACTGGCTCTCGAAGCACAGAATGAATTTTCAGAGAATTTACAAGTAAAGATGTTTAAATTTATTAAAGGATCCAATTTAAAATTAATTATCTTAGAAATTAACTACCTGGTGTCCTGAATGGTCTTAACCTTGAAGTGTCTGAGTTCTGTTTCCATATCTGGGGGTAGTCTACAGTTTGAAGAATATTTCTAGGATTAATGGTCATTTTTGTCACTATTCACCATAACTGAGGTTTTCTCTTCAGCTGGACATGGTCCAGCATGATCTTTTCCAGAGGACTGAACAAAGCACTGCCCTCTTTCAAAGTGGTTACCACCTCCCATTAATCCCAAAGGGAGTGAAGCCAAATGGCTGTAAGGGCTTAAGGTGGTTTTGGCAGGGTGTGTGCTTTAGAATTTGGTGGGTGAGGTGCATGCTGAGTGGAAGGGGGCTGGATGAGGAGTGTGGTGTTGGTCACTTGTGTGGTGTGGTTGAGATAACTCATGCCCTAGGTCACTGTATGTGTAGTTGAACAATCTGAACTGTTACACAAAGGTGTTGGGCCCAGATTACCCACAGTGGAAGTTAGGAGTTTGAGGGTCTGGGCCTTTGTGTTGGTCACTCACGTTTCTCCACTGTGCATTTCAAGAGTGCGGGTCTTCCTGCCATTGTGTCTGTGGTGAGCTCGTTTCACCCATCCTCTGGAGCCCACAACTGGGAGTGAGACAGGGTACCGCACCCCAGCACCAGCAGGGGGAGACCAGAGCCTGCCTTTAACCACTGTCCCTTGGTGCTCCGGCCAGCGTGTCACAGTCAGTCAGACAAAGTGCTGATGGGCCTGGTTTTGTCCCATAAGGTGTGAACAAAGGACACACCATGAAACCAGTGCCTGGTAGGACAAGTGGAAAGCAAAGCAACGTCACACATTGTTGATTCAGCTTGTGCAACTCATGGCCACTTGAGCCTGTCACACTAAGTGATGTGGGAGGCTTGTGGGAAAGATGAGCCCCATCTTAACCTCAGTTTTGGATTTGCAAAGCTATTCTGCAGCACCTGTTATGTGCAGGCCTCAGAGCTCCCTGTATGGCTGTAAAATATTGTGAAATTGTAAGGATGGGGAAACAGAGGCACAGAGAATTTCAAGCACAAATCAGAGCCAGAGCTGGGAATGTTTGCTCGGACAGCCCTGCAGACTAACGGCTAAGCTGCAGCCAAAGACCAGCATAAGCAAGGCTTATGCTTCAGCTGCTCCTGGAGGGGAACAGCGCACACTTGGCTAGTTGCACAGGGAGGGTTTTGCTTTCCAATCATAGCATCAGCGATTGGCTGCTGTTGGGCTGGATAGGCCAGGGCCTGCTGGCAGAGCTGGCGTCCCTGTTGTGCCATGGCATACTTCAGCATGCTGATCAGTAAGATAGAGCTGAGAAGGCTCCTGTAGCTCTATTCTGTGCTGTCTGATCCAGGCAGCTCCTCTTCCTACCAAGAAACAACTATCCTGGGACTTGAGAGTGAGAAGGAATTGCAGTCAGCCCTGTCTAATCACTGCAAACTTCATGCATCTGGAGGCGCTGGGATCGGGTGAACTAGTTGTACAAAACAAGATGAATTAGAAGGATTTCAGGATGGTCTCTCAGCATAATAAGGAGAAGAGAGGCTGGGAAACAGATTGGGGAAAGTCAAAACCAAAACAATCAAGGGGAGAACCAATTTCTGGACAGGGTTATGGGGCTTGGCTGCCTTCCCCACAGGCTGGTTCCATTAGCATTTTGGCATTCCCCAAGAGCTGTCTTTGCAGAAGTAAAGAGATAAGCAAAAAGGCACTGATGTTTAGTTTAAAAGTAGCAGAGATCTAGGTTTAAAGCATTTCCTGGCCAGCTGCCCCCTTTCACTCTATGAAATACTCTGGCTCCTCCATACCAAAAAAATGTAGCAGAGCTTGGGACAGGCCTGGACTCTGTGCACACATGTGGCTCAGCTCTCCTCATTTGATTTCATCCAGATGTCTCACTCCTTTATTATTGTTAAACCGTGGTGCTATTTATAACCGGGAAATGGACTCACCTCTGTGAACAGCAACTGGCTGCAAATCTAGTGCTGGATTTAATCTACGGTGTTGGCGTCTGTCCACTCCTATCCATAGAGTTACAGTGAGGTAAGGCTGTTGAGGTGAAGATGACATCAACTTTCTCTGTGTCTTGAAGAGCTTGGTCCTGTATGGAACCAGAGTGTTCAGCACCAATCTACATAAATGTGCGCTTAATTTGATGCCCATGAACAGTCCCATGGAAATGGAGGTAAGAGTGCTCAGCATCTGTGGGACAGAGCCTTATCTGAGGGATAGCTCAGGGTGGAGAGATAACTCAGTGGTTTGAGCATTGGTCTACTAAACCCAGGGTTGTGAGTTCAATCCTTGAGGGGGCCACTTAGGGATCTGGGGCAAAAATCAGTACTTGGTCCTGTTAGTGAAGGCAGGGGGCTGGACTTGATGACCTTTCAAGATCCCTTTTGGTTCTATTAGATAGGTATATCTCCATATATTAATCAACCTTCCCTCCATTACTGTTTATGTAAATCATCTAAGGTATGAAGCTAATTTGTTTGTATGTTATTCAGCTTGGACGATAGAACCAGAGTGATCCATTTCATTTCCTGGTTCTCCGTCACTACTGCCATTTGGTCACTTCTGAGTTTCCAGCACCAAAAGGGCACGTTGAATGTGGGGTTTTTTTTTTTTTTTTTTTTGTTTGTTTTGTTTTTTAAATCAAAGCTTAATGGAATGTAAAGGGCCCAATTCTGCTCTCCCTGTCACTGGGTTACGCTGTCAGTTCCAAGGACCCTTTTGATGAGTGTCGCCCCCAAGAGGAATCTGCACAATCCTGGCCAGGTAGGCTACAAAATAAATAGACCTGGTGTTTTTTCATCAAAATGAAACTAGGCAAATCTATTATATGGTATCCCTTAGGCTAGGCCTGTGATGGGGAAGTTTAGGAAGAGTAGTGCATATAACAGCCTGGTCTGGTAGATGGGGCATAGGAGTGGCACAGCTGGAGTGAAATCCTGGCTCTTCCAAAGTTGGTGCAAAAATCCAACTGACTTTGTGGGGTCAGGATTTCACTCCTGTGCTCAGTTTGCTCTTGGGCAAATCACTGAGGCCAAAGTTTTCAAATTTCGGAGCCTAACGTTGGAATTTGAACCATGTTTAGGCATCAAATGTAGTGACCTGATTTTCCTATGCATTGAGCACCTGCAACTCTCACTGACTTTTGGCAGCCAAGCTTGAAACCATTGGCTTTAGCCATTATGCCTCAGTTTCTCCATCTATAAAATGGGGATAATGATGCATACCCACCTTTATGAAAATCTGTGGATGGAAAGTGTAGGGTAGAGTGAATGCTAGGAATGGACTAGAGCAGGCCTGTGCAACTCGTAAAGCAGCGTGGGCCATATTACTCCAAAGAAAACAACTGAGGGCCGAAAATCCCCCGAGCGCCGCCCAGCCCCCCTGAAACACAACACCCCCCTCCCCAGCACCACCTGCCCCACAGAAACAAACCCTCTTTCCCCAGCGCCGCCCCACCGAAACAGCAGTATTGAACTTTGGTAATATGTTATAGCGGGCCCCTAAGGTAGTATAATTAAGGTAAAAGAAAAATGTCTTTTTTTTGCTAGAAGTAGAATAAGATCTTCCCCCCACTTTGTAATCAATTGCCCTGTTGAATGAAATGAGGTGTGAATGAGGAAGGCGTGGAAGGCAGGCACCTCCAGACAGCTGCAACCCTTGGAGAGGGCAGGGACAGCTCTAGGATTTTTGCCGCCCCAAGCAAAAAAATTTTGCCCGCCCCCCCATCTTTTTTGTGCCCTTCTGCCCCCAGCCCCGCCCCAAATCCACCCCTTCCGAACCCCTTCCCCAAATCCCCAGCACCGTCTCCTCCCCCGGCTTGCTGCATTTCTTCCCTCCCCCATTGCTTCCTGCGAGCCCTCCGTGACCTCCCGCCCTAGCTCACCTCCGCTCCGCCTGCTCCCCCAGGCATGCTGCCGCTCCACTTCTCCCCCCTCCCTCTCAGGCGAGGGAGGGCAGAGAAGCGGAGCAGCGGCGCATTCAGGGGAGCAGGTGGAGCAGAGGTGAGCTAGGGTGGGGGGGCATAGGAAGTAACGGGGGGTAGAGGAACCGCTCCCTGCTCCAGCTCACCTCCACTCCACCACCGCCACCTCCCCCGAGCGTCCGCCGCTCGGCTTCTCCCTCCCTCCCAGCCTTGCTGCGCGAAATAGCGGTTTCGTGTGTGGCAAGCCTAAGAGGGAGGGAGGGGGGAGAAGCGGAGCAGCTGCATGCCCAGGGGAGCAGGCGGAGTGGAGGTACGCTAGAGTGGAGGGGGGCAGGAAGTAACGGGGGGGGTAAGGGGAACCACTCCCCGATCCAGCTCACCTCTGCCGCTCGGCCTCTCCTCCCTCCCAGCCTTGCTGCGCGAAACAGCTGTTTCACGTGTGGCAAGCCTGGGAGGGAGGGGGGAGAAGCGGAGCGGCAGCGGCAGCGGCGCGCTCAGGGGAGCAGGCGGAGGTGAGTTGGGGCGGCGGGGGCACTTTTTCCCCGTGCCCCGGAGTCGGCGCCTATTGATGGCTGGCGCCAGAATGCCACCCCTAGAAATGTGCCACCCCGAGCACCTGCTTGTTTTGTTGGTGCCTGGAGCCGGCCCTGGGAGAGGGGATGGGAGCCAGACCAGATCAGTAGAACAGGTCAGCCACCGTTTCGCTGCTTGCCTCCTCAGCCCCCCCTCCCCCGGCTCGCCTCCTCAACCCCCACTACTGCCCGCTCGCCTCCTCAACCCCCACTACTGCCCGCTCGCCTCCTCAACCCCACACCCCGCCAGCTCACCTGCCCCCACACCACTGCCCGCCCGCTCGCCTCCTCAGCCCCCCACCCCCTCGGCTCGCCTCCTTACCCCTACGCCACTGCCCGCCCGCTCGCCTCCTCAGCCCCCCCACCCCCTCGGCTCGCCTCCTTACCCCTACGCCACTGCCCGCCCACTCACCTCCTCAGCCCCCCCTCCCCCGGCTCACCTGCCCCCCCACCACTGCCCGGCCGCTCGCCTACTCAGCTCCCCTCCCTCACCCGCCGCTTACCTACTCACGCCCCTGCGGGCCACACAGTGAGGCCACCCACTCAACCCCCGCGGGCCGCACAGTGAGCCCACGTGGGCTGCATGCGACCCCCGGGCTGCATGTTGTGCAGGCCTGGACTAGAGAGAAGTGGAAATCCTTTCATTCTGGCTTTAAATGATAGCACATTTTCTGAGAGCCTCTTTGCACAAAAAAAGATTTTTTTTTTTTTTTTTTTTTTTAAATGCTGAGACCTACACACTTTGCTCACCAGCAATTTAACGAGCAGAATGTTGTCCTTGCACTCGGCTGATGCTATTGATAAACAGATGACTGGCAGTTTGAATACCAATTAATCAAAAAATATTTGTCATATAAAACCCAAATCCTATTTAAACTTTTTAAAAGAACAGTGCTTATCCCAGGGGTAGGACATAAGTAGATTGATATCAAACACAACATACTTACAAGACATTGTTTACACTGCAAGAGTCTTGAAAACATATTTAGCATAAGATGCTATAGTTGATGTCAAGTGATACTTTTGGAAAGAAAGCACATGGCTGGCTCGATGGATGGAAGGAAGGGCTGGCAGTGTTCCCCTGAAGCAAAAACAGGAAAACATCAAATTTGCTGAATAAATTGTTTCCTATAAATATTTCCGAGGAGTTCAGAGTCTGCCATTGATTTGGTTCCTATTGATACAGGGCTTTGAAGATAGAAAGCCCCAAGTGCTCACTGTTTGGTTAATAAAGTCAGTGATAGCTAGATTGTGACACACACTCCAGGACTCCATAGAGAAGTCATCTCCTTACACCCCTGTCTGGGTGGTCTGGATCATGGCTCTGCACTCACCCACCTACCCCTTCTCTGGAGCAGGAGGGCAGGCTTGGGCATGGCAGGGAATGGGCAAAGTGTGGACTCCATCCCCACTGGCCAGAGTAGCTGACTCAGCTTGGGGAGCTGCAGGGCCAGCTCCAGGCACCAGCAAAGCAAGCACGTGCCTGGGGCGGCACATGCTAAGGGGCGGCATTCTGTCCATTCTTGGGGCGGCAGAGTCCGGGCAGCTTTTTTTTTTTTTTTTACGCTTCAGCAGTTCGGGCGGCGGCAGTCCGAGCGGTTGTGGGGGTTTTTTTGTTTTTTTTTTTGCTTGGGGCAGCAAAAATGATAGAGCTGGCCCTGGGGTGCTGGGGATAGTAATTTACTGCTGCTTCTGGGCCTAGGAGCTAGAGAGGAACTGAACCTTGGAATGAGTCATGATGTTCCAGTGACCCCTCTCAGGATGGGCCAGTTTACACCCTACCCCTTGCTCTGGCCTAAATCTACTATGAATGTCTGATAATTCTCTGAGGTCTACAAAACTGAGCTCCTTTCCTGCGCCAGGATCTGCGAGTGAACATCTGCTTGCTTGCGCACACAGGGTCTGACTGGTCCGGGTTCAGGAGGGAATTTCCCCCCAGGTCAGATTGGCAGTGACTTTGGTGGGGAGGGATGGTGGGAAGGTTTGCCTTCCCCTGCAGGGTGTGGGTGCAGGTCACTTGTCAGGATTATCTGGCTATATCTCACTTAATCATGCCCATGAAGGGCCCTGGGCACTGGTGCATTTTGGTGGTTCCTCTTTGTGGTCTAGTCTCATTTTGGTTGTTGGGTTAATGTGTGGGTGCTGGGTAGTGCTGGTGACCTGTGAGATACAGGGGGTCAGAATAGATATCTGGTGGTTTCTTCTCATCTTAAACTCTACGACTCTCTCTGTGTTCGGTCCCATTGACTGTATGGGCTCAGGAGTCTAGGCTGGCAGACAATCACACGAGAACGGGCACATTTCTGGCATTTCCTGTTCTTGGTTGCATCCCAAAATCATACATGATAAAACTGGATCTGAACCATACACAGCCAACCTCCAAGGAGGCTTGCGTAAGATTTGGTCGTAGTTTAGCCAGAGTTCAGCAGGTTCTTTTATTCTGAAATGTGTCCCCGTGGCTAATAACAATGGTAAAGCAACAATGAGGATGGTTTCACGAAGATATTTCCAGACCAGCATGGGAAAGTGCCTGGGGCTTTGGAGGGACATTTCCCTTTCACACTAGGACAGAGACAGAAGCACTACTGCAGAGGGCTCCAAAGAAGCCCTGATCTGAATTCATAATTGCTCAAGGAGCATGAACTGCAGAATGACCCTGGGTGAGTTTGTACTGAGAGGAAAACTAGTTGGAAGCAACATACAAAGTTGACTGTAATGAGTTCAAGCAAAAAAAAACAAAGTAGGCTGTGCAATGAGGCTAAGTAGTTGAGATCTGTGGATTGGAGGCTTTATGGAGAAATGAACAAACCAACATAAGACAAAGGTATATGGAACATGCACATACTGGTGCGTGCATGAGTGTGAATGTGCACATGTGCGTGTGACTGTGTGTGCAGACAAGAATGATTTGGGGTTGCGAGATATCCGGCTCCGGGATGAGAGACCTGGAGTTTTAAAGGGGCAGAATAGATTGTTCTCTGAATAGGCAGGTGTTAAAAACAGTGTGTAAACATCAATGTGAATTTATGGCAGTTTGTTGCATGGAATAAAACAGGATTTATTTAGGGACTTGTGTGTGAGCAGAGCCATTTGCAGAGTAACACTGCCTCTGATGTGGAAAATTATTACCTGCTCTGGTGGAATTCAACCAATAACTAGGGAAACTTCAGGGTTGGCAGGTGGAATGTAGTTGGGGTAGTTTTATATACTGGTAAATTCAGCCCTTGATTCGTTAACATACAGTGATGGTTGGCGTCAATCCAGTGACACTTGTCTGCAGAGTAATCTACCAATGAGAACACTTGGCAGGCGCATGGGTACAGTCCCCCTCACGCAATCGACTCATTTCAACCAATAGAACCGCAGCCAGCAAGTCAGCTTGAGATGAAAGATTGGTAGGCTGAATTCACTCAGATGTCACAATGGCCCAATTCAAGAATGACCTGAGCTATTGATTTGGACCTGTCCAATAGTCTGTTCCCCAGCAAATAAAAGTACATAATGGAGGTGCTTGTCGTGACTCCATAGTTAGGTTGAATTCCGTTGTGCACTTAAAGCAGGGATTCAACCTTTGTCTTCCATGAAATATACAATATGTCCTCCCCAGTCTTACAGCTCTGACTCCTTGGATGCAAAATGAATTTTTTCTGGGAATTTACAAAATCATTAATTAGTTTGAGTTGAAATTAATTGTAAAATAAGCAATTTAGCATCTATGTCAGTCTTTAATTTTGTGCAAACAGTTGGATAGCACAGACTCTTCTAACTTGCCATTGAAATCTTGGGCTCTGACTGTATTTGAAGAAATTAGGTTGGTTTGAAGCTAAGATATTAACAATTGTGATAGCTAATTATGTTGTATAAGCTATAGACATGCCCAGATAGTCTTAGGTGGGAACATTGTAACATTGGAGGGAACTCAACCAATGGACACCCTTCTTTTATAGCTTATTTGCAATTCGCTTGATGGTTATGATTCAGGTGGTGTGAGGGAGGCTGCCGTGTGTAAGGAGTTCTCATTAGTAGTTTCCTTGTCATTGGCTTCGCAAGGTTCCTTGACCCCATGCTGGCTGGGGTGTCAGCACCTGCAAGGCTCCCCTGGCACTGCAGCCTGAGCTCCACCATGTACTGAGGCACAGGGGGAGCCTTTATATCACAGCCACATTGGACTTGGAGAGTGGACTCCTCGGGCCCCTCCTTTTACACAGGGATGGTCTCTGTTGGAGATGGGAGTGAAAGCCTTGTGGAGCGTGTGCTAGGCACAGCGTGGTGGGCAAGGAATGCTGGAGACTTCTCCCTCGACTTCTTATCTCCGTGCTCATAAGGTGTTGGGCAGGTGAGATAGGTCCTGATGCAACCAGGGCTGTGGTTAATTTCCTGGCTGAGGTCTCTCAGTAGGTAGCTCCCAAGAATATAAAGAGCACCCACCATATTTACCAGTGACAACAGAACCCCCGCTGGAAAGACTCTCAGTGAAGGACAGTCTGTGTCACTCGCTTCTCCAAATACGCCACAGCCTTTTGTCTGTGTCTGGAAATTGGACACAGGCATGAGCAGCTGTAGGGTGCGTATCTGTGCTCCACCAGCAGGTCTGCCTGTTGCGTTCCCCTTTTGAGAGGCTGTCACACGCCGGCCCATTGATGGGCCACTGCTCTGTGTCAGGCCTGGCAGACTCACTACACTGAACACACTAGTGTCATGATATATGCCCAAAAGGTGGCATATTACTGGAAAACTAATACCTCACTCATCATCATTATTCTGGGATGGTGTATAAAGAGTTATGGTGTGATGGGGTGTTAAGGAAACTCAGAAAGGGGCTATTAGTGTGATTAGGCTGGAGAAGCAACCCATGATGGGAAGATGAAGCTCAGAGCAGGTGGGGACTGGGTGGGTATAAAGTCAGGAAGCTGGCAATGGAAGTGACGGCATCAAGGATGTTTGCTGCTGTCTTCTGTACATTGGAGAGGGAAGGAGGGAACCCAGCCAAAGAGTAGGACCCTGGGAGCCTGGCCCTGAGGGAAGGACGTCCCCAGAAAAGTGAAGGATGGAGGAAAAAAGCAGCCCGGAAGAGAGCAGCAAGGGTTAGAGACTGAGCAGGCCTTGGCTGTGTGTCGTAGGGTCCCTGGGCTGGAACCCAGAGTAGCCCAGATTCCCCTCCCAGCCACTGAGGGGGTGGCATTGCCTGGAGAGCGGGTCCAGCGAGACTCTACACCCTGGAAGGGGAAAATATAGTGAGCTGGCTGGAAGGCCAAGTCATGAAGAGGAAGCTGAAGCTCCTGGAGCGAGAGAGGACATCTGAGGGGAGAGGGGAAGTGGAAGGGAGAGGGACCACAAGAAGAGGCATCGGGCTTGGAAGAGAGCTATTCCCCAGAGCAGCCAGGAGGAGGCACCACCCGCTGTGAGGGAGAACCCTGTGACATAGGGATATGGGCTAGAATTACGTTACTGAAATGTGTTTGGCAAGCAGTGCATCAGCCCAGCCTGCCCTAGACAAAGGAATGTGGATTTGCTTGGGTAACCAGCCTGATCATCAGGCAGATACAATGAAGGTGCATGTAAAAAAAGTCATCACCCTAGCGAGTCTGGGTGATAGCCTCTGGACTAGAAAAATGGGGTGTCTGAACTGCAAATAAGTAATTGAATCAACTGATTATATACAAGATTACTGTATTACCTTACGTGATACACTCTTATCTTTCCTGAAAGTGATGACACTGGTGATTAATTTCATTATGAAATGTCAGTGTTAACCCTATAGGAGGAATTATGGCTACTCATTGATATTACGCTTTAAAATCCCTGACCAAACACAGGAAGAAACAGGGTTTTCCCCAGACAGAAAGGAAGGCAACTAGCTACTTGTCTCCAGTGAAATTAAGCAAGATGTGACCAAAACCAGTGGAAACCCCATTCCATATGAATCAGCAGGGGGATGGGCCCTCCACAGGAAGGGAAGAATAGCATGAGGTCATCCTGAGCCTGGGGACAAAACAGTGAATTTGGGAAGATATAGGGAGAGAGAAGCCATCTC